>NC_053155.1:102036606-102348183 GCF_016835505.1 Polypterus senegalus | reverse complement strand
TGCTGGTTATTTAGTTACTATCCTATCGGCTATACTATTGCTTGGCCTACTTGCTGCCCACGCTGCACATTGTTCTGCACCCCACATGTGCTGCAAAGTGTAAAAACTCAAGTACTTTTTCTGTCATTCTCAAATACTTGGGTATATTTGATCCTGTACAAGTGAAAAAGTGAAACAAGCTACAACACCCGCCCTGCAATGCACCTTGTCATGATATTCAGTATGATGCAATTTGACCTGTTAAACCAGAACAGATTAGGAATACAAAACTTATATTATGCACCTATGATAAAATATTTTTGTTCGTAATTTCAGTTTCTCTTTTCAATTACAGTATATTCTTGCATCATATAATAAAATGGACAATTTACATTTTGTTTTTTTTTAACTGTTATCTTTTACTGCCTTTTCTGAAGCATTATTACTGTTTCTGTTTTTCACCAAAAGAGCTGTTAAGAGTCTATTCCATCTTCTCTGTATGATGATGCATTTCCAGATACTGAACATTCATAAGACAGGAAAATCAAAAAATGTCATATTCCAATGAATGAGTTCCTTTTCCAAAAATTAGTATTTCCTGTAGAACAATGCCATTTGTAGTACGCAAGTCCTTGTACTGTTCACTTTTTTGTTATTCAGTTGTGTTCTGATCTCCTTTCATATTGAATTGTCCTCTTTGAATACCATTATTCATAGAGCTACAATCTCAAACCCTTTTACAGAACTAAAACAAAATTAATGATTTAGCCATTTGAGATTAAAGTACTCTGTCACTGGCTTAATCACTCTTCCAGTTACTTCACCTGGTTGGAAACTCTGTTTTGCACATTTATCTTACTGGGATGCATTATACAGCCAAAAATACAGTGATATTAAGCAAATAGCCAGAAAAGTTTACAAAACAAAGGTTTCAGTGTTGTATGCTTTTTGCATTAATCAATTTAATCAGAACATATTTTCAACATTTAATTTCAAAACAAGACCAAAATAGCTATTTTTTAATATTCTATTTGACCCTGCTCTACTTTGAAAAAATTATCTTAATTTATGTCTATTACAGTATACAGAAATGTATTGCTATAGTGATATGAATAGTTTCAAAATGTAATTTTTGTTTTATTGTTTTCTCCATCACTCACGGAATACTTTTAAGTGTATGATCTATTAAATAAATCTAATTAATAATCTACTGTAAATTAAAAATGTATTCATCTTTTTCCATTCACATATTATAGCAGTATATCAAAAAGTGTTCAATGTCAGCTTCAGTCATAGTCCTTTCTTTTTTATCCTGGGAAGATAGTTAAAAAACAAATTTAATTAAACAACATAGTATGACCCAAAATATATCCTTTGAATGCTTGTTTTCAATAGGTGTACATATGTTACAGTAAATATTGAATTTTACCCTGTTTTACGTGGACTTTTTAAATGCATTATAATATATTTTAAGTCTTGATATATATTGGGGTACAGTAACAAGGTTTATATTATTATGCAGGTTTCTTATATTTTTCCATTATGTGTCTTTTAATCATCTGTGGTGGTCTGGCATCTCTTTCAAGGTCTGGCCCTAACTTATGCGCTATGCTGCCAGGATAGGCTCCAGACCCCATTACTCTGAAATCGATTAAGGGTTATCACTAATAGCTTCCAATCTTGCAATTTATACTCTACTGATAATGTATTATTTACATTTTGTTAAGTGTTATAGTCCCACCCATCATGTTGCATTTTCTAACCTTTTTCATAATGCACTTAATAAATATTCAGCATTCCACTGTGTTCAGTGTGTAGTTCATTTTTGTTGATAAGAACTATTTTCTTATAACTTATACAGTACAGGTAAGTCAGGACCATTTTTTACATGTATTATTATATATTAATAAATGCATATTTAAAAATGTAGTTCAATCTCTATCTGTCAAAACAGTTAATCAAAATTTTGCCACATATAGTGCCTTTCTGTTTAAAAAACAGTTTACTGAAATGTTTGGGAATAAATATCAAATACAATAATTTACAACAGAGTCTCAAAGTTATATTTGCCATGGAGATACTGGAGCACAGGGCCGTTAAGTAGCTTGTTCAAGGTCATACAGCAAGTTGATTGCTAAAACGAGATTTGAATTTTGAATGTCTTGGTTTCAAGCCCAGATGGACAGATTAAATAGAGAACTATTTTGTAATGTTGATAGCAATGATGATCCTTCATTGGCAGACCATGTATGTGTACCTTCAGGGGTAGTGGATAAATGAACTCTTTCTGGAGGCTGAATTTCATTTATTTGATTGACAAATTGTAGGGGGCATGAGTACACATGGACATTATTCCTAGGTTCATCAGCTACTTAATGTTCCCCAAAGTGCTGCTGCTGCAATGGAAAGAAAAGCCTCATACCCAGGATTAATGTTACAAATCCATTAGAGCCCCATTATTTGTGCTATGTAGCATTAGTAATGACACTGCTTTCTATCTTTATGCGTGGCTTGATTAAATTGCTCTTCATTAGTTTCATTCATCATTATGTTTCTTGGTTTGTGTGATGTTTCCATTTTCACAAGGTAGACACTGGTAATGCTCCTAATTGAACCACAAATAATGCTCTTTCATAATTTCAACTATCAGGAATTATAGTAGGTTAAAATGTGGTAATTTCCAAATTTCCTAATACATCCTTAGAAAATATAGATATTGGTATTGTTAATATCACAGGTTACTGGTTTTACAGATAATTTAATGGTGTGAAATCCTATTGTAAAATAATAATAATAACACCTTTAAAGAATTATGAGTGTGTTTTTCTTCTTTCTGGGGCATTTACTACTATATAGCTCATATATTACAGTTGTCCTAATTTGTTTTCTCATTTCACATTTTCTGTTGTATTTTTATTGTGAGTACGAATTAATAGAAAGTTATGGTTTAATGTACAAAGTGTAATATTCCAGGACCCTAGGAGGAATGAATCTTTCTAGACAGTACACTGTCATCTGATATTATTGATGTAGTGAATTACTCTGGGTGGTGCTTGGAATCATTTTCTTTTTTTTAAGGTAAAGAAACAGGAGATAGAGGAATCCAAGGACACTGGCAGCAATAAAGTTTAAGTAATTGAAGAAACAAGGAGGGCCAAACCAAACAAAATATCATACCTGGAGCACAGAGTTTCGTTAAATAAAACAGAAAAAATTGTAACATTAATTTGTTTTTCTTACCCCCTACCTACCCTAATCCAGTGATGTTGTTTAATATTCTTTTTGCAACATTGTTCCAATGTTCAGATAACAAATCAAGGTGCACCACCTTTTTATACAGGCAGAGTGTGATGACACTGCATGTCATTGGTAACAGGGCTTAGCAATTACAAATAAAATGCCTGTGCCCATGTAAAGACACTAACAACACGGGCAACAATATGCAACTAATTTAACAAGTGGGGTCAAAAATTAAGATTCGACATACTGTAGTTGAACATTTGAACAGTTTAACAGGAATATATCGTATCTCCTTGGTATTCAAATATCTTCTTGTCTGCCTATGATGGAAGGAGGATTACTTAGTAATCAAGAATAAGTCTACTGTATTCTCTATTTTTCCATGGTAGGCTGTATGTCTCAGCATTTATGTCTTACTGTAATCTTTATGCTGGTAATTGTTTACAGCAACACATGGACATCAATATGAAGTACATTTCAGCAGCGTATTAGAGACAGAATCTCTTGTCACATGAACATGCCAGAAACAGGTGAGCTAAAATAAAATAAAATTACTAATAAAAGCAAAATAGGAATAATAGACAAAAATATTAGAATAAAACAAAGTATAAGTGTACCAAGGTGAGAACTGCATGAAGGCAGAAAATAAACTGAGTTATGAAGAAAACTCAAGGTAAATTTGTAGTCTATTTAACATGGAAAATCCTGATGCCTTATTATGATTTCAGAAGTTATTGATAGCAAGCCCACATCTTACATAGGAACTGGCACAATGCTGTGACAGGTTCTAGTCTTGGGGTAGTAATATCCCATAAACAATATGGCCACAGCCAAAAAGAAGATACACAAAATGGCAGAGTGCATAAAATAATAATACAAATAATGATTAAAAATGGATTGCAACTTCCAACTGAAAAGGAAATTACAAAATATGCTTTAAATAGATTCATTGGGACAGTTCAAATCAGATTAGGATGACCCTGTGCTGATCTGTTCTTAGGATGTATTTACAATTACAAGATTAACTTTAGGGTTTAGATCTGTTGCAATGTGACTCAGAGCTGCAGACTAGTAGCAGAACAAGACTAAGACTAAGTGGCAGAAAGCTTCTTGTAGTCAGAGAAATGGAATACGTTTGTGTACTAACTTAGATCACCTCATTTATATTTACATTTAAATTTAAATACTGTTGTTATAGCAAATGGTTTAATCTGAAGCAACTTAAAAAACAGGTTAACTAAATCAAATAATTCATATAGTCTGGGGGACTATTTGGGAACAACTATTACAGGACAAAAGTACAAAATTGATCATCACAAATGAAGAGCTCAGAACAAAAAACGAGTAAGTTACAATTCCTAGGTTAGAGAACCTAACAGCAGTTAGGCAGAAATTCACCAAAGGAGAAAGTCTTCAAATGCATCTTAAATACATTGAGGGAGTCAGAATCTCGAATGGAGGTGGGCAGTTCATTTCACCAGCTAGGAGCTACACATGAAAATAGTCTGGAATAAGATTTGATTCCACACAGAGGTGGCATCAGCAGACATCACTCATCAGCAGACCCGAGTAGTGGAGAAGGACCATAGGACCTGACAAGTGTGTCAGTTGACTACTCTGTAGGCAAGTGTCAAGGGTTTAAACTTAATTCATGCTGCTCGAAGGAGCCAATGTAGTGATCTGAAAAGAGGAGTGACACGTCCACATCTCAGCTGGTTGAACACAGACATGCTGCTGCATAATGAAACAACTGGGATGGCATGGAGACAAATGCTGGTACTCATGCTGGCCAGCAGAGTGTTGCAGTAATCCAGACATGCCAGGCTAAAGCCTGGT
Organism: Polypterus senegalus; assembly: GCF_016835505.1. Lineage (NCBI taxonomy): Eukaryota > Metazoa > Chordata > Cladistia > Polypteriformes > Polypteridae > Polypterus > Polypterus senegalus. Next base: position 102,343,128 of record NC_053155.1, on the reverse strand, counting down.
CTAGATATTGTGCTGGTCCATTAGACTTAGTACAGTGTGTAACATTACAAAATGAATTCTGCATGCATCAGACAGATTGCTACGGACATAAAAAAGCACTTATGTGCCTTTATAAAATATAGAATCCATATTTTATATTTATATTTGTACAGAAATATATATGACACTGAAAATATTTAAATCAAAGGCACAAAAAAGTGATACATGAAAACATTATATTGTGTAATATAAGAAATAGAAAAGTATGGATCGATATACATTTAACCATTAATCTTTCATTGCCTTCCATAATTTTTTGAGATATGTAATGCTGCTCAGCTGCTGATTCAGAAAGTATGCATTGAAAGATGCTACCAGTTTCTTATATGCTGTTTTCCTTTGGAGTGTCATAGAAGCATCTTTGCGGGTATCTAATAGGAGATCTCTCACAATGTACATTATATAAAGCTTGTGCTCTGCGGTGAAGTTTGTGCTGTGATGAGACATTCTTCATGAATATTGACCATCCTTTATCTAGGCTTTTAATACACTTTGGAGACTGCTGGATTAATTCGTTTACTAGGAAAAGCTTTCTACATAATGAATAACAAGCATCAACTCTTCTGTATTACGTAATTGGGAAATAAATTACAGAGAAACATTCAGATATGATTTTACTGTCATTCACCTTTGTTTGTCAGTTCTTTCCGTATAGGGATTTCAGAGCTGTTTCATTTGTTCAAAGTAAGTAACATTTACAATAATGACAGTGACACTCATTTCAATCTAATATAGTGTAATTATTTTTTATTAAGTTTACATGAGGATGTACTTTTAACCTGTGCTCAGTCCCCTTAAATTGAAAGGAATATATAGTGGCATATCGTTAATTGAGAGAGGGCAAGAGGGTAATTCCTGCTGTTAGTTAAACTTTGTAATGATCTTGTTCTGCTATTCACTGAGACAGCACTTAGCTCTGAGGATGATTGCCTTTTAATAACAAAATACATAATCTAGCCTTGATCCGCTGCTAGTATGGTACAATCTGAGTTACATTGCAACTGATCAATCATGTTAAAAAAACTTCAAATGATAACAAATGGAAACATATATATGAATAACATATGGAAAAACAATAAAAGTAATACATTGAAAATTGTATTTTCATATATTGTATTTATATATTATATATATATATATATTTTTTTTTTTTTTTGAAAAACTTTGATTTCAGACAGGAGCTGGGAGAAAAGAATTCCCATTTACTAATATTGGACAGCAACAAAAACCCAATTTAGAAAAAAACACACCATAAGATCATTTAAAATTTCTCAGTCTAACCTTGGGAACTAAAAACAATATCTAATTAAAGCACAATTTAAACAACAAGCAATTAAGGCACTAATTAAGAAACTTTGAATAACCAAGCTCTTTAACATCTCTCTCTCTACCTAGTTTTGTCTTAAATGAGAAGATCATATTTTTTGAAATGCAGGCTCATTATAACAATTGAAAATACTTGTGTTGACACCCAAATCATTTTGATGTTGGAATAATAATGTTATATCTAAGGGCCTTACATCACACTCAATGACACAGGACATAAGTTAAAAATAGAACCATACAAGAATAAAATTAAACAAAAAACAAGTTTTCATTACTCTCCCTATTTCTGCCAAAGCACACATTTATTAATTCACCTACAATGAGTTAGAAATATTATTAATTAACAAAATATATTTTTACAGTCTATCTAGTCTTAAAAAAGTACTGGAGTTCAAAACAAAAAAGAGAACGTCACTAGAGTGCATCCCAAAGCGTGGTTATTGATATTTGGTTAAACAAGAATAAAACATAACTTTGAATTACTGAAATCATTTGTTAAGACTTGTAGCTATTTAAAGAATTTGCATTCTTTAAAAGATAGGCTCAGATGTTTAATGTTTTTATGAGGAATCAAAATTAACTTAAGCTTATGACAATTCATTTTTTGAAGGTGTAACTGACATAATACCATTTTGAAATACAGGCTCAGGACCTTGTATGAATTACAATGATCCCATAATTCGAACGGGATGGAGAACGTTCAATTTAAAGGGTAGTTAGGCACATTTTAGCTTAATTTTCTACATGTTTCTTCTATGTGTTAATTGTACAACTGTTTCTTTGACACATTACTGCAGCCCAATTTTCAACACACTGAAACATTCATTTTTAACTGTACATTTTTTGTGGTCAATGCCATGGAGAGGGACAGCATTTGACAATAACAAAGGCAAGGTAAGAATCAACCATGATCGGTTGCCATATATAATTATCTTAAAAAAAATATTTTACTCATATACTTGAAACAGATGCTTGGCAAAAGTACTAGGAACTTTGGAAAGTCCACAATTTTTTTTTGTGCCACATCCTCAAGATGTGCAAGTTTATTTATTTGGTATCTTTAAAATGCCCAGTAAGAGTGAATGTGAATATGTGCCATGCTATCTAGAGTTGGTCTCTGTGTTGCACGTAACACTGTCTCTTTGTAACTGTTAACAAGTGATAAAACTTGGTAACAATTCATTAAAAAAAGAGATGCAGTTTAATGTTAATGAATTTTAATATTTGTGCACAACCTGTTTTATCTTTATTGAGAAACTACTTTTATATAAGGAAATGTATTCAAGAGTAAAATAGAGGCGTAGGTTTTGTGTTATATATGTTTTTGTGAAACGTGGCTAACAACTAGCATCCCAGATGCTAACATGGAGCTAGCCGAGTTTAGCACAGTTAGACCGAACAGAGACGCAAATACCTGTGGGAAGCGGAAAGGAGGAGGAGGACTCGCTCTCTATGTGAATACAAAGGTGGTGCAACCCTGAACATATAAACGTCAAAATCTCCACTTGCTATGGGGACATCGAACTGTTGGCTGTAAGTCTGCGTCCCTACTACTTGCCCAGAGAGTTTGGACACGTCATTGTTGCTATTGTTGTTATTGTTTACATCCCTCCTCGGGTGGACGTGGAGATAGCGGGTGTCATCATCCACACCGCTGTTGCTAAATTACAAACACAGCACCCCGAGGCGCTTGTGCTAATCGCTGGAGATTTTAACCATGTGACGCTGGGCAAAACATTACCTGCCTTCTCCCAGTATGTGGATTGTAACACCGGGGAAACAGGACTATTGACCTACTATATGCAAACATTAAAGACGCATACAGCGCCACCCCGCTGCCTGCGCTTGGGAAAGCAGATCATAACCTGGTTCTGCTTCAGCGTCACTACAAACCAAGAGTGAGGAGCTACCTATAACTACACGCGCATTCAGGAAGTGGTCCCCTGAGGCAGACTCTCAGAGACTGCTTTGGAACTACGGACTGGGATATCCTGCAGGGATCACTTAGTGAGAACATTGAGGAGGTTGTTGACTGCACTACTGACTACATCAACTTCTGTATGGACATTGTAGTTCCAGTAAGAACAGTATGCTGCTATGCTAACAACAAGCCATGGATTACAAGTGACATCAAGGACCAGAAGAAAAGGGCTTTTAAAGGCTGTGATCAGCATGAGCTCAAGCACGTGCAGAAGGAACTCCGAGTCCAGCTCAGGGAGGTGAAGGAGCAGTACAGGAGAAAGCTGGAGCTGAGGTTGCAGAATAACATCATGAAAGAAGTGTGGAATGGGATGAAGATCATCACTGGCTGCAGCTTGAAGCGGGGTGCCACCATCGAGAGAGACGTGGAGAGAGCAAACCTGATGAACAACTTGTTTAACAGATTTGACCACCCTAACCCACTCTCACCTCAGAGTACTGCATCCTCCACCCATCCTTCTACTGATACCAGCATAGGAGACAGTTTCCTCCCACCCACAACTACAGCAGCCTTGGTAAGCAGCTGAGGAGACGTCGTGCCAGCAAAACAGTGGGTCCAGATAGAGTATCACCACGACTGCTGAAGGCCTGTGCGTTGGAGCTGGGGAGTCCTCTAAAGCGCATCTTCAACCTGAGCCTGGAACAGGGGAGAGTCCCAAAGGCTTTGGAAAACATCTTGCATCACCCAAGTCCAAAAGGTATTACGTCCTGGTGAGCTGAATGACTTCTGGCATGTCTTTCTAATGTCACATGTGATGAAGACCATGGAGCGGCTGCTGCTGCACCACCTGAGGCCACAGGTCTGCCACACCCTCGAACCTCTGCAGTTCGCATACCAGGAGAAGTTTGGAGCAGAGGATGCTATCATCTATATGTTACACCGATCCCTCTCCCACTTGGACCGAGGCAGTGGTGCTATAAGAATTATGTTTCTGGACTTCTCTAGCGCCTTCAACACCATCCAATCTCTGCTCCTTAGGGACAAGCTGACAGAGATGGGAGTAGATTCATACCTGGTGGCATAGATCATTGACTATCTTACAGACAGATCTCAGTATGTGCAGGTAACTGCAGGTCTGACATTGTGGACAGCAGCACAGGAGCGCCGCTGGGGACTGTGCTTTCTCCGGTCCTGTTCAGTCTATATACATCGGACTTCCAATACAACTCGGAGTCCTGCCATGTGCAAAAGTTCACTGACGACACTGCTATTGTGGGCTGCATCAGGAGTGGGCAGGAGGAGGAAGAACCTAATCAAGGACTTTGTTAAATGGTGCGACTCAAACCACCTACACCTGAACACCTGCCAATACTGATGCTCTGTGCAAGAAAGGAGGCTTTGAAGGCTGGAGTCTTTCAACATCTGCAATAAGATGCTGCAGATGTTCTATCAGATGGTTGTGGCGAGCTCCCCCTTCTACATGGTGGTGTGCTAGGGAGGCAGCATAAAGAAGAGGGACACCTCACACCTGGACAAACTGGTGAGGAAGGCAGGCTCTATTGTAGGCACAGAGCTGGACAGTTTGACATCTGTGCCAGAACAACGGGCGCTGAGCAGGCTCCTGTCAACCATGAAGAATCCAATGCATCCACTGAACAGTATCATCACTCATCACCAGACACAGGAGCAGCTCTGGCAACAGATTGCTGTCATTGTTCTGCTCCACTGACAGACTGAGGAGATCGTTCCTCCCCCACACTATGTGACTCTTCAATTCCACCTAAATGTTAACATTATACAAGATTATAGACTGTTATACCTGCCTCACACTCTCCACCTTGCATTTTTTAACTTGCACTGCACTTTTATTGCTCTTTAATTAATATTGTTTTTATCAGTATGCTGCTGCTGGTGTATGTGAATTTCCCCTTGGGGAATAATAAAGTATCTATCTATCTGTCTATAGGAATTTAAAACTTTAGGCCTTTGTATGTTGTGTTGCAGTGATACTTATTCATCCATTCTTGTTATAAGAAATGCCCTAAATAATTCAGAGTGCTTTTATGGTGTTTATGAATCGTGACATTCAGGGTATAAGGGTATAAGGAGGGCCTATGACGGAGCTTCATAATGATTTCCATCTTTTTTAACTCTAGGTTTGATTTTATGTTTAGGAGCATTGTCTCATGGAGTCATGTTTTTCAGTTTGCATTTTAGAGGACTGGAGCAGAGTTTCTTTTCAAGTTTACAATGGTGCTTTTCTTCAATTATTTTTTGCTACATGTCTGGCAAGATAGACACCACCCTAGCATTCTACTGCCCGACAGTGCTTCACTTTGGTAGTGATCTATAGGCCCTAATGTTTTCCATTTGGACAGATACTCTATTTCATCATCTTCTGACCACAAAACATTTCTAATTTCTTAGTCTGATCATTTGCACTATCTAGTTCAACTTCAGGTACACATTGTGGGATCTTGAAATTGTTAAATAAACTGTTTTGACGTAAGCTCAGCCACTGAATTCTTAACAGCAGCCCTAATGTTTAGTTGTTGGCGTCACAATGGCTTCTCTCACAAGTTTTGTTCTTGCTTGTTTAGTCTGTTTGAAGGGATGGCCTCTTCTGGGCAGAAAGTTCAATGCTGCTGTTAATTCATTATTGAGATTTTATGCTTCTATAGATATCAAACCCTTTATTGTATCTTTTACCCAATCTGCCTCTTTGATAACTTTACTTGTTTTATTAATTGTGAAATGAGGACAACCAGTTTAATGGCACACAGGCAATCAACTGATTGTATGACTTTATAAGATAATTTAAATCGAGCACAAGGGATGAACACTGTACTTGTGTGATCCATGTTGTTTGAACCTTTGATTTTTGTTTGAAAATGTGTGCTTTTTATTTTTGAGAAATATTTGTTTTTAAATGAAAACAATTAAAAAATAAGTGGTTCTCAAACTTCTGAGGATTTTCAAAAACCCTAGGGATTTTATATCACTGCAGGTTTTTGTTCCAGCCAAATCTCTTTTTAATTGAACTTCAAGTCTAATTAAGCATGCTTTTATTTGCTAGTTTTTAAAGTTTCGGGGTCAATGTAGAAATTTGAAAACTAAGTTTGGTAAATTTTTATTTGAATGCACCAACAATTTATGTGGGTTACATGAAGATAATTTAATGTTTTTTTTAATTGCCTTGTAAGATTTTCATTATCATTGTGGTTTTCATCCTGCTTTTTAAGTTTTCTAATTATTTAGTCCATTGTTTACTAATGACCATGTCAGTGGGAGCTGCAGTCCTTCAGCATTTAGTGTCATTTGCCCAGGTTGTTGCTCTACTTGTTATTTATTGTCATGATTAGGATACAATTAAGGGAGTGACCTACAAAGAAAAAATAAAATTATGAATTTACAACAACAACAACAACATTTATTTATATAGCACATTTTCATACAAACAGTAGCTCAAAGTGCTTTACATATTAAAGAATAGAAAAATGAAAGACATAATTATAAAAAATAAATCAACATTAACATCGAATAAGAGTAAGGTTCAATGGCCAGGGGGGACAGAAAAAACAAAAAAAACTCCAGACGGCTGGAGAAAAAATAAAATCTGTAGGGATTCCAGACCATGAGACCGCCCAGTCCCCTCTGGGCATTCTACCTAACATAAATGAAACAGTCCTCTTTGGATTTAGGGTTCTCACGGAAGGGCTTGATGATGATGATGGTCACGTAGACTTCTTCCTTTTAATCCGTCCATCATTGTTGGAGCATCATGAAGCTTTGAGTAGGTGGAGGTGGCGCAGGCCACCACCACAAAGAAACCGGAAAAAGAAACAGAAAAGAGAGTAGGGGTCAGTACCGATTTTAGAGCCACCATGAATAGTTGTTATGATGAATTGAACATACAGAGTATCAGGATTAAGTTAAATTACGATTAAAATGAAGTTATAAAAAGGCCATGTTAAAGTAATGTGTTTTCAGCAGTGTTTTAAAGTGCTCTACTGTATCAGCCTGGCGAATTCCTATTGGCAGGCTATTCCAGATTTTAGGTGCATAACAGCAGAAGGCCGCCTCACCACTTCTTTTAAGTTTTGTTCTTGGAATTCTAAGGAGACACTCATTTGAGGATCTGAGGTTACGATTTGGAATATAAGGTGTCAGACATTCCGATATATAAGATGGGGCGAGATTATTCAAGGCTTTATAAACCATAAGCAGAATTTTAATTTAATTTAAAGCTAAAACATAAACAAAAATATTTTAAACTGTCTTATAAATGTAAAAATCTTGCTGCTGTGCTTTCTAAATGCAGAATAAGAGAAGTGAAGACCAGCTAATTAAACAATGAGATTGATTAGAGGTGAAATGTCAACTAATTGTGAGGTTGGTGGTGACAAAAACTTGCAGTTACATACGGTCCCCAGGGCTGATGTTGAAAACAACTGATACAAACAATTGAACACTCTCAAATCTACTTCATAAGTGTGTCAAGAAATGCTACAAAAGGCACTTTAACCTCCAAGATTCTTTTTTATCGGTGAACATGAAGAAATGTCCTTGCACTTTTCTTTAGCTTATTAATTTTTTTCACACGTACATCTTGCAGATGCCTTAACAATGGCAGGCAATCTCACTGCTGGAACCACTCACAGTCTGCTTCTAGTTTAGCATCACTGCAAGGACTGGTCAAGAATTTCCCTGTTGTATTACTGAACCTGAAGGACCTGGATTAGTATCTAAAACTCTTGTCCTACAGACCCTACAGACCTCCTATGACCTAGGTTAAGATCCTACAGAACCTGAATATGCGTTTCAGTCCCTTATACTATAGGACCACTGACCCCTCGATGATTACTAATGTCAGTAAACAACAAGATAGTTTCAGTGAGACAATACCAAAGTGTGTTTTGATCTAAACCAATGTTTATTTGCAGAGAAACCAGACATATCAAACATCAGAAGTTTAATCAGAAGAAAAAATACAACCTGAATGATTCAAACCAAAGTCCATACAGCAAGATTTGCATTAGATAGTTCAGTGAATTTTTGCTATTACAGTATCTATAGATATAATTCACTAGGGGCACGCAAGACGCATGCAAGACAGAGAGCGCGTGCAAGACAGAGAGCCATGCCTGCCAACTCACAGAGCCCCGCCCGCCAACTGTAAGACCATGGGATACTATGGGATACGCACAACAGGGCCAGGCCCACCAACTCACAGAGCACCTCCCACCAACTCTAAGACCATGGGATATGCTCGACAGAGCCCTGCCCACCAACTCTAACCCTCCTCCCACATCATGGGATACGCACGACAGAGCCCCGCCCGCCAACTGTAGCCCTCCTCCCATGTCCACCGTCGCTCTCGAGGCATGTGCACTGCCTGCTCATGTACCCGTACGCAACAACTCACCAAACACAGCCTCAGTCGCTTTCGTTTGTGCTACAGTCCACATGCACCTCTGAGCCACGTTGACTTTTCATTGTTCTTTTCGGTTCCGGCTGCTTTTCTATATATTATCGACCAAGTCGCTCGACCATGGGGTACGCACGACAGAGCCCCGACTGCCCACTCTAACCTTCCTCCCGTGTCATGGGGAATGCACGACAGAGCCCCGCCTGCTATTCACTAAGGGCACGCAAGACAGAGAGCCACGCTTGCCAACTCACAGAGCCCCGCCCACCAACTGTAAGACCATGGGATACGCACAACAGGGCCAGGCCCGCCAACTCTTCTGATGGCCAATGAAGAGCATTGCAAGAAGTACATACTGCGGTAGGTAGGCCAATGTTAGGTTCTTGGATGGGAATGGTGGTATCTTCTTGAAAAGCAGCGTAAAACTGAATGCAATGACTGTGCATGGGGTTTGCGAGTTGACACTGAAAGGAATTGGAATGAGTTTGTAAGTACTTCTTGAGAGCATGAGTTGTTTTGAAGCTTTGCTGGCAATGTTCACATTGCATAATTCGTTCAGTGGAGTGTGATTTTAAATGTGCATTGAGATATCTCTGCAGTCGGAACGTTTTCAAAAAATAGTGCATTGAAAGATCTGTGTGGAATGCGTTTGTTCAGTGGAGTGTGTGTTTAAATGTGCTTTGAGATATTTCTGGAGCGTGAAGGTTTTTGAGCAAATGTTGCATTGTAATTCCGATATGTGAAATGCATTTCTAAATGTTTTTCAGTAAGAGGATAGTGGGAAAGTGACGTCACATCACTGTGGCTGCAGACAAATGTTTGTGTTCAATGGATTTGCACATGGTTGAGGAGATCTGTCTCTGTAATGGCACTAGACTTTCTGTTACCAGCATTCACCGCAATGTACTGGAGTGTAAGACTATCACATCTGCCACCTCACAAACTGTCCTTATTCCCCAGATTTCCCTGACCCCATCAGATTCAAATTTGCCTTTTACTTTTACACACAGACAATTTCCTGTTAGATTGCCGTTTGCAATGACAATTAATAAGGCACAGGGCCAAACTTTCAAAAAGATATGCCTGTATCTGCCAAAACCTGTTTTTAGTCACGGACAATTGTATGTTTCTCTCTCCAGAGTTCCATCTTTTCATTCACTGCAAGTTGTATCCTCAAACCCTCCCCATTTGGACAACTGTGTCTTTCAGGAAGTGTTCACACATTAATAAATAATTATGCGGTGTATGCTACATCGCGGGTTGGCTAGTGTATTTTATCTTCTGAATCTAGCCGAGGTGTTCTTTTAAGCACAACCACACAGCCATGCAAGCACAGACCTGTCCATGGTGCTGGATTCATCCTGTACACATCCTTGTTTGATATCCAACAGCATTTCACAGTGCTGGATTAGTACATTATAAACCATATGTGAATGAAATGAAATACTAAGGGTCGCAGAGGGAGACAGTATTGAGATTTGAATCTGGGACTCACAACATTGAATGACACCTTTATAGACATTACAGTACAGAGCTTACTTAAGTCCATTAAGTCCATTCATGTCCTTGCTGTTTACAGCACCCTTCATCTCACAGTGCTGGGTGATTACAATCTAAACTAAATGTGGACTGAGTCACACAATAAGAGATTGATCTAATTTGAACATGTGATCTTCTACCATTGAGACCTTCATAGGTTTGAGAACACAGAATCTGCTTAGTCCTATCAAAAACCGGGTGTGGATAGTAAAAGAGAAACAGAGTGAAGGTGTGTATTGATGTTCACAAAGGGAGGCGTCGGAGGGATTTAAAGTGCAAACCATTGCACAGTCTTCTTCCTCTTAAGTCCTTTGAGAAGTTTCCAAGTGTTGGGCTCTTATTGCAGGTGGATAGCCTAAGAATTATATCAAAGAAGTACTTCACAGTGTGTCTTGGTAGCTGATTTAAAAATACCTGTAGTTTCTCCTAAATTCAGACAAATGATAATTATCAGCGGCCTTTCAGTGAAAATACTTTTAGCTCAATACAACAACATGTTAACTTAAAGGTTTCAACCAGATTAATTTATCTGAGCGTAAAGCTTATATAATCTAATAGTTGTAACACTATATTAGCATTTGCTTTTATATTTGCATATATCCGAGTGTCCTTCAGTCTATCTGCATACATTCCATCAACCTGTTTCTTTAAAAAATGCTTACTCATTCCAAAGAGCTCATTCTTCTTGACCTAAATGTCTGTCCAAAAAGGCACTTGCCTGTTAAACCCCACTTAGAAATAAATGTTATCCTCCTTTCATAAGCTCTGCTGTCCAGTTTATATAATTCATTCACTTAAATGCTGCATTTATCTAAGTAATCCTATATTCATATAGTAACACATCATAAAATGAAGTATTACAAGTCTTATGTAGGAAACTCTAAAAAAGCTTTTATTTTCACCCCAGCACATGGAGGAAAATGTGTTCCTTTTTCAGTACAGTATAACATACAGTACAGTAATTCAATATTGTTTTAAAGTTTTGGTGTTTATATATGTACAGTATGTATATATAACTAGTGGTCAACAGTACACTGTTAGAAGGTGAGGTGGGGGACCCAAAACGTATTCACAGATTTTCGCATTTGCTCTACCCACCACAAATCGCAAGAGATAACTGTACTTAAAGAAAAAAATCAACATAGGGAGAATGTGCAGACTCTTCACAGACTGTAAGCAGGTGCAGTTGTAAACAACGCACCATTTTGGTGGCCAGTATTAGTTAAAAGAAAGTGTAAAAATCAACATGTAAAAATTGTACTTGTCCAAGTTAAATATGCTTTTGTCTTTTGTCATTTTGGAGAGATAATGATTTCTCCTCTTTCCCAACACAGCTTCCAGTTGTCTATCTGATTACTGGATTTCACAACCTGTAAGATGGTAAGTTTTATTTTGTACATGTTTAGCTTAATTATGGTGAACTGAAAGATTTTTTTTTTTGCTGCCATCTACCATGTTTGCACTATGGATGTGTCACTCAGTTGTCACAATGGCGGGGATTGCTCTTGTTGTCATTCTGAGAAAACAGTGCCCAGATGGGGGTGTGGAACAGTATAATGGAAAAAGTAGTCTTCCTCAGGCTGTGTGTGATAGAAAGTGATCTTACAATAGTCATTTATCATATAAATAAGGAAAAAAATGAAGTATGGTACCCCACTTTCTTTATGTTATTACATAAGTCAGAAGCATTTCTTTTGTGCATTATTTTTTATCACTTTTCTCTACTGCATGCTGGTATGCTGTTTTGTATGTGAACCTGCATTTGGTTCCAAATGTTTTGCTCTCTATATAATAATAAAAATAATAATAATAATTCTTTACATGTATGCAGCACTTTTCTGACTACTCAAAGCATATAGTTAGTGGAGAGCCACTTCATCCGGCACCAATGTGCAGTATCCAACTGAATAATATGATGGCAGCCATTTTTGCTCCAATTCGCTCACCACACATTAGATTTAAGGTGGTGCAGCGGTATGATACATAGCTAATTAGAGACAGGGGACGATTATGGGGCTATAATGACTAGACCGTTTCCAGGCAGTTTAGCCAGGACAGCGGGATAAACCCTAATTTTTATAAAGGATTTCCAAAGATCTTTTATGACCACACAGATCATCCAAATGATTGTGCTATTTTTACAGCACAGTGTCCCGATCACTGCAGTGAGGCATTATGATCCACATTCAGACCACAGGGTAAGTGCCCCCTGCTGGCCTCACCAACACCTCTTTCAGCAGCAACCAAAGATTTTCCTAGATGATCTCCCATCTAAGTACTGACTAGGCCCAAACATGCTTACATTCAGGTGGATGACCTGTTTTAAAGTGCATGTGGTATGGTTGCTGGATATATTTTTTTGAGCCAGTTAGAATTAAATTAAATTTGGCAATTATTTGCTCTATATGAGTGGGGTAATTTGTTGGGAGATAATTGTAGATCTTCCATTAGCTTCATTTATAAACTGCTCAAAAAAATTAAAGGAACACTTTGAAAACACATCAGATCTCAATGGGAAAAAGAAATCCTCCTGGATATCTATACTGATATAGGCTGGGTAATGTGTTAGGAATGAAAGGATGCCACATCGTTTGATGGAAATGAAAATGATCAACCTACAGAGCCCTGAATTCAAAGACGCCCCAAAAATCAGAGTGAAAAAATTATGTGGCAGGCTAGTCCATTTTGCCAAAATTTAATTGCAGTAACTCAAAATTGTACGCAGCACTTTGTATGGCCCCTGTGTTCTTGTATACATGCCTGACAACATCGGTGCATGCTTCTAATGAGATGATAGATGGTGTTGTGGGGGATCTCCTCCCAGATCTGGACCAGGGCATCACTGAGCTCCTGGACAGTCTGAGGTGCAACCTGGTGGCATTGGATGGACCAAAACATAATGTCCCAGAGGTGTTCTATTGGATTTAGGTCAGGAAAGTGTGGTGGCCAGTCAATGGTATCAATTCCTTCATCCTCCAGGAACTGCCTGCATACTCTCACCACATGAGGCCAGGAATTGTCGTGCACCAGGAGCGACTGTACCAGCATAGGGTCTGACAGTGGGTCCAAGGATTTCATCCTGATACCTAATGGCAGCCAAGGTGCCTTTGTCAAGTCTGTAGCAGTCTGTGTGACCCTCCATGGATATGCCTCCCCAGACAATCATTAACCCACCACCAAACTGCTCATGCTGAATGATGTTACAGGCAGCATAATGTTCTCCATGGCTTCTCCAGACCCTTTCACTTCTGTCACGTGCTCAGGGTGAACCTGCTCTCATCTGTAAAAGCACAGGGCACCAGTGGTGCATCTGCCAATTCTGGTATTCTATGGCGAATGCCAATCGAGCTGCATGCTGCTGGGCAGTGAGCTCAGGGCCCATTAGAGGACATGGGGCCCTTGGGTCACCCTCATGAAGTCTTTCTGGTTGTTTGGTCAGAGACATTCACACCAGTGGCCTGCTGGAGGTCATTTTGTAGGGCTCTGGCAGTGCTCATCCTGTTCCTCCTTGCCCAAAGGAGCAGATACTGGTCCTGCTGATGGGTTATGGACCTTCTATGGCCCTCTCCGGCTCTCCTAGAGTAACTGCTTGTCTCCTAGAATCTCCTCCATGCCCTTGAGACTGTGCATGGAGACACAGCAAACCTTCTGGCAATGACACGTATTGATGTGCCATCCTGGAGAAGTTGGACTACCTGTACAACCTCTTAAGGGTCCAGGTATCGCCTCATGCTACCAGTTGTGACACTGACTGTAGCCAAATGCAAAACTAGTGAAGAAACAGTCAGAAAAGATGAGGAGGGAAAAATGTCAGTGGCCTCCACCTGTTAAACCATTCCTGTTTTGGGGGTCATCTCATTGTTGCCCCTCTAGTGCACCTGTTGTTAATTTCATTAACACCACAGCAGCTGAAACTGATTAACAACCCCCTCTGCTACTTAACTGACCAGATTAATATCCCATAAGTTTCATTGACTTTATGCTATACTCTGATTAAAAAGTGTTCCTTTAATTCTTTTGAGCAGTATTTTTGTTCAGCTTTATGCTTAGGCCTGATGTAGATTGTACAGCATGGGCTTGTCCCTGTTTCTGTTTAAATCTAGAAGACATAGTGGAATGTTTAGTCATGTGTTGTTTTATTTTGAGTCTGCATTGACATCAAATTAAACTCTTGCTTCTTCACACCCTTTATGATAACATACTGTGTCTCCTCTGTCAGTGAGTGTTTGTCCTAACTCAAAATCTGACTTGACTTCTAGATTAACCAGCACCTCAGATTGATTCATATAGTGACATTCTATAAAGTGTCAGAGCTCATGGAAATGCCCCCATGAAATAATGCTTTTAAAAGACTAAATGCCAAAGCAGCTTGCGTTCCCCCAGAAAGAGTAGAAGCTCCTGCCTGTCCTAAACCTGTTCACTTTTATAAGCACCATCAATAAATACCAACCACTCCTCCTGCTGTATTACCATCTTAAAATGCTTGGTCTGACCCATTATTATGAAGGATTAAGAATGGGGCTGCTATAAAAGTGCAAGCCTTTAAAATGTATGCTCAGGGTGATTTTATCATCTAATAAATGCATCACAGCCTTGCCAGGGGGTCATCATTTTAAAGAATATTTATCTGGCACAGTATTTCATTTTGAATAATTGCAAGTGCATTTACAGGTTGTTATCTCAAAGTCTAATGTGGGGGAGAGGGTGTTGTTCAAAGAAAATGGAAATAGAGTAAACACTGCATTTATTATTAGGATTTTGCAGTATTTATAAGAAATAATGCTCTTGAAATACACACACACACATATTATGGGGTGCCAAACAGGCAAATACATTGATTTTCTGAATATATAAAGACGGCGTCAGAATATATAAAGTCAAAACTTGAATATATAAAGTCAGCACTGGAATATATAAAGTCATTCCCGAATATATAAAGTCAAAACTTGAATATATAAAGTCAGCGTCGGAATATATAAAGTAATTCCCGAATATATAAAGTTAAACCTTGAATATATATAGTCAAAACCCGAGTATATAATGTTAGCGTTGGAATATTTAAAGTCAAAACTTGAATATATAAAGTCAGGGATGGAATATCCATCCATTTCCCAACCTGTTGAATCCGACCACAAGGTCACGGGGGTCTGCTGGAGCCAATCCCAGCCAACACTGGGCGCAAGGCAGGAACCAATCCTGGGCAGGGCACATGCACCATTTTCAAAACATTAACCGAACAGTGTTTTTTTAATTTATTTTTCTGAATACATTTTTGTTAACATATTTCAGTTTTTTTAGTTTACTAAAAATGTGCCTGAGTCGTTTCAAATAATATATTTTAAATTTGACTTTATATATTCCGACGCTGACTTTATATATTCAAGTTCTGACTTTATATATTCCAGCGCTGACT
Source organism: Polypterus senegalus (assembly GCF_016835505.1). Taxonomy (NCBI): domain Eukaryota; kingdom Metazoa; phylum Chordata; class Cladistia; order Polypteriformes; family Polypteridae; genus Polypterus; species Polypterus senegalus. Next base: position 102,327,462 of record NC_053155.1, on the reverse strand, counting down.
TTATATATTCTGACGCTAACTTTATATATTCAGGTTTTGACTTTATATATTGCAGCGCTGACTTTATATATTCCAGCGCTGACTTTATATATTCTGACGCTAACTTTATATATTCAAGTTTTGACTTTAAATATTATAACGCTGACTTTATATATTTAAGTTTTGACTTTATATATTCCGACAGTGACTTTATATATTCAAGTTTTGACTTTATATATTCTGACGCCGATTTTATATATTCAGAAAATCAATGTATTTGCCTGCTTGGCACCTCATAATATGTATATATATATATATGAATGTAATGTTTCCTTCACGTGTTACCTTGACCAAGAAAAAGCAGAAACAGAAAATGCATATTTATTCTAAATCATTTCAATGCAGCAGGCTTTCTGTCACTTTTTACCTTTGAAATTGTTTAGGTTCTCAAATATAAACTTCATTCATAAGACAACAGCAGCTCTTCTGTATTCCATATTCTCACAACAACTAATAAAGTTTAACCTGATAATAGTTATACAAGACAGTACCATAGTTCTGGTATAGATAGAATATAAACTTCTCATCCTACCTCAAACAGCTCCATTAGAGTGGTTTTCTAACTCCAGTTTCAACAAACAATTTTGCCTCAGGTTTAAACATGCACTGCTTAAATAATCTGAGCCTTCATTTCAGTATGCTAAATTAAATGAATTCATTAATTGTCTGAATCTGCCTATTTTCATCCCAAGGCACAAACCAACTTTGGATGGGGTGCTTGGTCATTGCATGCTGACTAACACTCTGTCACTAACAGTGAACCATATTAGAGTTGTTAGTTAATTCAATCTGTTCTTGGATTATGGAATGAAAATTGCAAAACTCACGGAAAAGCCTACAAACTTCAGACAGAAAATGAGTGTCTCAGGAATTGAACCCAGTCTTTGGAATAGTGAGGAAAAACATCAACCATAGTACTACCATGCTTCCCCAAATTAAACTGACTTTACATAACTGATGCCCATGATAATGTGCTATTTTATTGTTACTGAAAATTACACTTCACATTTCGTCAGACAATGCCAGCACTGGATGGCTCACATGCAGTGTTTGTTAGTGTTAGTTTTGTCTCTTATAAATGTTAATCTTAACCACTGTTTATAAAAATGTATTTGCTTTATGGTATGCCTTGCAAAACGTATGCAACTTTTTCATATCAGTAAACTAAATGAAATTCATTTAAATTGACTTTGGGTGGAACAGTGTTGCAGTATTTAGCTCAGCCAACTCAGAGCTCCAGAGACCAGGTTCAGTTCCCAGTCGGAACACTACCAGAGTGAAGCTCACATGTTTTCCCTTGTGTCAATGACGGATTTCCCCAAGTACTTTGCTTAGCTTCACATTTCATAGATCTGTAAGCTAGGTAAGTGGTAAGACACTAAATTGACCACGTGCTAGTAAGCAACCTCTGTAATGCTCTGCTGTGCCACTTATGGTTAGCTTCTGCTTAGATAAGCCTGTGGTTCTTCTGACTCTGTAAAGATAAGAACAAGCTCAGAAAACATATGGATGGGTAGACATATCTGAACTAAGATTTCCAACTTTCCTTTCAAAACCAGTCTCATTTTTTAATTCAATCCATCCTGGAAATTGAAATGATCATTCAATTAGTGTTGTTTTACAAGACTTTGTCTACGATGTGGAGGAATCATTAGCATGCTGTGTTTTGTTTCTCTATAAACTTAAGTACGATAATCATTGTTTTCACATGTTTTAGTGTCATAAGTCTTTTCAAAGTAAAAATATTTGCTTCATACTGAAATTTCTGAAATTTGGAATGTTTAATTTGTTTCTTCATATGTTAAGCAGCTAACTACAAAAGGAGTGCCAATAAAATATACTCCACAACTAAACAACTAACACAGTGTTTTTCCCCTGGTATTGTCAAACAGCCACAGTGGACATTTAGCATATTAGTGCTATAAAAGTAGACTTGGCAAAAGGATACCATTGGGCATTGCCATTAGGAGAGTGCACACTATAATGAACTAATTATTTCATTCATTTAATCCTTGGGTCACAACCCAGAAGAAAGTAATTCCTTGTGGAAACTAAAGTCAGACATCTATTTTAATTTCTGTTTACATAGATCATGCTTTTCACGTTAATTTAACACTCCACTCCTTCGCCCGTAACGACTTGTTTGCTGTTTTATCCTACCATATCAGTGTATTAACCTCACACCTAAATCTCAGCAGTTGCCATTTTATAACCCTATCAGAGTTGGATGGAAAGAATTTATGCATTGCTATTGGCTTTCTTAGTTCCTGGCATAAGTTGTACCACTGAGCTCCAGATATTCTAAAGGGAGACCTTTGTGATATCCCTACACCTTGGAATGCTTCAAATAGCACATCCTCTTTCTTACTTCAGTGGCTGAATGGCAAGTTTTCCCAAGATTGTGGTTAAAACATTTCAGATATGCCAGCTTTACAGTCAAACACCCAGCTTTGATTTCAGTTGGCTCTGCAAAGAATAAGACCCTTACTTAGAAATTTCTTCCAAGGTAGTAAGTTGGTAGTTTTTCCTGTAGAGTTTTCTCAATTGGATTCAACTTTACCGCTTAATAAAACGTTTCCTTGTAGACATGATCTGTACATTGGCCTTTAAAAAAATCATTTACAGGATCATGTTCTGATGTAGCAAATGCCAGTAGTGTGGTCCTCATCCCTGGCCTCTCAACAGCTTTTTTTTTTCTTTTCTTATGTACATTTCTTGAAGCTTAAATGCCCACATTTTCCATGTGTAAGTCTTTAAAAGGCTAATGTTATTCCAAAACATTTTGTATTGCTTGTATAAATGTTCTTATAAAAATTAATTTAATCTGTTTTGCTACACTGCAACAGATAATCAAAGTCACCAAGTTTCTTTTTGGTTAAAGGTGACCTCTCTTGCCAGTCATTTTGTGAAAAGACTTTCATAGGTATTATATGTAAATTTTTTTAAAGTAAACTTGTGTGATGTGTTACAAAACTTTTCCATCTGAATAAATTAGAACATTACATTAGAACATTAGAACAAGGCTCACCAGTCCTCTTCACATAATTCTACTAAAATAACATCAAGTCCAATTTTTAAAGTCCCTAAAGTTCTACTGTCTACCACACTATTTGGTAGGTTATTCTATGCATCTGTGGTTCTCGTGTAAAGAAAAAACTTCCTTAGGCTTGTGTGAAATTTACCTTTAACAGGTTTTAAACTGTGGCCCCTTGTTCTTGATGAACTCTTTTTAAAATTACATTCTCGACCCACTGTACTAATTCCTTTCATAATTTAAACACTTCAATCATGTATCCTTTTAACCTTCTTTTGCATGAACTGAAAGTCTCCAATCTTTTAATCTCATAAACCATACCCTGTAGCCCTGGAATCAGCCTAGTTGCTCTTCTCTGGACCTTTTCTAGCACTGCTTTGTCCTTTTTGTAGCCTGGACACCAAAAAGTTTTGCAGTACTTCAGATGAGCCCTCAGCAGTGCGGTATAAAGCCTGAGTGTAACCTCCTTGGAGTTGTACTCCACTCATTGTGCTAAATAACCTAACATTCTTCTTAATGGATTCTGAATACTGTCTGGAAGTTGATAGTGTCAAGTCCACTATGTCTCCCAAATCTTCTATTGAGGTGTACTTTTTTAAATTCCCCTTTACTATTCCTGATACACTTCACCTCCTCCTTGACTGTTCTTTTACTACTAAAATAGTGAAATACTCTATTTGGGTCATCTTTTGCCTTATCTGCTATATCCCACTCTAACTGCCTCTTAGCCTCCCTAATATCCTTCTAATGGTTGTACTCATGCTTTCCCTACGATTCACATTGGAGTTATTAATGTTACAAACCTTATATAGTTGTTTTTTTTATCTATTCCTACTAAAAAATAATTTAGGTATGTACCTGTCCTGCATTACATGTAAAATGTTTTTAAATCTGTTCCATTGCTCCTTGACTGTCTCCACACTTAAAAGCTTATCTCGGTCTATCCTCCTTAGACTTTGCCGCATCTGCTCAAAATTTGCCCTACCAAAGTTGAACCTAACCGTTTTAGTCTTTGAATTCCAACTCTTCCAAAACATTGAGAACTGTATTATATTATGGTCACTTGATACTAATGGTTCAATCACCTCTACATCCTCAATTCTATCCTGATTATTACAAAACAATAGTCAGGATAGATTTGAATGTGTGAAGGTGATTGAACCATTAAGGTCAAGTAGTCATAAGTGTCAAATTATGTGAAAGTGGCAGCTATACGGAATTACAAATAAAAAAGAAGTGGTCATGAATGCTCTTGCAAATCCTGATCACGTATGTTTTGAGGTTGTGGAATTTTGATTTTAGTCAAGAGTCAGGGATAAATACTTCATATACAAGGAACTTTTTGTTGAAATTAATCCTCTATGACAGTCATGTTGTATAAGTAAAAAAGCCTTGCATTTATAGAAATGGCCTCTCACTGTGAGGCTCTGAATTAGGCAAAAGGAAGAAGGATTATGCCAATATCATTAATATTTAACTTGACAAAAAAAACCTTCACACAATAAATTTGCAACACTAGGTATTCATTTCTTACAAACAGGCAAGTACTGCTTATTGAAACCAATAGTTTGATATTAAAATATTTTTTGATTACTTAAAACACAGAAAGTCATACAGAAACCTGGGCACTATCATCACTCCTTCACTCATGACACTTTTACTCCTTATTGTGTGAAAAACAATTAACAAATCCTGCAATAGCCTAGAGTAATAGCTAAAGCCAACTTTGTTATTTTGTGAGAGATAAAAAACAGTAATATACTGTAAATGATGGAATTTTAATGAACATAAGAAAGTTATGGGTATTGATTTGAACAGATCCAACTCATGTCATGCCTCTTTTTTTAAATATGTAGATCTACAATAATTTGGCAAATCTGTATATGGGACTCCCATAGTGCTATTCTGCACGACTAAACGGTGAAAACTAAACAACGCCATTGCTGTGAATTAGTAGAGCGCAACAAGACTGTGACATCAGCTTGTAGTCTTCATCCTATGTGTCAGCCTGTTAGCAAAATCTCTCAATAACACCCATAAAATCTCTCAAAGACACAGCAGTATTCTGTAACAGGACAAAAGATGAAGGTTCTGACTATCTCCTTATTATCTGATTAATATAAGATTAATCTGGCCTTGAGTGTAATCTGTATTTGAGGTAAGAATGTTCTGACATGCTCACTCAGAACGATTTAAGTGCATAACATGAAAGATAAATGATCTTATACTCTAATATTTATGCTGAACTTGGTGAACTGTTAAGGATTTCCTCATATAGAAGCTGAACACCTCATGATTTCATGTGTGTGCTGCACACGAAAGAACATTCTCCTCAAAATACTACTGGAAAGTGTCATTTATTTATATTCTTTAATGAAGATGTAAATTATTTTACTGCATGCTCCATGTGAGAAATTATTTTGAATGTGCAGTAAAATCGTCTAAGACTGAGATTTTTTTTTAAGTCATTTTTTTCCTCAGCATTGCTGAGATGCATTACTAAAATAATCCTGTATCAGTGATTTGAGCAATCACACCTCTGCCCTGATGTGATTAGAATTTAAGATGTTATTCAGCCTGCAATAATTCATTCTCATGATGTTGGTTCTCTAATTGATTATATTCTGGAAAAAAATGCCAAGAAAAGAAAAGCTGTTTACATCAAGCCCTTTTGAACAGTTTAAGCATGAACCAGATTACTGCACTTGCCAATATTTGTACTTTCTACTTTCTGTATCACTTTCTGTGGTCCTAGGATATTAATTTTCTGCCATCATCACAGAAAGATCCCCATCATCCATTAATTTAAAAAAGAACAGTAACTTTAGTTTATAAAACTTGGGACTTTTGCTTAATTTCTAGCCATGTCGCCATTTCAATGTGCTTTTTCTAGCACAGGGCCAGGTTCTGAGGTGCTGCTTGAGAAACCAGGCATGGATAGGACTCCTGTTATAGGTAATTTGAATTGTATGTTTATTTCTACTGATTTTTTACAACAAAGATTCTAAAACACTTCCACATAAGAAAACAAACAGAGGACACACAGATGATGAATAAATTGAGCAATAAAACTGGAGCGGCAAATACAAGACAAAGTGAACACAGCCCCAGTTTGCTAGGCTTTAACTGACATACAAGTCAATCTCTGTTAAAATACAGACTCATCACAGGCAGAAAAAAATGCCCCTCAGTAATATTGTCTATGTATACATTTTTTAATCGCTTATTATTGATCATTACTGATTCCGAGTCTATCACAAAAAATCACTGACAGTGTATTGTTTGAAACTTACATTACTGTTCTGCACTATTTTTGAGGGAGAGCAGTGCTTGTGCTAGGAAGCTAATTGTGCTACATACTGCTGCAGTAGCATGCAGGGCATTTTAAATCAACTCAGAATAAGTTGCAGAAATGTCCTGTTAGTTTTGAAGTATAGAAAACATTACATAATATTTAGGAAGCCATTGTATTCTTTTCTTTTTATGTAGAGAATGCATAGTTTTGTGTTTTAGTGGTACTGTTATTCATTTGTACTGTAAGTATATGTAAGTGCTTTCAGCTTGACATCTGAAAATGGGAATAAATTGAATTCCACCTAACCTATTGTACACCTCTGTAGTTAGCAAAATTATCAGTCGCCAAATAGTTAAAACACTTAGCATCCTTCTGCAATCACTTCATAATTTTTAAGCTTAAAATAATTTATTGCTTCCCTAATGGTTTGATAACCAGTTTTATAATTCAGCTGAACACACTCAAGGCCAATTGCAGAAGCAAATGATGTTATTACAGGATCAAAGGCTACATCTGTGAAGCAGCAAAGTGTAAATGTGCCCCTGAGAATTACAATTAGAATCTATGAAACTACTATTGAGGATACCTTCACACATCATTGATACAGTAGATTCTCACTCAAAAAAGCAATGCTCAACTACATTGTATGCATTCAATCATTTTTTTTGCATTTTTGTTAGATGCAAACTCATCACTCATTAGTACACATATCAGAGTTCGGTCTATTGCTCTAATAATCTGATGCGCAATAATAAAGGCATTATTTGACATTGAGGCCATAGCAAACAACTTGAGGAAATGTAAGTTATACTTTTAACTTTACTATTAAAATAAATCTACATACTATTTCACAGAACAGCTGGACTATAATACAAGCCAAAAGGTCAGTCGGCAAGAATGACTGTCTATGAGTATATTCAAGACTATAAGAAATACAATAATTTATAGAAATAAAAAAAATTCAGGCTTGCTACTCTTGCTTGCTAATGGCTAGTTCATCTAAGTATGTAATTTGGTCATTTTTTCAAACCGAGCAGGAAATCTGATTATATAATTTGTTCCAGAATATAAATGTAAACAATTATTATTTATTGCATAAAGGTATCTTTTCTTTTTCCTGTTTGTTTCACTTTGTCCAACCATTTGTTCAGTATTTATTAATGCCTTTGTTCAGTTATTCAAATATTTTTTAAATATTCAAAAAACATAAATTTTACATTTCAAACAGGAGAAGTAATAGACTAATTTGAAACACTGAAAATTTCAAGTAATAATTACACAGCACAGCAAACTCAAAATTAATTCTGTTCACACAAGCTATGATCAGGGCCTACCATTCACTGTGTATGTACTGTATATGGTTCAGTAATGCTGGAAGCACATTGCAGCTCTTTCACTAAATGCAAGATTGAAAACCTAATTTATGGATTAGTTATGATCTTACATTCTTCCTTATTTGCATATTATGATTTATGATTTTTTGATTATCTATCATTACATTGTAAGATGGCATTGTGTTGTGTACCACCAGAAAACATGAAGCTGGAAGAATGGAGAAGGACTTTGGAAGATATAGGATTGAAGATAAATAGGAAGTATATCGAATATATGAGGTTTTATGATGATCGGGTTTCAGAAGTTAGCCTACAGGGAGAGCTATTAAAAAGAGTGGATAAATTTAAATATCTAGGATCTCAGGTATCCCAAGATGGAAAATTAGATGCAAAGATAACTCATGCAGTGCAGTGTGGATGGAGGAATTGGAAGAAGGTTTCATGAGTATTGTGTGATTGAAAGAATTATGACATAGGTTAAAGATAAGGTTTATAAGCCAGTGGTAAGACCAGCAATGATATTTGGAGCTGAGACATGGGCAGCAAAGGGAGCACAGGAGAAAAAGTTAGACGTGGCAGAAATGAGAATGCTGAGATGGATGTGTAGAGTTACAAAAAAGGACTAAATAAGAAATAAGGCAATCAGTGGTAAAAAAAAATGGGAGAAATAGCTAATAAAGTACAGTAAAGTAGAGTGAAGAGGTATGGGCATGTGATGAGGAGAGTCATGAATATGTAGGGAAAAGAGTGGTGGAAATTGAAGTACAGGGAAGAGTAAACAAAGGATATCAAAGCAGAGATAGATGAACAAAGAAAAGGAAGATCTGAAGGAAAAGGGTCTGACTTGGTGAGGAGGTGTAAGGCCGACCTGGATGGAAAAGTTTGATAAAGCACATCCACCCCATATAGAACTGGGAAAAGATGATGAGAAAGAAGATAAATATCACTGCATTGAAAATCTTAATTGTTATTTACATCTTCATTTTCTAATATTACATCAGATATTTGCACACACAGTATACAGTATATCTCACTTAGGATTACGTTTTTAGTGGTAAAGGTGAATTTCTTTGCTCAGATGGTTTTTGTTTTCTGCCCAGCTTCTAGAGCACATATATCCGTTGTGAGACTTGCCTGGACACCACAAGTCGGAGACCACATCTTTATAAAAAGTCACACGTTTATTAAACACAAGAATACAGTCCAAAACACCACACAATGCACTCAGCAATAAATCTCCCCAATAAACCTTCTTTTCTCAGTCTTTAGCCGCCTCTACTCTTCTCCTGGGAGCGTCGTCCTGCTCCCACTCCCGATTCTAGCTCCCAGATTGCTGGGAGGCGGCGCCTTTTATTCCCACCCAGATGTGCTCCAGGTGGCTAATAACGATTTTCCGGCAGCACTTCCTGGTGTGGCAGAAGTGCTGCCCTTTGCCCCGGAACCACTCCGGGAGTCCCTGGCAGGTTCCTCCGCCATCTTGCTAAGTGTGGTGGAAGTAATGTGCTTCCAGGTTCTAGGAGGCTTAAGGCGCCCCCTGGCGGTGGCCACGGGTCCCAACGAGTTGGAAAGTCTCTCCTCTCCCGTGGTCCTCTCCTGCTCCAGGGCGGTTGTGTCCTCCTGACCCGGAAGCTTTTACTGCCACCTTCCGGACCTTCTAGGCGTCCCGGCTCGGTCAGAACCCCAGCTGTCTGTGACACCGTTTTATGACATTGTGAATTGCACAGATGCAGTCTTAATATTGCATTATACAGCAGTCTGAGCATAATATCTTTTGATTTATATTCAACAGTTTTTACAGCCTGGATTTTTAATGTGCCCTTTTAATTTGTTCTGCTCAATAAGAATGCTGCATCAACATAAACCTCTAAATCCTTCTCAGAAGATGCCTATTGTAAGTCAGTGTCTCCTGTTTATATTTATAGTTAATATTCTTTTTGCTTACCTATAGCATTTTGCATTCTAAGTGTACACCCAGTTTTTACGATTGCCCTGGTCTTTTTGAATTGTTTTAATGTCTCTTCAATATTTTATTTGTCCACTTTTAGTGTTTTCAGATTTCAAAATTTTGTATACCAGAATCTATGTAATTTATATAAATTTTAAAAAGTAACAGTCCAAGTACTGGAAGGGCTCCACTGATAGCTTCAATCACATGAAGCATTCTTTTCTTCTCTGTTCTGTGTATCCCTCTCTGATAAGTATCTTGAAATGCACTTTTTAAAGTTACCTCTGAACCAAATGCTTCTAGTTTTTCTGTTTTTAACTGTATCAAAGCCCTATAGAAACTCTACATAAGTAATGTCTTTTGTCTGCTATTCCAGTTATCCTTTCAAAAAAGTCTAACAAATTGGTTTGAAAGGATTTCCTTCTCATAAACCAATACTAATGGTTATTTAGATAGATAGATAGATAGATAGATAGATAGATAGATAGATAGATAGATAGATGAAAGGCACTATTAGATAGATAGATAGATAGATAGATAGATAGATAGATAGATAGATAGATAGATAGATAGATAGATAGATAGATAGATAGATAGATAGATAGATAGATAGATAGATAGATAGATAGATAGATACTTTATTAATCCCCAAGGGGAAATTCACATACTCCAGCAGCAGGATACTGATAAAGAACAATATTAATTAAAGAGCAATAACTATTTTCAAACAAGTGCTCTTTTCATTAATTTCTTATTATAGTTTCCATAATTTAGTTTGTTACAGAGTAAAAGTTTTTAATCTGTACTTATTAAGATGAATTTTGTCTCTCTTTTTGTGAATTGAAATCGCATCTGTAACTTTCCAGTAATCAGGTACTTCTGACTACTGGAATACATCTATGCCCAAAGAAGGTTTATAAATGATGCATTTCATTCCTTTCAGTGCAACTTGTAAAATTCCTTCAGGCCCTGAGGTTTTATTAGTCTTTAAAGTATCAAGGGCCAGAAGCACATCTGATTCTTCTATTTTAATCTTTAAATTAGGAGCTTGTTTTTACTTCTGCCCAAACATTCCATTGATCCATACCAATTCTACTGTGTTTTGTATTCCTCTAGGTTTGAGTTTTACATCTGTTTTTTTTTATTTTGTGGAGATATTGTTTTTAATGCCATCTTTATGTAAACATTCTTCCATTTATGCTCATATTTATTCTTTTTACTTTATCGGTTTTTGGAGTTTATTTTGAGAAGAGTTTTAATTTTTCCCATTCTGTGTTTTCTAGATGTCACCTCACGTCCATAAAGGCTGCTGTCCACATATGTCCTTTGTTTAAGTGTGCATTTGTATGTTATTTAAAGGCAATTCAAGTTTAACCATGTTATGGCCACTGTTGCTTGAAGTATCAACAACATCTGTTTTCAGATTTGGGTTAGTTATATAAGAAAGCACAAATTACTAAATTACTCCTCTCAAAACTCATACAGAATTACTTTACTCATTACTTCCTGGAAAAAGGACTAATTACTTTACTTTTTTCTTTATAACTAACATATAAAAATGATACACAAATATCCTTTTAATAAGGGAGAAATAACCAGGAACAGAGAACATGAATTCAGCAGTTAAACAAGTAAACTAAGTGGCTTACAAGAGGCTGCATGTCAGAATACAGTACTACCATTTACAACTAATTACACTTGCAGCATTTTCATTTGATTGGATTTTAAAGATTTTTTTTTGCCCCTGCGCATCACAATATATAAAAATATTAACACAGCTAACATTTAATTATAATAGTTCCTAGACACACACACACACCACAGTTCACTTTTCTCCATCCTTTAATCTAGAATTACATTCTCTCCATTAATCATGTTCTTTCAATGCATTGTAAAACAGAAAAGTAAACTAAAAAATTTTTTTTATTAAAAAACATTGTTGAACCCATTGCAAACCCAAAATAAAATGAAAATCATGTAGCAAAATAACACACATCTCTGGCATAGCAGTGACAGCAAAAATTCACAATATTCTATGCTTGTGTGAAAACAGTGGCTGTGTGCAGTACAAGTTGGCAGGGGATGCAGATCAGATAGTTACACTCTCCTTCTTGAATATTATGTGAGATAGAATTCCTACCTTTCAAGATGTTTACTTATTATTTCTTTAGAAACATACTGTTACTTCAAGTAGGTTTCCTCCGGGCACTCCGGTTTCCTCCCACAGTCCAAAGACATGCAGGTTAGGTGCATTGGCGATTCTAAATTGGCCCTAGTGTGTGCTTGGTGTGTGGATGTGTTTGTGTGTGTCCTGCGGTGGGTTGGCACCCTGCCCAGGATTGGTTCCTGCCTTGTGCCCTGTGTTGGCTGGGATTGGCTCCAGCAGACCCCCGTGACCCTGTGTTCGGATTCAGCGGGTTGGAAAATGGATGGATGGATGGATGTTACTTCAAGTAACAAAATTCTTGTTAAGTCAGTAACTATAATGTGATTTCAAACATTAAAACTGAAACATATTATCTACTTCATAACTAGGAAGAGTAACTACATTACAGTAATGATTTACTTTCTATTGTGTTACCTCCAAATCTCTTTCTTATTTTGTCTTCACTGTTTGGAAAGAGGAGATCTAGACAGGTGTTATTATATGTTGGACTTTAGACAACAGTCATTTGCCATGAGCAAGATTTCATTGTCCTGTTCTGCATTTCCAGTTAAAATGTTCTTTATTGCACATCTTATTTGATTAAGTAATATACTATTATTTGAAATATCAATTTAATGGTGTGCAGCAAACTCTGTATCACTAGCATTTGTCCTTACTGGCTCAACCCCCAGTGAGTCCGACATATTCCCTTCTTTTTTCTGGATTTTATGAACTTGAATATTATTTTCAACACATAGTGCCACACCTCCTTCCTGGCTTCCCTATCTATCTTTTCTGAAGGATGTATAGTCACTGATGCTATATTCCTATATAGTCTCATTTAGTTGTAATTCCTACAATATCATAAACACATAGTGAAACAGCACAATTTGGATGATGAAGGGCTGGACTAAAGGAATTGTACACAATTGTTATGTGTTGTGCACCAATCGAATTCTAGTGCTCCATGGACTACTTAACAGATATACAGTAGATTCTTCATGACCTTTGTAAATATTTTTCCACATTTTACCTATTCAAGATAATTATTCTATGTAGTATAAGGTGATCCTCATTGCTTGTGCTTTATGCTGTGTGCAGCCAAGAAGTCACAGCAGCAGCAGTAGTTAAATTCTAGGAGAAACAGAGAGCCTATAATGCATACAATTCATCACAGGCTTGGGAAGTGGAATGAAAATAAGCCACAAGCTTAGCCCTAACAAACTGACAAAAATTGTTTGTTGTGTTATAGCTTGATGTCCTGAACATGACAGCTAGATATGCCTGGAGTGACAGTAATCATTATTTTTATTAAAGTAATCATTACTGGGGCCGGATGGGAAATGTAGATTTAACGCCAGTGTACTGTATGTCCAAGCTGTATTAGTCCTAATAAAATAATGATAACATTATTAAAAAGAAACTGCTTTATACTCATTATCCTGGCAAAGCAAAGGCTGAAATAGCATTTATTATATGGACAAATGAGGGTTATGTTCTATAGATCCTGCTAACATTAGGACATTTTATTATGATTTATTTATTATCTAATATCATGCAATAATGCCTAAAATGAAGGCTGCACTAATATACACAATAAAACAAAGGTAAGTTTTATAACTTTCCCTTTGTGTTGATAAAGTATTGCAAAATGTAAATGTGTAAATGGAATATGTAATGCTTATCACAACCGAGTTGTTTTTCCAAGTAACTCAGATCTGAATGAATTATTTATGCAAATTGTAGGTCTGGTATAAAATTGTTTTTGAGTGAATACATTTTCTACAAAAAAGGCACTTCACTGATAATAAGGTATGGGAGCAAAGATCGCTTTAATACTTCAGAAAAATCTGAATGCACACAATTTCAGCCTTTTTTGTTTTTTAAATTAAAAATGTGTCAACGTAACAGACATATAAGCTCTCAAATCAAAAACTGCTACAATATAACAGCCAGCAGATGTGGAATGTTATGGTAAAACGAGATGCTATACTTAGAGAAAATAATTGACATCCTCAACAGCAGAAACTAAGTGGTTTAGCAATTTAATTTAGCAGTGATGAGCCAGCAACACAGACTGCATGTGACATTTATAGAGTTACAGAGGTGCATTTAAGCTTTATTGTTGGTAAGGCTCTTTTTCTAATCCCCAAACTAAGAGGCTGCGTTGAAGAAGTGTTTGCTCTCCATGCTGCCGCAAGAGGCAGAGCCACATACAAACTCAATAGAGACAAACTGTAAATGGTGTGTATGACTAGCCAAAACGTAATGGGCTCATGCATCACAAGCAATGCTGTTCCTGACCGATATGAAAAAGAGAGTGGGAGTGTTTATCTGTGTCAATGGTGGACTCTGTATTTCTTACATATTTCATTAAAAAGGACAAGAAGCACCCTGAAATAGAAAAAATGTTTCTCTTCAACAGTATGCTCCATACGTGGTTTATCCCTTAATGCATTGTGTATTTTTCATAAATGGAATTTATACATTTTTAAAAGTAAAAATACAGAAAATGAAAAAGATTTCATTTGTGGATACATGAATTGGCTTCATCCACACCTGCTGAAGATATTCTCCACTTAAAGTTTGCTTCACATTGTGACATGCGGCTGGGGGTGGAGCCTAGCCGGGACGCCCAGGAGGACTGGAGGAGGGCTTGTGCCTCCTCACAATAAAAATAAAAATTATTTAATACAACCCCTAATATAGCTCTAACCTAACCATTAATGGGTGGCTCTGAGGCTAGGGATCTGCACCAGCCGGTTCAAATCCTGCAAATACCAGAAGCAATTCCACTCCATTGGGCCCTTGACCGAGGCCTTAACCTGTAATTGCTCCGTCCTGGGTATGATGTTAACCTGCATCCAGCCATGCAACTTGCAGGGAAAACTTGGGGGATGGAGGCAGGATTGGCACTCCAGCCACTGTAAAAAACCTCACACTGGTTCCATTTCATTCGCGCTATTGTGGTGTTGAGGCGTCACTCGTTGCATGGCTGCACTCAGGTCCTAATCTGGGATCCTGAGGTAGTTTGTCATGTGGTGGGTGCTGCAATGTGCTGTATCAGTGCATGTTCCCAACCTCTCTCTCTCTCTCTCTCTCGCTCTGACTATTAAGAAAATGCAGGAAACATAGGAAAAATATTTTTCTGGATAAAAAAGAAAACTGTTAATTTTAATCTATTTCAAATTAACAAGAGTTTATACTTTTTAATTTGATTAATAGAATATTCAGGATTGCAAACAAAGCTCTAATTTTAAATTTACTAATCCTTCTTGTAGACTCACTATGTACTCATTCATTACAATTGAAGTAATGGATACTGGTAATATCTGTTCAATGCAATAAACAAAATTGGTAATTAACTATAGGTTACAACACTGGTAACTGGGAAATATTCTGAAATGTATGCAGAAGATTGTTGATCATGAACTTATTGTACTCCAACCAAGGCATTTATCAGGCAAGGTTTTCTCTCCTGTGCTCAAACTGTATAATCGGTACGGGTGATCTGCAGTAAGTGATAACCATCATACACATAAAATGATGTAAAAACTCTTCTAGACAACTGGAAGGGTAAACCTGATCTCTGAATTGGATGCCTAAATATAACTTGTCACACCTGGTCCCTTTAAGGGAGAGCAGTGTTTAGTGGCACTAAATCACTAGCTACCTTGAATCTACTCTAACAATGGACATGATTCTAAAATATAGTGAAACATAATCTCATATCTGTATTCAAAGGCAGCCTCTTACTAATTACTATTGTTTCCAGAGGTAGGAGTTTGGATTGTAGTTATGCTACTGGAACCAGGCAGAGGTAAGGTGAGAGAGAGACACTCATATGAAACGAGTGAAGTTGAGATTTTGTACAATGGCAAGGTGATGTGCTTTCCAACCAGAAAGACAGGACAAAAATCTGTAAAATCAGACTCATATGAGAAACAGGTTCTTATTTGTTTTTATTAATTTTGATTTCCACTGTTCTTTCCTTCACAATAAATGTAGTGTAGAGACACCAGTGTTTGTCTAAAAAGAGTTTATACTTTGTATACATTTCAAATAGTAATTTCCCACCATTCTTATAATGATGATCAGGAGAAACCTACAGATTTATGAAGAGACAGAGCCAGGCTGGAAAATGATAGATACAGTGCAAAGCATTTGAGTGTATACATTCAATATAGAGTGTTTGCTATTCTTTCATGATCTTTACTGTTTTACTCGCTGTTTTGTGTCAGAGCTTTACAACGGGTCCATTTATTAGCTTCAAACTGCAACTTTTTGAAGTGTGCAGCTCTTTTTCTTTGTTGTGTAATGTGGTGTAAATGCCTCTTGTAATTAGTGATACTTTCATTTCTGAATTCTCTGATCTTTCTGATATTATGTTATCCTGTGATAAAGTACTTATTGTTGGCGATTTTAACATACATGTTTATTGTCAATCTAAACCTTTGGTTAATGATTTTTTACCATTATTGGACTCATTTGATTTTATCCAGCATATTTATGCTCCAACTCATTTTCTTGGTTACACTCTTGATCTTGTTCTTGCATGTGGTAGTCCAGTTAATAATACTGATATATGTGATGTTCCTTTTACTGATCATTTTTATCTAATGATGGCTGTGAATATTGCTGTTGATGTTGCTACTACATGCTGTGCTCCACACTATTCTCCATCCATCCATTGTCTAACCCGCTGAATCCGAATAGGGTCACGGGGGTCTGCTGGAGCCAATCCCAGCCAACACAGGGCACAAGGCAGGAACCAATCCTGGGCAGGGTGCCAACCCACCGCAGGACACACACAAACACACCCACACACCAAGCACACACTAGGGCCAATTTAGAATCGCCAATCCACCTAACCTGCATGTCTTTGGATTGTGGGAGGAAACCGGCGCCGGAGGAAACCCACGCAGACACGGGAGAACATGCAAACTCCACGCAGGGAGGACCCGGGATGCGAACCCGGGTCTCCTAACTGCGAGGCAGCAGCGCTACCACTGCGCCACCGTGCCGCCCCACACTATTCTCACTTTTTAAATTATTCTATTATATCTTTTTTTAAAACCATGTTTGTTTTGGATCCAGCTTGGCACCATGGCACTAGAAATATTTAATATATACCATTATCATGCTTTCCCATAAGTACTAATGTTCAGTTCAATCCAGTATGTCCAAGTTTCAGCCTTGTCAGCCACACATCCTCCATTCTGTTTCTACACATCAGACATTTCTCTTGCATTGACCCACATAATTCATAATGCAACCTACCCTTGGTACTTTCATCCCATATATTCTGCCGCTTCTTAATCCCAGCCACTCTTACAATAGACTTCACTTTTTCCCTGCCTACACTGATTACTATATCCACCTCTGGCCTTTTAATTGCCTTTATTGGCAACACTGTCTACCTTTTCATTCCCGTAAACCCCAGCATGGCCAAGTACCTAAGCAACTAGACCATTATACCCATAAATGTCAAACTAAATAACAAATAATAGATCTCCAGTAACAAACCTTGCTGGCTGGTTTAAAAGGATTTAACACTATATAGTACTGAAGCTGAATCTGTGAATATTACAATTCTTTGTAGTTTAACTTGCTCAACTTGTTCTAACCACTGCAATCTAACCATTATTGGTGTAATTTCCACTGAATACGCACTGAAAGAGCTTAACTCAGTCTTTTCCCTAAATTTACACAGTATACAAAAATATACACATGAATATTCCCCATAGTTCTTTATTATTGATTGAATCCAGTGTATCCCTTTAAAACCTTGTAAATATATCCAGTATCTTAAATCCATTTATTTTCATCTTAACTTGAGAGGAACTCACCAATTTCAGCATGTAATGTGTGAGTAGATGTTGTGTTGTTGTTGATGTAGGTGTTGTGCAAGTTGCTCCACATGTCTTTTATGTTATGCTATATCTTTTGTACTTGACATTTTCTGTATCTTATGGTGTCGCTACGTCTGTCTTTTTCAGCCTTCTTGGACTGTTATAGCTGCTTGGTACAGCATTGACTTATTAACATGACCTGCATGTTAATGACTTCCATTGTTTGTGCCTTAGATCTATTTTTTGTAAACAACAAGCATTTTTCATGCCAGCACAGAAGGAGCATGTCCCTGTTAATAACACATTACCGTAAACTATAATTATAAATCTAACCATGCATCATAATATATGAAACAAAATTGAAGCTAAACCTTACCATTTATAATAAAGTTAAAAGCACAAATGTTTGTGATCTATCTTTTTCAGTAATGTTATTTAAAACAAAATACTCACTGTAATGATCTTTCATTCCCATGCTTTTCCTGAATCATTTTGCAATTTTGGTCCAAAACACAAATTTTTATAGCCACCAATAATCACTATGACCAGCAGGCCTATTTTTCAAGTAGTGACTTAAATTGGATTAAGGAAGATTGAGAGTAAATGAACAGATGGATAATTGGACTTACTTACTTAAGGAAATGTCTCTGTACATACATGAGGGCTTGTACATTAATAACCTTACAGCTTTGTGAACTGTTGAGTGTAATTAATTTTCTTTTCCTTCTTTGTCAGACAGAAATCAAACCTGACACACAAAGTTAGTTCTCAAAAAAGACGAAATATAATAAAAAATTAAAATTAAGATATTTAGGCTTACCTTAAATTGAGTCTAATGGTGAGGTATCAGTGTTAGAGATTCAATTGATCACCATATTCTATTAATTAACCCATTTGTGTTTGCACATTTAGACAGTAGCATTTCATGCGGTCTTCAGATCAGTTACACTTTGCATACAATTGAGAATAAAAGCAACATAATTTTTCAGAATATTCTAATTGTTATATATTTTGTCAGCTTGATGGTGGACCTGTTTTATCCTAAACTGCTTTCTCCAGAGCTCATTTCTGTTCTAACTGCTTGAGCTCAGAGCTTTCAGGGTTTTTTGCTGAGTGAATGATGCTATCTAACTCTAAATCAAATATGTTTTAAAAAACACCACCTTTAAAGGGAATAAACTGACAAGAGAAAAGGGAAGAACACCTGTTTGGTTTACCTAACACTAATTTTAATTTTGCAGTATTTTGCACATTTCTTTTTGGAAATTACTTCCAGCATTGATTCATATATTCTGTCTATTCCTCTTTATATTTTTGAATGGTTAGCTTGATTCTTTACTAGTTAAATGGATATGTTTCTGCTTGTTAAATATAACACTTCATAATGTGTTTTAAGACTGATTTTCCTACCCCACTCTCTACTTTTGGATCTACATTTGAGCTAAAAATACATTTTTTAACACTAGCGTTATGTTATAGGTGTACAGAGTAAAGAAAAAAGGAGACAGGACTGTTCCTTGTGGTGTTCCTGTGTTGCTCACATTCATATCAGAAGCACAGTCCTTGAGTCTCCCAAACTGTGGTCTGCTCAACAGATAGTACATTATCCATGATGCCTTAAGCTCATCCACAAGCATATCTCTGAGCTTACCTCTTAACAGAGATGACTGGATGGTATTGAAGGCACTGGAGAAATCAAAAAACATAATCCTCACAGTGCTGCAGGTTTTGTCGAGGTGAGAATAAACTCATCGCTTAGTCTTAATTTGATAAGCAAACTGTAGTGGGTCCAGGTGGTCCAACACAAGAGGACTCATATACTCCAGGACTAGCCTTTTAAAGGTCTTCATGAAGTGAGACATAGATGCCATTGTAGCTAGTATGTGAAGAGGCTCCTGCCTTCTTTGGAACGGGAATCATGCAGGATGTTTTCCACAGCAGAGGCACTTTCTGCAGCTTTAGAGAAAAGACTGAACAAGTGACGGAGGATACCACAAAGTTGATCAGCACAGGCCTTAAGAACTTGAGGACTGACTCCATGTGGTCCTGCAGCTTTTCCTGTGTGTAATTTTCTCAATTGTCTCCTGACTTGGTCTCCAATTATGGACAGTCCGTACTGATTACCAGAGGTGGACTTGTCACTGGTTGTTCTAGCTGAAGTGGTAGGAGTTGTTCATGTAGCTGAAATGGTATGGAAGGGACTAGTCTTTGGAAGAAGGTGGCAGTGGGAAGGATAATCTATTTTAGATTTTTTTTTTGGTTTATTCAGAGCGAGTTGTTTTCTATTTTAGCTTTGTAAGCTTCATTTCCTTCATTCAGTTTTTTCTTTAGCATTTATTGCGCATCCTGAACAACTGCTTTATCACCAGTTTTGAATGATCTCTTATGCTTCTTCATTTAGCTGCTTAATAATCCAGGGCTTGTTGTTTGGAAAGCAACACACTGTCTTTGAGGGTACCACCATATATGCTGTGATGCAATGACTGAGTCTCTCAATATCAACACTTTGTGACTTGGACTTCATTTCACAGTCTGACATTTGGAAGCAGTCATTTAGAGCCATTTCAGCCTTCACATTCCACTTTCTCACTATCCTGATGATAACAGATTGCCAAATAATAAAAGGCTTGTAGCAAAGAATAAAACAAATTAAGTTATAGTTAAATCTGCCCAAAGGTGCCAATAGTTTGTACTTAAAGGCATCTTTAACATTTTAATACAGCAGGTCCATCTTGTAATTTCCTTGTGTGGAACAAGACACAAACTGATAGAAATCTGTCATTATTCCTTCAAAGATGCATGGTTGAAGTCACCACATATTATAACTGCAGTGTATGAATGAGTCATCATTATAGTGTTGTGGACAGAGTGAATCATTTCCATTGCTGAGTCTCCATTTGCAGTGGGAATAAAACATTAATAAGGATGATGCAATTCATCTCCCTGGGCAAATAACATGAACAAATTCTGTTAGGCTGTTTTTTCGATGTCTGAATTGCAAATTGTAGTTTTAACTGTATATGCTTCCTTTTTACTTCATTCTTCCTTCACGCAGATAATCAGTTCCCCTCCTGTCTTTTATCCACACCTCATTGTGTCTTGTCTGGTACGTAAGTGTAAAGTCAAGGTACTCCAAAGAAGAACATATTAGTGTCTGTACTGTGCATGCTGGTTAGAACCAGCCCACTTCACAATCAAAATTCAACTGCTTCGCAAAACTTAATTTATACTAGGCTGACCTGCCTTTTAAGGTGACCGACTTTTAAGTTGACCCCCTCTTAATGCAATTCAATATGTAGATCAATTTGATATTTTATACAACGGATTAATTTGTTATATTGCATTTGAGCGGTATTACTTTAATACTCGTAGTTTCTGTTATTTTTGTGATGAAATGTAAACTTTTTTTTTATATTGAGATCGCCCTTTTGAACCCCCCTGATATTTACTACGTGGTGAGGCATTTGTACTCCATCACCATTAATTATTTCCAGAGACATCATTTTGTCTATTTTTCCAGCGCATCGCACACAAAAGCAAGGGAATGATGGGAGCACCAGAACTCTGCTCACATCATGTCGCTTCGTACTGCAAGCTGCAAGTAGTAAGTCTGTGATAAGCGGAATACGGCTACGCTTTCCACTCACGGGATGGAAGGACAATCCGACCGCTTTTATATAGTAAGAAAGAAGAAGAAGAAAATGCACAGTCTGGAGTAGAAAATCATCTTTTACCTGGAAAAACGAAACTACAAATCTCATTGTGCATTGCAAAATGGACGGGGCGTGTGTGGAACTCCGCGCCTGCGTAGCACTCACGGGACGGAAGGACAATCCCGACCGCTTTTATATAGAAGGATTTAATAGGTTTGTACTGCACCCAGCATAAATTTGTACATTCCAGGTTTACTTTTTTTAAATGTAATTCAATTTTTTTATTATTCTCAATACAGACTACAGCTTTATGTGCTTCCACTTTTCATTGTGTCAGGTTATACATGTCATTATTTATTCCTCGGAGCAAATACTGTTTTTTGATATACTGTATTCACTAACATTTATTACACGTTGATAATAATAAAAGGTGTAATATTAACATAAACAATATTTAATAAGTAAACTATCGAAAGGCCCTCATCTGGGAAAATGTATTCAAATGCAGGATAACAAAAGTCCATAAATAAGGATGAAATAACCTATATAACAAACTGGACAATTTTTCAACCTATTTGAAGCTTTAAAAACAAATACAAGGAGAAAAATAACCTTTCAAAACACATCATTTTAATTAAATTTAGGTCTTCAGAGACTGACATGAATGGCTTGTCTGGGCTAGACTAATCGTACTTTAGGTTTTGTCAGTACTTGTATGTACAAAATGTCAGTATGACAACACCATTTGGATTTTATGCATAAAATGATCTGCTTAAAGTAGGTTAAATCCACAGTGAGCTTTGAAAAGTCAACTATGTATTAAAAACTGACAGCACCACTAATTATGAAAAGGGGTAAAGGAAATCTAATTACCTTTGCTAAGGGATATCAGGACATGTTACTGCATTCCCAGATGCTTAATTTTTAAAAATGAAGACTTAAATTAACAGCTTGCTAAACTTTGTCTTTGCCATCGATACCTATTTACAGAGGCACTGAAAACAAATGTTCAGCATAATCACATTAATTGATAATGCTGATGTCTGTTACTCATTTTTCTGATCAGTCTTGTGAAATGACATTCTGGTTTTAATCATTTGTAGTAAAATATATTATTAATAAATCTACCATTCATACATTTTTTACTTTTTTACATGTGCATATTTCACTAACAACCATATTGAACAAATGATGTAACACATTAGAAATGACACCAGCAGTCTGCTGGACTTGACTGCAGCAATGTATGTAGTTTTAATTAAGATTGTAAAGTGCCGACAGTGTATCAGTTCATTATAGGGCACACTGAATCATACAAGGCTACTTTATATTTGTCAATAAATGTACAGTATGCCCTCCGGTGGACTGGTGCCTTACCTGGAGTTTGTTTCCTACCTTGCACCCTATGTTGGCTGTGATTGGCTCCAGCAGACCCCTGTGATCCTGTAGTTAGGATATAGCGGGTTGGATAATCGATGGATGGATTTACAGTACCATGGATGGCTAGGTGGTGCAGTAGGTAGTACTGTCACCCCATGGATCCAGCATGTTGACAGTGAATCTATGCCTTCCTAAATTTGCATGTATCTCCTATGTCTGCATTAATTTCCTTCTATGTCCCCATTGTATTAGGCTATAGTTTATTAGTGTTGTTAAATTATCCAAAAAATTTTGGTTTCAATATTTGCATTAAATATAAATAAATATTCAAATATAGCAGGTGTGGAAAGCGTACCCCCAGACCGACACCAGAATGTCCAAAACACACTTCTTTATTTATATTTTTCGCACCACAATGCCTCCAATCACCAACTCTCTCCCCTGTGTTCTTCTTCTTCTTCTTTCTCTTTCTCTTTCTCTCTTCGCCTCCTTCCTCCCAACTCTGGCTCTTCTACTGGAAGGAGGCGTCACCTTTTATCATGACCCGGATGAGCCCCAGGTGCTCCCCTTGACGTCATCTCCTGGTGTGGCGGAAGTGTCAGGAAAGCACATGGAAGCACTCCGGGTGTCCTCGGAATTACTTCCAGCAGCACTTCCTGGTATGGCGGAAGTGCTGCCATCCAGGCTTCTCCAATTGTCTGGGCGCCCCCTGGCTGTGGCCACGTCCTCTCATACTGAGCTTCCCAGCTCCATCTCTGTGGCCCCCAATTAGACCCGGGCGGCTGCCCTCTCGTGGCCGAGGAAAAATATTGTCCAACTCGGGGACTATCCAGGCGTCCCGGCCGGGCAGTGTCCCCGCTCATCTGTGACACAGGTTAAATCATTGAAGTGCTACCACATGTTCATTTGTATTAAATGTGTGTTCATATGTTTCATTATTATTAATATTTCTGCTTGTTTTCTTGTGGTGTACCTGAAAAGCTTTCAGTGCTTATGAGTCGTGCACTGACACAACTTTCACTTGGAAAACACAGGATTTTCTGTGCATAGAAACTGACATGATCAAAGAGAATACTTGAACTGGAACATTTCACATGCCTGTAATGCACAAATAAAACCCTTAAAAAATCACTCCCAATTACTTAAATGCGTTAAATGTGCATGTTACTTCAGTTCTTTGTACCCTGCCTCCTACTGAAGCCCTCCATTCTGCTATGTGCCTTTCTGATTCTCGGGATTAAAGACATGAAGTCTGTGTCCATTTAAGTTTATTTTATATAATTCAAGGCACAGTAAGTCTATTTGTGTTTCACAATTGGAAGCGGCAAACAGACTAAATGTTGCACTGTAATGATCTTAAAGTATTTCCTCCTAATTATATTTTTTATTTGGCAAACACATTCATTAACAGCAACTTTAAATTCCGGTTAATAAATAAAAATAATACCAGAGAAAATTTTAATACAAGTTGTAGGTTATAGTTTTAAAAAAGCAGTTTGTGGAAGGTTGTGTAGAATTGCCTGGTTTGATAAGATTATAAAACGGAGCAACAGTCGAGTGTTGGGGCAAGTGTCCAGTGGTCAAAGAATAACATACATGATTAAACTAAATGGGATTCATTTCTCCCTTTATAGATTCAGCAAAAAAAAAAATGTATTATACTTTTGTTTTAGGAATTATGTGTCAAAACAGCAACCTCCAAAGACACATGTTAGTTAGGGGTGGCTAAGTATGCTTTTTTGATGTTGAAAAAGTCTGGCGACTTTAAAAACATTATCATAATAAAAGAAAATCATAAATAAGGTAGTATATCCCGTTATTTTTAAGGGGAAAGGAACTAGCTTTTGTTTGCTGAAATGAAAGCAACAGCAAATTGGGGATCTCAGGTTCAAGAGTGAAATGGAACAGAATCAGGAGCAAAACAATACTTTCAGGCTCCTGGGGAGAGTCCGGTTAACCAAAAACCAGAGCAGTGCAGCAGAATAATCTGTCTGTTTTATAAGCAAAGATACAAAGTAACCATTAAAAATTATAAAAATGCTGAGCATGGAAGTGTTATGCGAAATAAATCCAAAATGCAGAACTATTACAACATAGCATGTCTGAAATCACATACATACATATACTATATACAGGACTGGGCCCTGAACTGGAGCGTGTCGGCTTTCCGCCGAGGAAGACCTGCCCTCGCAGGATGGGCCGCTGGCCCCTAGGGGTCTCAGCTTGTGGTGGGGTACTGTGGCGGACAGCTGGGAGTAGAACCCAGCCGGGATGCCCAGGAAGACCGGAGGAGGGCTTGCGCCTCCTCCAGACCACAAGGGGGCGACTGCCCTGGTTACACTGGGGACCATGGGTGCAGAGTTTGGAAGCTCAACCCTGTAGGGGCCCGTGGTCACCGCCATGGGGCGCCCCGGTGCCTGAAGAGCCCTGGACCTCAGCACTTCCGCCACACAGGGGAGTGTCCGCAGAGGAGTGTCGGGAAGCACCTGGAGCCCATTCGGGCTTGTATAAAAGGGGCCGCCTCACTTCATTCGATGACTGGAGTCGGGCGAGGAGTGGACGAAGTCATGCTGGAGAAGAGTGGAGGCGGCCCGAAGAAGGCAGGCACTGGAAGGAGAGGCCTGGACTTTTTGGTTCGGTGCAGAGGCACTGAGTTGTGCACAGACAAACTTGCAAATATTGTAAACAAATATGTGTGTGCTGGCTGACAAAGCATTGTCCGTCTGTCTGTGTCCGGGGCTCGTTCCACAACGTATATGCTTTCCTGAGATATATACAGATACACACACACATATATATATATATATCCCAGAGAGAGTGAGGCCTTTCAAAAAAGTTTTAAGTACAGTGTACTGCTGGTATAAAATAAATGAGTGATGTCATAACATTATGTTATTAGAAGTATGCAAGTGTTTCTGAAATATATTTGAGCGTCATTCACATTATTTATGTACCACACATCACACATGAAAATGATGTGTACACAAATGACTTATAGTATCATATTTCATTGAGACTTGTCAAAGGGAGAGTATTCACGTAGAAGATCATGTACGAAAAATAGCCAATTTGCAAAGTTACATTTAAAAAATCAAGGTAAGAAACCTTTTTTCATATTAGTTTATACTTTCTCCATAATGTGTTGGAAACAACTTTTAGCAGCATCACACAGTAAGAAGAACTGCAATTTTACATATGAAAAAGACAATGTATAATTCTTATCATTATTATGAAAGCTTTTTTACTGGGCAGCAAAATATAATATGAACCTGATATATAAAGTGTTATTTTCTGTCATCTTTTTTTATAATATGTTGCATATTATGTTATTTTTTACTCAGATAGATTCCTGTCTTGCACCTGATGAAGGTAGGATAGACCCGGGCTGCAACCACTCTAAAGTAAGTTTAAACTATGGACAAAATAATTTATACCAATATGTTTCTGGTCAGTAGCTGTTATTACCTTCATCAGTACCTATTAAGAGTTGTTTAATATTACCTTTGAGCTGGCTAGGGATCTAGCAAGGCTCTTAACCTACAATTGCTCCATCCTGGGTATGATGTTAACTTTATCCATCTCTGCAAGCAGGTCCTACAACTTGCAGGGAAAACCCAGGGATTGGTGGCAGGATTAGCACTGTAGCCACCAGAAAAAAAAACTCACACTGTTCCATTCTGTTGAAACTAGCGTGCTGTCACCCATTGCATGGCTGCACTCAGGTAATAATTTGGGATCCTGTGGTGGGTGCGGCAATGCGCTGCTATCAGTGATGTTGTTTCCAGTTGCACCTAAACCCCCACCTATTTCTATATCTGTGCCTAGACACGTGATGCTGTGTTTGTCTTTTTCTTGTCCTTCTAGTTTATAATATGCACAAATAACTATTATATATCTATTCCATAAAATAAAGTTTGTCTGTTTACTTGTGATAAGGGTGAGGCTTGCTTGCATCACAAAGCAACCAAAATAATGGAGGCAGGTAAAATAGAAAAAACAGAACCAGGTAGCTTTAAGAAAAATAACTCAATATTACTATTATATGATTAAAGACATTTTTTGACTTAGGTACATTACACACATCATTAAAGAACGATTACTCCTTAGATACACCTTGCACAAAGAAATTTATGCCAGTCAATCTTGAACTCCTGCACTGGGCTCAGTCTGTGCACCACTTTAGTTTCAACACTTTTAAGTTATAACCTAATGTAGCTGAGGCTGTATTTTAGAGTCTGACGTTTCAGACTTTATCTAAGCAGCTTTCTTCACATACTGTATGGGATACTTTGTTGCATCAAACTGCACTCCAGATGGCCTTTTACCTTTAGAGTTGTGCCAATGTGTGTTCTTCCATTTTCTGTCTTAATACTTTTATAAACATTTGTGATTCAATTTGCATACAATTTAGCGTCTCTAAACATTGTTCATATATTATAAGTATATTTGCTTGAAAAACATCTTTCATCCTGTGGGCTGAAAAACAAACAAATAAGAAATAGCATTAACACAGAAGAGACTGAACACAAAACTAGAAACTTCTATTAAGTGGTACAGTTTGGAAAAAAAGGTAAAAAGACATTGATTCACTGCCCACTGTGACATTTGATTTTAATTGCCTTCTGTGGCAAAGGCCAACTCTCTTTTGAAACTTATGTCATGATAAGCTTCCCTTTTCATTAGATTCCACATTAGGAGTCCTCCATTTTTTCCTCCTAAATAATTCTGTCAGAAGTATTAGATAGTTACATGTGACACAAAAGATAGCATTGGTACCACACAGCTCTAGAGTTCCTGTCTTACTACTGAATGTTCAGAATGTACTGTATATGTTAGTTTCATGTCACCTAAAATTTCCCTCAATGCACTATATGTACATGCTGCTGTGTGACCACAGACCCGCACTTGGACCCTAGACCCAGTTACGTCATATCTTCAATCCATCTCTCATTCCTTGATCCTCTACATCTCTCCTCTTTTGAATGGCTTACTGAGCTCTGGTATCTTCCCTACTGATTTCAAGAAGTGTTATGTAATTCTTTTTCTCTAGAATCCCTCTCTTAACCCATCTGTCTTTAAGAATTACTGCCCTGACTCTCTTCTAAAGTTCTGTTCCAGGATTCTAGAACACTTTGTCCACAAGCTTTGGGGACCCGAGTGGCTGGACCAGGCCAAGAGGTAGCCCATGTAACACCTGGCTGCGGCAGATAGAGGGTCATTTCTGGAGGGTGGGACTGGACCGTGTGTCTGCCTGGGGGGTTGCCAACTAGGATCCCAAGATGTTTTGTCGTGTAGTGGGTGTGACAACGCACTGTACCAGTGCATGCTCCCCAACTTGACTTAGCTTGACTTAGTGACTAAGTGACTAAGTGACACGGGTGCCGGCAGGGGGGTGCAAGTAGGTGCACGTGCACCCCCCTAGCTTTTGAAAAAAAAGGAAATGGAGAAAAAAAATAAATCTTTCAATAATAAGAAAAAACGCGAAAAAATAGTTTTTATTTTAAATTTTTAAATTACAATTAGACGTTTACATTTTACAACTATACATAAACAATCATTCACTTTGTTTCTAAAAGAGCATCTCAAGCCTTCTTTTTTGTTGTCCAAACTTGTCTACAACTTTGTCGATAAATTTTGGACAATTATTTATTCTTTTTTTGTGTACACTAAGCATACATAATCCACTTAATCTATCGTCACTCATTGTAGATCGGTTCCAAGTTTTGACGCGCCGTAATGTGCTAAAGGATCTTTCAATACTGCAGGTTGTTGCAGGAAGTGTCATGCCAATCTTGAGTGCCTCGGAAACAGCCGGATAAAACTTTGTAGCCTCTTCAATTAAACTCATGCAATCGGTAATTTCGTTTGCAATGTTTTTATTTTTCCACATCTCATACCATGTGGTAGCATCAGATATAAAGTTTGGAAGAATATCACCATACAGACTGTTAATGTCTTCCAGAACTATTAAAAACGATGATTTATCCAATTTACTCATTTCTTTTGGGTGAAGTTGTAAAAGTGAAAATGCTTTCTCTTGTGTAAAAGAATACCGAATTTGTAGAGAAGATATTATAGAATCCAAATAAGGGATGAAAATGGACCTCCTAAAATATTCTTCTGCGTTTTCAGAAAGTAA
Organism: Polypterus senegalus; assembly: GCF_016835505.1. Lineage (NCBI taxonomy): Eukaryota > Metazoa > Chordata > Cladistia > Polypteriformes > Polypteridae > Polypterus > Polypterus senegalus. The sequence goes on along the minus strand of NC_053155.1, from coordinate 102,298,645 downwards.
ATTCGATCTGTGAACTTGCCTTTTATTTAACCGTGGCTGTTTTAATTCAATGTCTAATTCTTCACAAATCGATTGTGCTTTTTTGAAAATCAATGAAAACTCTTCAGAAACATTGTCTCGATGGGATTGCAGCACATCTATTAATTGAATTATATGAGCAGTTACATCTTTAATGTTCATATTTACTTGCTGCAACTGATTGCACACAGGTTCGAGTTTAGCCGAATAAGTAGCAATTACTAAAAGCGTCAAAATGTAAGTTGGAGTTGTAATAGCAGTGAACAGCAAATGAGCCTTAACCTTTGTGTTTTGTTCGCACTGTCCTCTGTAAGCTTTTCTAGCGCTTGGACAATTACCAAAAGTTCTCAGAAAATATTCTGATACTTTTATACTTTGCCGACCAACGTGTTTCACAAAACAGAGGAATATTAGGAATCAAAGATCGTCGTAAAGTGCTCTCTCTAAAAAGTTGATTACTTCTTTAGTTGTGCCACTGGCATTTTGAACTTCTTTGACATTGTTCAAGTCATTAATGACGAGATTCAATATATGACTGGCACAATGAAAATACAAAGCCTTAGGGTGCTTGTCTCTGATAAGCTTCTGAACACCACCTTCTTTACCTGCCATCGTAGAACAACCGTCATAACCTTGACCGACAAGTCGCGACAAATCTAAATTACAATCATTCAGAAACTGAAGGATTGCTTCTGAGATTGATACTGCATCCAATTTGGTCAACAGAGTATAACCCAGAAATTCTTCGCACACTGTCAACTGCCCGTGCCTTCATCGCAACGCAAAAATCGCACACCAATGGATAGTTGTTTTGTTCCACTAATATCTGCAGTCTCATCAGCCAACACAGAAAAAACGGATGCTTTTTTAACCTCGCAGATTATCTGTTCTTTGAGAATATCTGCACAGGTTTGGATCAGCTCATTTTGAATCTGATGGGATATGTATAACGCATTTTTTGGTCCAGATTCCAAATGATTTTTTAAAACTTGATCACCTGATTGAATTCGGAAATGCAACATATCTGAGAGGTCTAGCTGTATGTAAGTGCTTACAAAATTACATTAAAAACTTAAGGAAAAAAGCACTACCTATGCCACTGAATACATCAATAACATTTTTAACTATATTCCAGTGATCATATGATAACAAAAAAAAGTCGATGATTTTTTGTCAGAAAATTAAAAATTAGGTCATGCCTTAAGTGGTTAATCTATCTATGCAAAAACTGACTGCTCTGTACTGTTCAGAGATAGCGACTGTATTGGCAGGTATTTAATGGGCACATACATATACAAAAAAAGTTTTTGTTGCGGGGGGAGCGTAGAAAGAAAAAAATCTCTTTATGCACCCCCCTGAATTAAATCCTGGCGGCGGTAATGACTTAGTCCACAAGCAACTCTCCTCATCACTCTCTGAAAACAATCTATTAGATCTGTTTTAATCTGAATTCTGCAAGGGTCATTCTATTGAGACTGCTCCTCTTTCTGTCATTAATGCTTTTAGATCTGCCTGAGCTTCTTCTGTCTCCTCTGTCTTTATCATCCTTGACCCTCCATCAGTTTTCAATAATGTTAACCATTCACTGCTTATCTGTTTCCTTGAGAAATATGAAAATAGTGGTTTTGCTTTAAACTGGTTCAAGTCCTACTTCACAGACAGATCCTTTTGTGTCTCCTGATTTAACTGTTGTCTCCACAAAAAAATTCTACAGGTGTACCTCAATGATCAAAATTGGGTCTGTTTCTCTTTCCTCTTTACATTCGTTCTTTAGGCAATGTCGTTTCTTCTCACGGCTTCTTCTACCACCTCAATGCTAAGGATGCACAGATCTTCTTCTCATGTCCCTCTTACAACCCACTGGTTTCAGCCCAGATCTCCAGCTGCCTCTCTACCATTTCATCATGAATGAATTATCATCACCTTAAACTTAACCTTTCAAAGTTAGATATCTTCTACTTGCTCTCTGATTCTCCTTCCTGAGATTTCTCTGTAAACATCACACATTAAGATGTCACCCTTTCACCATCATTTGGTCAGGAAGCTTGGTGTGGCTCCGGACTCATCACTTTCATTCATCGAACATACAGTATATCTTCAATGACCCAGTCCGGTCATTTCTTTCCTCATAGTATCCAGAGGATTGACCCTTCCTCTCTAATTATGCCATGCAACTCCTTGCTCAGGCACTGGCTCTCTCTTAGCTGGACTATTGCAACTCTCTCCTCGGGGGACTTCCTTCAACAGCTATGAGAACCTGCAAGCTTCTTCAGAATACAGCTTGCTTCACTCCTGATACTCCTCTGCTTCTCTCTGTCTCTACTGGCTTCCCGTTGCTGCAAGGGTCCAGTCCAGAACACTTGTCTCAACCTACAGCTCTCTGATCGGTTCTATTCTCTTATCTCCGATCCTTGGTCTCTCCAAGAAGTCTCTGTTATGCCTCTGCCTGTCTACTGCAAAGACTGCACAATGTTTTTCTGTTCTTGATATAAAGCTGAAATGATTTCCCTCTATCTATTTGTACTACCCTCAATTTTCTTGTGTTTGGGTGTCTTTTGAAAACACAACTTTTCATTAAATATTTTGGATCTGCTTAGTTTCTCTCCTACCGAGTGATCTTGTTCTGACAAAGAGTTTAGGATAATGGTTTTTGTCTTTTTGAGTCTACTTGTAGATATAATAACGCAGTTGTTCTACCCCCTTGTGCTGACATTTATTAACTTGTTCTCTGTTGCTTTAATGCTTGCACCTTCGGTCCAGTAAGCACCATAACCTGTTTGGCAAGTCACCTTGGATAAATGTGTCTTTTTAATTAATAAATAAATAATAATACAAATCTATCCATCCATCAATCCATTTTCATGCATGTGTGCCGAGGGACCATCTTACCAGATCTGTTTAGGTAAACACTACCACAACGGAACAAGAGAAGGCACTGTCACTAACAATGTATTCATTTTCCAATCTGGAGAATAAAGACCATCAAAGAGGCCTAGCCCTACCTAACGTGCCCTGTGTTGACCATACTCCTTCCTCTGTAGATGCCTTAAAAGCGGACATTAGCAGAAGTATGATGTTTATTCAGACCCAAACTCATGACGGGATAGGGTCTTGAACATCTGACAGAGAAAAGGGAGAAAAGATGGCTGAGACACCCTATTCTGATTGTGCCTGTGGCACTATTTTTGTTTTACTTTATGAAAATATTAAGAGGGTTGACCAAGCTGTTATCCCAACAATCACTTTTTGTCCTCTTTTGTTTGTTCAGGCTCTTAAGGAACCATCTGAATAAGAAGACTAAACACTTTGTTTCTCTGTGTTTTGTCAGTAATGAAAAAAACTTGGAGCAATCAAAAAATAAATCAACTTTCTGATGAGTCACCATCACAATGAACTTCCATCCATCCATTATCCATCCCGCTATATCCTAACTACAGGGTCACGGGGGTCTGCTGGAGCCAATCCCAGCTAACACAGGGCATGAAACAAACCCCAGGCAGGGTGCCAGCCCACCACAGGGCATGCACACACACACATGACCATATACCAAGCACACACTAGGAACAATTTAGGATCGCCAGTGCACTTAACCTACATGTCTTTGGACTGTAGGAGGAAACCGGAGCACCCAGAGGAAACCCATGCAAACACAGGGAGAACATGCAAGCTCCACGCAGGGAAGACCTGGGAAGTGAACCTGGGTCTCCTAACTGTGAGGCAGCAGCGCTACCCACTGTTCCACCGTGCCACCCACCATGAACTTTCTGTTGGTAAATCTTTGAAAATAGGTATGAAAGGCACATAGAGAATGTAAAGCAGATGTTTTGAGAAGTAGATACAATGAGCATTTCTAATGTCAAATATTTCAATATCTGTCCTGAAGAACCATTTCAGAACGTTGCCCCAAGAGGGCCAATAGGATCATCTTCTTCTACAGACTAAAGTAGAACCATATTTGTTATGATTATATATCCTCTTTAATAAAACCCTTGTGTGCGTCCAGGTGTCCGTGTGTGTCTTGTGGTGAAGTGCGCATGCGCGGGGCCACACAGCACATGTTCAGTCTCTTCCTGTGCATTCCCTGTGCAGAGAGAGAGACAGAAACACACACAGGCACGCGCGAATCACACACACAAACAGGCGTGCACGAGTCACGCACACACACACACACACAAGACACACACACACACATAAACAAGCGAGACACACAAACACAGGCACGCCCGACAGACAGACAGACAGACACACACACACAGGCGAGAGACAGACAGACACACACACAGACACAGAGGCGTGCGCTTAAGAGACACACACGCAGGCCCGCGAGAGAGACGCACACACACACACAGGCGCGTGCGTGCATTGTTGCAATGTTACTTTTCTTGGTTGTTTATTAAATTACATTTTTTTCAACTGTTCATTTTTTCCCCTGTGCTTAAAACTCATTAAAAAAAGAGTTTTTAGCGAGCGGGTCATAAGGCTATAGCGCAAATTCTTGCAGTATTAGTTTTCTCTGTTGTTCAAGGTTTTCTTAGTGTTATTCAATGTTTTTACATTTAGTTTACTATTATGCTGTGCTTTCTATGGTATAGTTAACTATATTTGTGCTTAAAAACTTAAAAAAATATATATTTACATACAGTTCATATGGTCTGGAACGGATTAATTGTATTTACATACAATCCTATGGGGGAAATTACTTCGGTTCATGACCAAATCGGGTTACAACCAGAGTTTTGGAGCGAATTATGGTCGTGAGCCGAGGTTCCACTGTATTACTGTCATACAAAATTACAGGCATTTTACGGAAATACAAACCAGTATTACTGAGAGAGAAAATTAAAGGCACACAATACAGTGACACATATTACAGCCACATACAAGGTCCCTTGCCATTTAATATAGACTGTTCATACAAATGTTTATGCACTACTGTTCTAGCGCCCGTTATTTTAACGGGCTTAATGTCTAGTCTGAAATAGTCTTTTAGTTTAACTTTTTTTTATTTCAATTACTAAAGTCTTTATGAATGTAATTTCTGAATCACTGTATTGTGGTAAATCTTAGTTATTGTATTTCCTCAATTCAGATTCAGTAGTTATTTTGTACATATACATATATTCTACATTTTTTTAAAAAGTGTTAATATTATACAGCTATTTTACCGTAATGTTGTTTCCACACCACCATTTTGAGTCTCAATTTACATAGTGGATGACACCATCTCGTGTGTTTTTGCATAACCGCAGCCATGTTTTTTATGGTCTTAACAGTCACGTGATTTAGGGGTTTCACAAGACTATTATTATACCTTTCCCTCCAGCCTAAGAGTGTTTACACACTGCTCTCAATGGATGTCAAAATAAACCTTTCCACTTTGTGTAGCTGTTTCAAAAATGACTTTAGGGATTTATGATATTTGCCTTTTTTATACAACTTCTTTTATCTTTCAGTCCTGCTTTGCTTGCTATCTGCCTTCACACTTCAGGCAGAAGAAGCTATATTGTGGAATTATCAGCCTTCACTTTTAGTTTTGTTTTGATTCACCTTGAAACCTGTTATTTCATCTAAAATGTAAGGTTTGCAAAATGTTATCGACCATTGTGGTTTGCAGTGTGAACTGTTTTTTTGTTTGTTTGCTTTGAGGGATAATGAAAAATGTTAAAAAAAAAAAAACAAAAACTGCGAGCATTATGAGTAAATTTAGCCAAGGCAGCTGTATGGGGGAAGCATGACACACTACTTGGTGATATGCTTAAAGGCCCTGTATAGTTAGAGCCAATCCACATTTTACTCTGTACCAGCTCCAGCTCAGACATGTATTAAAAAACATGCCTCCTAATATAAGCACTCACAAAGGCACAGGGCTTGTTTACTGTCTTTGCCCTCAGAATATCCAATGAGGGCCAGGTTACCATCTATAAAGACTTGGGTAGGCACTGTTCAGAATATCATGGATTCCTTTAAGATGAGTGCCATAGGAGTCAGGGTGAGCAACTAGAGAAAGTGAAAAAGAAAAAGAAAAAAAAAACAGTTCTGAAAATGCGCAACCCAGGCACTGCTTCCATTTCAAAGCCAAAAATTCAAGAAGTATTGAAACTGAGAAAAGCAAGCGTGACCCCAACGCCCACTGTATGACCTAATGCAACCGGAGCTTGATTGCAGAAGCAGTTTACAAAGCAAAACTGAAGCAGTGTGTTTAATTGCTCCAAGGATAGAACAGTCCACTTGAGAAATAATAATATAATACATTTTATGCTGCTCTGTCCATCGCGGTTAAGCTTTACAACTACCATTACAATGGGATTAGTAGCTTGCCAGCTCTGCTTTATTTTTTTTTAATTCTTATCCAGTTGATACATTTTTAAATATATGTTTAACCTTCTTAGTGTTCTGTATTTTAACATGAAAATTTGTTTTAATGTTGTGTTTTATTACAGTTGCGAGTGAGAATCAAAACAACAGCAAAGTCTAAAGTTAAAATTAAAAAAAAAAGTTTATGATTGGAACTGAGGAATGCCCATCTCAAAGTAAATCTGAAACTCTTCTCTTTTATGATAAAAATGATGATATTTATTTCTACCTTCGCCATCCCACATAGTTCCAAATAGACAAACATTTCTGGCTAATGTACCAACCGCTGTTGGCCATTCGGCAAAGAATTCAGATGTTGTCCTTTCTCGTTCGCACTGCTGATTCAGCACCTCCCTGAAACAATTGACACAGCAGAGATCTGTACCCCAGATGGATGAATAACTTCACACTTCAGCACACAGCTGCTTTACTTGAAAAATTCATGGGAAAACCCCAAAGATTCTTTTTTTTTCTATAATACAGTGCATGTTGAGTTAGCAGCATGAGCTTATTACACTGTGTATGTAAATGTGAACCTTTTGAACCCATTTATATGAAAATAGCTCTGCTGAATTAGTTTTCAGTAGGAGTCTATATTTAAAAAGGTCATGTGTAAGGGGCTGCATTTATAGTTTTACAACTCTCACAATGTGAAAGATAATGCAGTTCAAGTGCAAAGACAGATGATTACTTGTGTCTCTGGGCAAACATGTAAAATGAAGTCTGTAGGATAAGATAAATATCCATCTTGATTCCAGCATCACTTTGTTAGGTAAATATTATATTTTATGTCCATCTATTCATCTTTTGAAGCTGTTTTTCCATTGCAAGGTCACAGTGAACCTGCCCCAGTATTACAAGGGAAATGTAAGATAATAAATTGGATTGGACAGTAGCTTACCACGTGGTGCACTCACTTGCAGAGGTTTTTAATGGGCAAAGTTACATCCAATTGAGTTGGATCTAGTTGGAAAGCAGAATACCTTCAGGAAACCCAAGAGAACATAAGAATGTCAAAGTTCTACAAACAGAGTCTTGTCCATAATTTTAGTTCAGGTCTTCACACGGTTCCAGTGTGGTGCTGAAGTGTACCCTGCTGAACTCAGGTCCCAATCCAGGTGGTTCGTTGTGTGGACATGCTCCTAACCTCCTCCTCCTTTACATAAGAAACATAAAAAATTGACAGACAAAAGGAGACCATTTAGTTAATTAAGCCTGTTTGTTTAGCTAATAACTTAATTGTCCCAATATCTCATCTAGATTCTTCTTAATGGTTGTCAAGGGTTCTCCTTGAACTACAAGTCTCAGTAGTTTGTTTCAGAGTCCCACAACTCTTTCCCTTTTTGAAGTCTTTGAAGTTGTAAGTAAGCACTAATAACTACTGTGTCACCATGTCACACTGAACATTACATAATTTATTATAATTTATTCATTTGGAAATTTTCTGAACAATATGAAAATAAAGGAAATTAAATTTGCAAATTAATGATGCAGTTTAACCAAGGGTCTAATACTTAACTTTCTGTTTGGTGCTTATAACATTGTAAGTACATGTTTGTTGCTTGTACTGTAACTCTCTAAAAAAGTTCACTATTCTTTGTTTTTGTATTATTGTCTTTGTACTAATAACAAAAGTAACACAGACATATTATTATTATTATTATTATTATAACAAATTACATAATGATATAGTACTTTTTTCTCTTCTCAAATTGCTTTACATAGACAGAGGGGAACACCAATGTGTGTACCCGACCTGGATGATGCGATGGCAGCCATTATTGTGCCAGTGCGCTCACTACACATTAGCTATTAGGTGGTTAAGGGGTGATAATAAGATACAATGGATAATTAGAGGGTTAGACTGTCCAGGCCAGGACATAAGGATAAACCCAACTCTTTTCAGGGATCTTTAATGACCACAGGCAGTCAGGACTTCAATTTTACGTCTCCACCAAAGGACGGTGCTATATTTACAGCACTGCATCCCTATCACTGCACTGGGGCATGGAGATCCACACACAAACCACAGGGTAAGTGCCCCTTGCTGGTCTCAACAACTCCTCTTCCAACAGCAACCCAAGATTTTTCTTAGATGGTCTCCTATCCAAGTACTGGCCAGGCCCAAACATGTTTAGCTTCAGGTGAATGACCCGTTCTGAAGTACAGTTGGTAAGACCAAAAAGAGTTATATTTTACTGAAAATGATACTTTTTTTATTGTCAGCCACTGTGATGTGTAACTTTTTCTGCTTTGCCAAGACTGAGAATGTCACAATTTGATGAAAATATCACAATTTGGCAACTTGGTGGATAAATTTTAATCCAGCATTCAATTCTGATTTGGACTGTCATTCATGTGAAAAAGTCAGAAAAATAAATATCCAGCAATTAAAGCCTTACATTATATAAAAGTACACATTTCACAGCACTATGTACACATGCTAATAAACTTGACTTGACATGAACACAGCATGTATTAGAATAACAAAGAAATATTTTTGACACAAAATTTTTAAGTATAGTGCAAAGACCTATGAGTGTAGAAGTCACTGTTGACTGCGTTCAGCAGGCATTGGCATAATGTCATTACCTGCACATTACTCAGAGGTCATGTCATTATCAGGGTACATGTGCTCTTGTCATGCATATCCAGGCAGCACATATTGCCCTAGTGCATGACAATAATAATTATACCATGCTCCCTGAAGGTTATTTGGCAGCATACTCGAACAGACGTTTCTGACTTGCTCACCATTTGATAACAGTATTCCACAATACTGTTGATTACAACACTATTTAGTGGTTAGCCAATTTTTAGATTTTGTTTCTCTAATTTCAATAAAACTACCAACCTGCTCTCATATAGTGATAGCAGGAGACACAGTGCAAGCATTTTCTACTAGCAGGCGACTCTCCTCACAAGAAATACTATGCAGTTCAAAGACAGACAGTCCCTCTCAAGGGACCAGGGCCAAAAGGAGCAAGTTGGATGTCTCCCTTGATGATTGTAATAGTACTCAAGTATCAGTGATTTAAAAGGACACATTTTGAATGATGCTTGGTGATTTTACATAAATGTTAAAGTATTAACACATACTGCTTGAAAAATTGACTATTTGTAATGATGCTTGACTGGAGTGGGGATGCAAATAGAAGCATTGGAGCCTTTATGAAAATAGTTTAATACTTAAAAGAATTTTAGTAGCCCTTATTATAATGTTTGCCCTTGAAGAGAGAGGTTCACGGAGAAGGAGGGTGAAAATTGGCCAGAAGATGAAATATCAGACAACATGAAAAAGGCAAAAACAGTTTTAAGGCGGAAGTAAAGATCAGAAAGCCAGAAGAGACAATCAAAAACTGATCATTACAAAGTTGAACGTAACAGGGAAAGGCCTTAACATTGATATCTTATTGGAGGCACTTTTTAGCTTGCACTAACCTATGATAGAAGGCAAAAGCAAGTGAGGGACCCCAAAGCTAGGACACCAGAAGCTGTGTAATGCCATATTAAAAAATCTAAACATTATAATGCAGAACTTATCAAATGACTTTAATGTCTTGTGACTGGCAACAGCTTCAAATAATATGGCCATAACCATTAAACACAAGCACAAAATGGTGGCACCAATGAAAAACAAAGGTCCTGAGATTATGACATCATGATGTCATCAAGATAATAAAAATTCTGAATGGCCATCAAAAAATAAAAATAGTTTAAAATTGAAACATAATAAATCCTAAGAAGCCAAAAATCCAAATTCATTGTGGTTAATTGCATTTATAAAACTTAATCCTGCCCATTTTCGTGAGTCTTTCCCAACCCACCATCAGAGACTCTTCATTAGGGTGAACCCCAAGGTTAAGAAGTGCAATGACCCATCACTCTGTTGTAATGAAATCAGGGTATTGCTTTGAGAACAGAAATGATAGTGGTAATCATCTGAAATTTTAGCAGGAAAGTTTTGAAACAACACCTATAGTAAAATGTAACTCATTATTTCTTTAACCTCCTTGGTGTTATCTCCAAGCATGACTCATGCTCAGAATTCTATATAGATATAATTAAGGCTAAGTCAGACATGGGATGATGTGTAATGATCCATTTTAAAGTGTTAACTTCACAAGACCGTATTCTGCTGATATCTAGTATGAAATAACATAATGCTACATAAAATCAGTAATATAAGGTGGGTAGAGTAGCCAAAAATTGTACTCAAGTAAGAGTAGCATTACTTTAAAATAATATTACTCGAGTAGAAGTAAAAAGTAGTCATCCAAAATACTACTCAATTAGTGAGTAACTGTTTGATCACAATAAATGATTTATTTTTTAGAAATGTAATAAGACAGACAAAAATATAAAATAATGTGCAAATTCTGCTATTTCCAAATAATAAAATAAAAAATGAGTAAAAATAAATAACATCTTTACAAAATAAAGATGCACAAATAACACAAAGTTCCAAATCTCAGTTTTTCACTACAAAGCTTTTGAAGCCAACGCCTACAGTAGGTAACATGTATGTATGAACAGTGCAAACTACTTACAGTGACAAGATATCCTGTACACTGACTGTATAATACTACATATTCACTTGCCCTCCAAATAGCACAGCAGATAGAAAATAACATTAGAACAAGGCAGCTTGTCCACGTACAAGAAGTCTCACTTTACATTGACTGTCTGTGTCTGTGCATGTTTGGTTAAAACATGCTTGTTCTTCACTCAGTAAAGTGATGGTTAAGCTTCAGCAGGAGTTGGCTCTCAGTTTTAATGTACAAGTGGAATCTTGGATTGCGCGTAACTTGTTTTGCGAGTGTTTTGCAAGACGAGCTAAAATTTTTAATAAATTTTGACTTGATAAACGAGCAAGGTCTTGCAATACGAGTAGTCCGTATACGCTTTGTCTGCTGAGCATCACGTGATCACAATTTAGCTGATGGTTCTTCTCTCTCTCCTGCGGGATTGTGGGAAATCATCAGTCGGCATGCCTCACTCATATAGTCAACATCCGTACGAGTGTATACTGTTTACTACAGCATTGTGACCACGTGTGTGTGCTGTGACGTGTGAGTCCCCGTCTTGCACCCCAAAACACGAAGCTGAGTCTCAATACTTTAATGACACCATCTTTATTCAGCTTGAAACAAGAACAGCGCGGTTAGTTATTGTAACGGGATCTACCACTCTCCTATACACAGACACAGCAGTCAGGCAGGGTCATGCCCAGGTTAGGAAAATGTTAGGAAATTAAGGCGCTTTCTAAATAAACAGGATTCTGAGAAATTAATTCATGCATTTATCTCTAGTAGGATTGACTACTGCAATGCGATGTTCACTGGCTCTTCAAACTGTTCTCTATACAGCCTCCAGTTAATCCAAAATGCGGCTGCAAGAATTATTACAAGAACAAGAAAATATGAACACATAACTCCAGTTCTTAAATCCTTACACTGGCTCCCGGTTATGTTTAGGGCAGATTTCAAAAGCCTCCTTTTAACATATAAAGCATTAAATGGCCAAGGTCCGGCTTACTTGTCTGAACTTATCATGACTTACAAACCTGAGCGCACATTAAGATCTCAAAATGCCGGTCTGCTTATGATTCCAAGGATTAATAAAATAACAGTGGGAGGTTGAGCTTTTAGTTACAGGGCCCCTAAATTGTGGAATGGTCTTCCTGCTTCTATAAGAGATGCCCCTTCAGTCTCAGCCTTTAAATCTCGGCTGAAGACTCACTACTTCAGTTTAGCATATCCTGACTAGAGCTGCTGATTTACTGTACAGACTGCATCTCTGTTGTTAGTCATTAGCACTAAAACATAAGTAGCATGATTGTTATAATTTGTTACTAACCCTCACCTATTCTGTTTCTGTTCTCGGTACTCAAATGTGGCACTTGGTGCCATGGCCCATCTACCAAGTTGTTTGCCTGCCTATGGTAAAGTCATCCCTGATGGAGGATCACAGGAATCATGGGAAAAAGGGGTCCTTTCATCGGATTGGCTGGCCGAACAACGTTTCAGCCGTGAAATGGCCAAATGGGGAGGCAGCTTGATGGATGAGGTCTCTAGGATTCTAAAAATATCCAAATCTTATTATGTGATATCATCTACTGTTAAATTCTGCTCCGTGCTTCTAAATTTTTTATTATTATGCTGTATTAAGGATTTATTCTGTTGTGTGTATTGTATTGTATTAACCTTCTTTTGACACCCACTGCACGCCCAACCTACCTGGAAAAGGGTCTCTCTTTGAACAGCCTTTCCCAAGGTTTCTTCCATTTTTCCCTACAAGGTTTTTTTTTGGAGTTTTTCCTTGTTTTCTCAGAGAGTCAAGGTTGGGGGGCTGTCAAGAGGCAGGGCCTGTTAAAGCACATTGCGGCACTTCCTGTGTGATTTTGGGCTATACAAAAATAAACTGTATTGTATTGTATTGTTAGCGGCCAAGTAATACTGTGCCCTGTGCATTTATAACGTTCCTTGTATCACCCATCAATGGCAGGTGCTTATAGCATGACCCCGATTTTTTTGGATTCGCTTTTACAGCGAACTGCTACAACGCTGGGTGCCTGCAGTTGCTTTGGGATGCTCTTCCACGTGTGGTCCTGTTGGGTGAAATCCCACAAGAGTTTAGAAACTCACTCACACCAGCCATGATTCTTTTCAAAGGTAAAGTGCAGATTAATTTGTTTTATGTATTTTTACTTTATATTTTGTATTAATCATTTTTATATGAATAGTTTTGGGTTGTGGAATGAATCATCTGAGTTTCCATTATTTCTTATGGGGAAATTCGCTTTGATATACGAGTGCTTTGGATTGCGAGCACTTTTCCGGAACGAATTATGCTCAAAAACTGAGGTTCCACTTGTATTCTTTCTTTCCCTGTCCTCTGTCTGTGAGGAGTTTGTGATGCTATGCCGCCACAGTTTAGTGTGGTCATGTGACTGCATGGCTACGTCTGATTTCTGAAACGGAGCCATGTGATTATTGTTGCTACATCTGATTGGTGAAATGGAGCCTTGTGATTATTATTGCTACGTCTGATTGGTGAAACAGAGTCTTTTGATTATTATTGTTACGTCTGATTGGTGAAACAGAGTTTTTTGATTATTATTGCTACGTCTGATTGGTGAAACAGTCATGCAGTAGATCCACTAGTGGCTTCTCTCTGGCAAAAATATAGCGTATCTAATGGAAAAAAAGTAATGATTCGAGTGTTGCCCAATGTAGCGGAGTAAGTGTAGCATTTCTTCTTCACAAATGTACTCAAGTAAAAGTAAAAAGTATGGTGCAGTAAAACTACTCTTAGAAGTACAATTTTTTAAAAAAGTAAATGTAACAGAGTAAATGTAACTTGTGTGAACGCTGGCCCCGGCACAGACAGACGGACATCATATTTTTACCACACACTATTTATTTACACTATTTACAATAACAAGTTCAAATCACGTGCACTCACAACCCCAGCGCCCTTGGCACTGAATCCCCCAAAGTCCAGGGCCCACAGTCTCTGTGCCTTTGTCCTGGCCGCCTCCTGTCCTCGCTCTCCAGCTCAGTCTGCTTCCTCCCGACTTCCACCAATGACTGGAGGGAGGCGGCCCCTTAAATAAGGCTCCCGGATGAGCCCCAGGTGTTCCGTCCTTAGCCACCAAGCGTGGCGGAAGTGTCGGCTGTCTTCCTGGCAGCTCTCGGGTGCCACACAAATCTTCCCCGGCACTTCCTGGTGTGGCGGAAGTGCGGCTCCCGGATAATTAGGCACCGGGGCGCCGCCTGGTGGTGGCCACGGGTCCCTACAGGGCTGGGCTTCAAAGCCCTGTACCCGAGGCCCCCTGCCTAACCAGGACGGACGCCCCCACTCTGTCTGGAGGAGGCACTCGCCCTCCTCCGGTCCTCAAGCGTCCGGCGGGCTCCAGCCCCGACCGGCAACCGCCGGGATAAACCGGCATCGGCGCCGCCTGGCGGTGACCACGGCCCCTACAGGAAGGGCTTCCATGCCCTCAACCCGTGGCCCCCAACAGAACCAGGACGGACGCCCCCTCGCGGTCTGGAGGAGGCACAAGCCCTCCTCACGTCCTCCTGGGCGTCCCGGCCGGGCTCCAGCCCCGGCCGGGGGCCACACTTGTTACTACCCACCTCTGAATATAACTCTATGGTAATTCATCCGTATTTGTTAGTGAGGTAGAGCTTTCAACAATAAACACAAAGGCAAATAATAAGCTGTAAAGCCAGTTTTATAACAAACTGAAACTGAACTATTTCTCAAATGGAGTGATGTTCTGACAAGGCAATACACAAATGGCTGACCGCCTCACACCAACCCGGAGATGGGGCAGACAACTTGCACCTGCTCCACTCCCCAGTACAAGCGCGTTCATCATTTATTTATGAAAACTGCCACACTTTTTGAGCTGCAGACCCGCTATACCACACATGCGCCATACCCTCCATTGTAAAGTGCCAGTGTGGGCAAAATATTTCTTTCAATTTATAGTATTAGGGTGTTGTACTGTGTTAGTCATTATGGATGTAGTGAGAAGTTAAGCAAAATGACACCTTTTATTTCCTAACTAAAACAATTACAATATGCAAGTTTTCAAGGCAACTCAGGCTCCTTCAGGCAAGATGTAATCCTGATTTTGTAATTGATTACATCTTGCCTGAAGAAGGGGCTTAAGTTGCCTTGAAAGCTTACATATTGTAATATTTCTAGTTAGACAATAAAAGGTGTCATTTTGTTCAATTTCAGTTTATAGAAAGTGCTAAAGTTTAGAACACAATTTTGCATTGGAAAATGCATATATACCATGTTTGTGAAGAAATAACTTTGTCTTGAAAAATACCAAGCATATCCTTTAAGCTATCAGAACGCCATTTACAAAAAGTTAAGGTCTTGCTGTTAAAACCTGTAATACTTTAAAGGCCCTAGTTTTATCAGCATACTAAAAAAATATTTCTGTCACAAATACATGCAATTCTGCAAACAGAACACAAACGTGCTTGGTATCTCTGTTAATAGTTTTATAAGATGATGAAACAGAGTCAAACCTTACAGTTGACTGAGATGCATTTTAGTGCAACAAGGTTACATGTGAAATCAGTTTTACTACTTTTGTTAATATCTATAAAAAGTAGAATAATGTTGTCATATTATGTGAGCCCAGCACTTTAAAGAGAAAACGAATAAAATAATTTAAGTGCACCAAATGCAAACAAGAGCATGGCAACATGCCCCTTCATTTGGCTTTGGATGAAACATAGACAAAGCCGCTTTTAAGGACTGGTTTAATTAAAGCTGCATAGGTTGTGGAGGCAGGTTTTATTTTTCATAAGATTAGAATATGTAGATAAGATTTTGAGAATAGCAGCTGGTGTTGTATTGGACTATTTATGACCATTAGCTACAATTTAGTGCAGCATATGTGTTTGAATATTAGAACCTTTTCAGTGGCACTCTTTACAACTTGACTGAATGCTACAATACAGTGTATTTACTGAAACATTAAACAAATCCACTTTACCATTCATCAGACTCATTTCATGTCTAAACACTTGCCATTTCTTAATTTAAATATGTGAGACAAACTGGAAATCAGCTGTACTTTTTATTCTTTTCAGTTTCTTTATCAGCTGCATTGCCCTGCACCATTTGCTAGCAAACATAGTTTCCTATTACACTAAACAATAAAAGAGATAATAAAAAAAGAACAGATGTATAATGATATTGGAATAAAACACACATTTTCATTTGGCTTAAGCTAAGAAAGTAAGAAAAAAATCAACTAAGTATTCAGGTGGCGTTCATTTAACTTTAAGTAAAGCATTTTGCTGAGCAGCAGCTTACTTTTCTTTAAATCCGAGAATATACTTCAGGGGATGTACACATCTACAAACTTAAAGAATGGATGCAGGAACAACATACCTTTACAGAGCTATAATTTATTTGTCCTAATAGTGATACAAATCAGCAGTTGAAACACTGACTTGTGAAAGTATACCTTCATGTTTTGTCTGGAAAAGCTGCCTGATGGTAGTCGAAGACAGAGCAGGGAGTGTCCTTGATCTGCTTATGAGGTTAGTGTAAAAATAAGTATTCTTTTTATAAGTACAGATGGCTTTCAGCAGCTCATTTAGTACTTCTCTGTTGGGACTTTTTAAAGCATATCTGCAATGCAGTGGTGACAAAATTTCGAGAGTGCACTGACACATACAACAAAAGCAGTCAAGCTGATGTGTATTTACAGCCACAAAGGTTGCAAAGTGAGCCCTCCTGCAATGCAAACAGACTTGAGATTATTCTTGGAACATGACAATGATGTTCCTCAAAGCATACGGAAAAATATACTGCTTTGTTACCATGATTTTTCAAAAACATTCTTCTGTGAATATATTCCTTTTTTGTACATGCTGTTTTAACTTTTGTAATGCTTGGAATTTCTAATAAGGCATAAGTCGAAAAAAATAATTAATAGCACAAAATGATATTGTCATGACATTGTCCTTTAATACATTGCAATTGCTGACAACATGTGAAAAGTAACACAAAATTAGCATTAAAATTTTGATGTGTTGAAGGTCACTAGGCAATAATGTAGAAAAGGATAGGCTTTTGTAACTCATGAGCTAAGACCGAGACTGACATATCCCATCACATATACACAGTACCTATGATGTTAATTACTTTAGTACATTTAGTTTCTGAATTATGGAGTTCTGAGTAAAACTAACCAGTGTTGGCAGGAAAGACCATATTTAAGAAGATTTTAATTGATGCAAACCATTATTAAAATATTCTTAAATTGTATAAGTTAAATATATTTATACAGTATATTAATATATCCTCAAAAGCAATTTTTCTAAGGGAATGATTGATAGACTGATTTCCACAAAATAAAAACTAATATTCTTATACTATCAACAAAGCATTAGTAATTAGATTCAGTGAAAAACAGATAAATACTTTAAAGAATAGCGTACATGTATAGTGTGAATCGCCCTTTCATTTTCATCATTTTGTCTGTGTGAGTTTCCTCCGGGTACTCCTTTTTCCTCTCACAGTCCAAAGACATGACTGGCAGAGCTATATTGGCCATAGTCTGTGCTTGGTGTGTGGGTGTGGCACCCTGTCCAGGAGTTGTTCCTGCTTTGTGCCCTGTGCTAGCTGGGTTAGGCTCTAGTTCCACCACCCCAGTGTGGTTTAAAAAAGG
Source organism: Polypterus senegalus (assembly GCF_016835505.1). Classification (NCBI taxonomy): domain Eukaryota; kingdom Metazoa; phylum Chordata; class Cladistia; order Polypteriformes; family Polypteridae; genus Polypterus; species Polypterus senegalus. Next base: position 102,281,061 of record NC_053155.1, on the reverse strand, counting down.
TTAGAAAAATTACATGGCTCTTTCATTTTTCCACAGGCTTATTTTTTCTGCCTTTGGAATTCATCGGGTGTGCCATTTGGATAGGTATTCTCACCTTAGGTATGAAAACTATACCTCCTATATCACAAAATACACATTTTATTTATCTCTGTCAAGGAGTTTCCAAACCAGATGCTTGCATGTGTGCATCACCAAATATCCTTGTGGGCCAAACAGTTTGAGTGTGTATTAAGGTAAATTAAATTATCTGTCCAATTATTAACATGTTAGTGTGGAATATATTAAACTACAGAACCGTCAGAAGGAAAGACCCACGGCCTCTGATTGTCACACATGCAAGTTCCACTGGACACATTTTTAACTGGAACACTGTAAAAGAAAAATTCTGGGCCAATACCAAGAGTACCAGAGAGCTGGCTGAATCGTGGCTCTTTAATGAAAATGCTATTAATAGACACTTGGACTTGAACCCAGCATATGCAGGCTTAAAAAAAAGAACATCCAAATAATAAATAAAGACTTTATGACCAACACCTTCTGAACCTCACCTTATTAATCCACAACCCCTTACAACCATAACCTTCAATTGCTATATATTGCCTTTGATTCCTATATGTTTTTCATCTGATGATGACACCTGGTAGGTTTTTGAAAGCTTAGGAATAAAAAACTATTTTAAGAGACGCGACTCATTTTCTCCCTTTGTGGATCTCTAGCTACAAATATGCAAACCAACCACTTTCGCTTCACTTATATATTGTGACAGGTGGCCCTGACCTTTACCCAGTCAGGATGCCAGCTGGACGGAAGGACCGGTAAAGACAGCATCCAGGATGCTATAGCGTCCCCCTGGGAGGCTGTGGCACCATGGATTCCCTCAGGGCACGCCGGGAGATAGAGTTTGGTACAGCCCTGTTGGGTTTCGTGGGGGAATTCTAACACACCTGAAGGGATTCCAGGTCTGATTAATAAACCACATGGAACACTCCCAGGTCCATCTTAAAAGGAGCTGCCTCGCTTAACTCAGGGAACCAGAGTCTGGAGGAAGAGGGATGAAGCTTGCCATGGAGGAGTGGAGGCAGAAAGGAACTGTGTATTTGGTGCTGCTTTGTATTGTGGTGCTGTGGAGAGTGAGACAAGAGTGCTTCCTACTTGTAAATAAATGTGTGTTTTCATAAGAAAGCATGCCTTCGCCCGCGTAGTTGTGAAATGGGACAAACTTTAAAAATCAATAAGCAAAAAGGTATCACTAGCTTAGCGGAGGCAAGTTACACTCCAAAATGCAGAGATAGACCAACTCCCCACTCCTGATGTCACGCTTCCCTCTCCCCTCAGCCCACAGTCTCTGTCTCGGATTAGCGCAAATATATCATTCCTGCAGGCGAACTATGATTCGTGATGCGTGATGAGAGAAGTTTTATCTAAATCTGTGTCCCATATGTGTGCATGGGAGGCAGTTAAAGGGCCTGACTAAGGGCAGTTCCGAGACATACTGGGATGTGGCAGAGTGCACTGACTCTTTTTCTCCCTTGCCTGCAGACCATTCACAGGAGATTCTACCTGGTCCTCTTGACATCACTTCCGGGACCGAGCCTATGGAAGGAGACCTTGCCGGCTCCGGCCCTTGTGATGTCATGTCCGGGATCGAACCAATGGCAGAAGACCTTTCTGAGCCCGACCCCTTTGACTCCACTTCCTGTCTTCCCCTTTAAAAGTCCCCACCTTTTCCGTATTCCCTCAGTTCTGTTTTGGACTCGGTTTTGTGCACATCAATGCTGTATTCATTTGATCAGCTTTGCAGCCAGGAAATCAGTTATATGGGTGGCTGCCCCAAACCTTTTTCTGACTCTAATGTCTGGTTTTTGTGGCATCTGTTAAATAGTTCTCTCGTTTGCTAGCTAAGTGGATGTAAGATACGCCACTCGGCTTGCTGCGTCTCATGGATTTGCGCAAATAAATCGGTACTGCTAGAGAACTATGATAGCTAGCGAGATGTGAGAGGTCACACTTAGATCACAAAGTTGCACAGGAGAATACAAAAGGTTTTCCAAGGAGTAGAAACTTTATTGTCGTTCTGGCCCTGACTCCTGCTTAAAAGTCTTCTTCATCATCGGAAGCAGCAGCCAGCGCAGAGGGAGTCTGGGGGAAGAGAGAAACAGGAGAGCTCAAGATGGGCATGGCTTGGTCTTTTCAATGCTTGAAACCCCACACGAGGAGCACGTCACGTGGTAAGCCAGAAGCCTGCAGCTGATCCTGCAAAGAGGATCTGTAAAAGTGTGTTTGTTTCCCATTGAAAAACTGTTTAAGAGGGTATTTTGTAAGGGCTTCTGCGTCCCCCTGCAGCAAAAAAAAACCTAGTTGCTTTTACCTTTCACCAATCATGTGACATATTTCATAAATTATTTTTTTCTTTTCTCCTGGTCTAGTGACTTGTGTTTCTCTTAGTACTCGCAGTACAATCTTCCTCACTTGCCCATCTTAATGCATTCAAAAGTACTTTGATTTGAAAGGCCAACTTAATTTTCCTCCAGTGCTGTCAGCTGGGTCTTTTCCCCCAGTTCATCCCTTCGTGCTAAGCTTATTGAGCATTTGGGTTTTTAATAGCTTTAAACCTCATTCTGGGGTCAGCACTGGAAAAAAAAACATTAAGTAGTTAGAGTTAACAAAAGTAAACTTTTTTTTTTTGTTGGGTACAGGAGTAAAATCCATTTTTGCTCAATTTACTATAAGTTAGGTATTTATTCAGCTGTATGCCTGTGCTATTTTATCATCCAATTTCCAACAATATTACTTCCTTTCACTTTTTTGGCGATACAGAAGCCTGGAAATGGCATGATTTCAGCATTTTGCATACTTTTCCTGTTTGTCTTCAACAGCCTTGCTTTATACAATTGCCTTCAGTTTGATGCTAGGTCCTTTTCATAAATTCCCAGCTTGGGAGACAAAAGAAAAGTAAGCATGCAAATTATATGCTTTATTGAGAATTCATATTGAGCTGCATTGAGATTTCTAGCCCAGTAGGGAAGGCAGTTCTAAGACTTTCATGCCTGATAATCAAATTTAGAAAAAAAATAGCTCACTAAAGTGACTGCCAACCAGATTTCATATTTATAACAATTAGGCTGCCTAGCAGCACAGCAGTGCCTAATTAGTTTCTCTCACAACCCGCTAAAAACTTTTTACTCTATTCAGTAGACCAATTTGGGTAAGATTATCCGGTATTAAGTTGTGTATGGCAAAAGCTGGCATCCCTACTGCGTTACTTAAAAACAACCTCTGCAGCCTCCCACTGTGGCAAAGAGCAGAATTCTTTCACTTAAGTGCCCCATAAATTCCCACCTATTTAACCTTGGAGGCAGATTTATCTATTATTCTGCCTCAGATCACTCTTCCTTTTACACTCGTTGGCTGGGAATCTTATCTGACTTGATAACAATGGAGCATTATCGTTATGATTCTTTCTCTCCAAGGTCTACCCACATACACTTTTTTGACATTCTTTTCATCAATTTTCTATGAATATAATGTTCATAGTCAATAGGCTTGTTTTCGGTGTTGCTGTCTTTTTTATCTCTATGTTTTATTTTGTTTTTTGACTTTTGTTGGTGCTTTTATGCTAATTCGTTTTCAACCATCTGAAAGTGATAAAAATCTCAGACTAACGTGCACCTTTTTAATTAAATGGCTTTGTTTAATTTCACACCACCTGTTTTGGATTCAATCTTTTATACAATTCCCCCTCACATATACCTTTTGTTATGTTCTCATCTCAGTTTGTATTGATAAAAGAAAATTATCAGACTCTACTGTCTGATGTTTTTGTTAAAGGAACAATAGTACAAACTATCAGTATTTTCAAAATTACAAAAGATGATTGGCATGCTTAATATTTTGTACTAATGGCTTGGATAGTATAAGGGGCAGATACTGTGAAGATTTTCAGTGTATTATTTATGGTACTTGCTGAACTCATAAAATTAATATATTTTTATTAATAATTCATTCTTCATTCCATTATCTAAACACACTTAATTAATTTTATGGTCTTAGTCAGCCAGAGCCAGCATCAGGTTTAAGGCAGGGACTGAACCTTGTAGGACTGTCAGTCCATTGCAGAGAACATTCATGAACACAACCACACTTACACATACAGTATAGGACCGATTTAAAGTTTCCATTCAATCCGCTGCACTTGTTTTTGGGATGCACCAACCACCAGGAAGAGACTTCCATAAAGATGAAAAAAATAAGACTTATTAAGTCAAAAATAGTCACTAAGTTCTTCAAAGAGTAAAAAAGGTTCTTCAAAGAAAGTTATTAAGCTCTAGTAGAACTTTTTTAAGTCTTTTCAGCATTATGGCTCTGATTTGCTAGATCCCACTGGATACACATTCAACACCCGAAAATGATGGAGTGCCTCCTCTAATTACAGCTGCAAGTGAGCTGACTAGTCCTCTTCCAGTTTACCCTTTTATTCCCACTCCCACTTAGGCCAAAAAAGGTTGTCCAAAAAACTCCACTCTCAAACCTCACAGGGCATAACTTCAAGGATGTCACCTCAACCTTTCTGAGCATGGTCTCTTTAGACTGGTGTATGGTTCTCATGTTGAGACATTTAAAATAAAAATGTATTTATTAAGCACCTATCACAAACAAAAGACACAAAGTGTTAAAGAATAACATTAAATGACAAAGCATAAAATACAAGGGCAATATAAATGTCACACAAAGACAGGAAAGCTACCCAAATGCCTGTTTTAACAGATGCTTCTTAAGTTAACTCTTAAATAGTTCAATAGATTCTACTGATCTAGACATCAGTGGAAGACTATAACCATTAGCAGTGGACTGGAATGCACAATTCCCATGTGTCTTTAGTGCTACTCTTCTTGTGCCTGGTTTTCCCCTGTGTTCCAAACCTGGACGACTTATGGCACCTGTGAAGGAACACCCAAGTAAAGATGTGGAGAGCATGAAAACTGCACAAAGTTGTTGTCAGGGATATTATCTGAAATCTTTCTTATTGGTTTTTATTGTTACTATTTTTTTAAAGTAGCGGCTGCGATTTACGGTCCCAATTTTTTTTAAATTATAGATTCATTTTAAAATTAATCTTATCTTTCGCCATTAAAACCTAAAAAAAACTACATCCTGTAATAAACAAGGGGGCACCAGAGAGCCGCAAACCACAGATGTAGTAAAGTGCCACACATCAGTAGGGTAAAATAAAGAAATTTTATTTCTTTCCCAGGCACCTGTTCACAATCCTCCCAATAAGAAGCCACAATTATACAATAAATGAACACAATAAACTGCCAATTTTTCCTTCGTCTGTACCTCAATTGAGTTTCGCCTGCTACCTCCCAACTCTGAATAATCCATATGTGGCAGCAGGCTTCCTTTAATGCCGAACATGGGAATGCTTCTAGTGTCATGCTATGTCTTCCGGCAAGCAGTTCCGGGCCATAATGAAAGTAGGTAGGTCCTCCCCAGGCAGCAGCCTCTATTGGAATGTAGGGACCTCAACAGGATTGCACTTCTGGACCCCATATTCCAAACACCCCTGTGGGTGTCCTAACTGGGTTCCCATATGAGGATCACTGCCATCTTGCATATGGGGGATGGAACCACTCCTGAATCTCAGCTTCTGCTGGTCCATCCATTATCTCCTGCCATCCGGACACAAATTTATTTCTCTGTTCCACTGGTCAATTCGTCGTCACTCTGGCCTTCTGTTTGGGTTCTGTATTTTTCCCGTCTCATCTGGGATGCCCATTCTCCTTGAACAGCATAAAAGAATGTTCTGCATAGTAAATGTTTAAATTCTACATGCATCCTAAAATGTTTTTTTTTTTTCAAATAATCATACAACTATTCCTAGTAGCAAATAAAGTAAAGACAGACTGAAAATCCTTTGATGACTAAGTGCAGTGTTCATTTTAAAATCTGCTGCTCTTTTGTTTGTGAAGCTTGCGATAAATAATTAAAGCCAGCAGGAAACAGATCTTTTGTAGCCAGCACATTTGTTCCTATTGCTCCACCAAGAAGTTCAATCAGCCAGTCAGTTATTTTTCAACCCGCTGTTTTCTAAAAAACAGTTTATTAATAATAATACCTACATGGTTTTTAAAAAAAGTTATTGAAAACCTAGGTTTGAGTGCTAGTGTAAATGCTGGGACTGTTCAAAATTTCAGCCTTTTAAAAAATGACTTGACCGAATAATTGTATGAAAATATGAGCTTGATTTGTTTCTAACCTATTTTTGTAAAACTTGATTTATTTGTATGGAATGTTATTTGATTTTCATAAAATCAAAAAATAAAAAGAAAATATCAGCCTTTTCATTATGTGCTGACTATATAAATATTTAATAAACAATAATTGTATAAACACCCAATAAAAGTCTAGAGAAATGTACCTCATAAGAAGAAAAGACGTTTGAGAAAGAGAGACTGAGAGACAGTTCAGTCGATCCAGCTAGTCGAGATATCTAATTACTGAGATGTCCCAATATCAAGATATCTTTTAAATATTGGCAAGATTTTTACATCAGCTTCATAACAGGGTAGCTTGTTTCAGATTCTAAAAAACTCTTGTGAAGAAGTGCTTCCTGACTTCAGTCTTTAATGCAAAACCCTTTTATGTCTGCCCAAATTTTCTATTTAATTGAAAGAATTTTGCTGGACGAAGTTTATTGATGCCTTTGAAGAGACATGTCCTGATGCTCTTCTCTGAACAGCATCTAAGGGAATTATACACTATTGTAGTCCCAAGAATTTCTAGGCCACTATGAAAATGTCCAAATAAACAGACACTGTAAGTTACAAATTATAATTCTAATTACTGGCTAATATCTGTACTAATAACCGTCACCTTGCCTAGGGCTACCAACCATCCTCATTTTCCTGGACATGTCCTCATTTTTTATGCTCCATGGACTGTCTGGGATTAATTTATAAAATTTTAAAAATGTCTGGAATTTTGGCTCCTAAAATTTGAAAATCTTCTTACCCTTATCGTTGGCAAAATTTGAAAGCCGTACACCAGTCAATATTTGCAGAAGTAGTATGCACACTTTTTTCCCCAGAATCAACAATACAAATATTGATGAGAATAGAAACAACCTATTGAGTTCTTCACTTTTCACTGTCCACCTTGGCTTTTTCACTTCATCTTTTGAATAAAGTATTATCTTCATTATAAATGTTGTTTTTTTCCTTACTTATTTATAATCCTAATTCACTATAATTAAGTAAATTTATTCAAAATCAGAATTACAATTTCACATTTTTTATGTGAGATCTTATTTTCAATTCTTCTTTCAGCACCTTAGTTAAACAAGAAAATTTCATACATCCAGGTACAGTCTGTTGTATTTAAGTGCGAGTAGGTACTGCTTTGTAATATTTTAATGTTAAATATTGTTATTACCACCAGTAATTCCAAAATGGATTAATAATTGTAAATGCATGAGTCAACTATTAAAGTTTCATATAACTGTCATATAAATGTAATATATTTTTAGTTATCAGTTGATCAAGTAATAAGTCACTTCTTCAAATAATTTAATATTTTCATAATTCTTTTATTTACATAAATTCAGGGATAACCATTATGCCGAAAAGAACGTGCAAGTTCACAGACTGCTTGAACAACAAATATCCTTGTTTTTGAAAGGGAAGAACAGATGAGAAGGCAGAATGCATTGTTTGCGGTCTAGGAAGCTACATCTCAGTTTCCAATAAGGGTTCAGGTGGTTTCGACATTCACATGAGTTCAGAGAAGCATTGGAACAACAGTAGATGTCAAAAATCTTCCAGTAAGATCACTGCCTTTTAAGTAAATGCCACTGAAAGGGTTGATGTAAGTATTTCTGCTACTGAAGGACCCTCGGTTTTCATACAGTAACACAACACCACAGCTATAACTCAATGTCCTGTTCTGCAGAAATATTAAGATTGATACGCTCTGATTCAGAAACTGCGAAAAGGCTATCCTGTGTAAAAACAAAGACTGAAGCCATAGTTAACTCTGTCTTAGCAGTCCATTCTGTTGAAGATGTTTTAAAGTCCATGCAGAATGTACAGTTTTTGGAGTTTCTACTGATGCCAGTTATCACAGGCCTCTGATTTTTTTTCCCATTCTTGTTTATTATTTTGACTGGAGAATTGGTGGCTCAAAGGTTAAACTAACAGAATTAAACAGCAAGTCAGATGAAACAGCAGGCACTATTTCTGACTATGTTTTTGAAACATTGCAGAAAAATGGTCTGGATAAGAAATGTGTTGCATTTGGTGGGGATAACTGTAACACCATGGAGGTCCTCCCTGGTGCGGTCGACTGCCGACGGGGCCCGCGGGCTCGCCACCATGGCCTCCCAGGGCTTTGGCACAGTGGCTGCTGGATGACCTTCCTCTCCTCTGCTCTTTTCTGAGTGGGGGCTGCAGTCATCCCTGCGTGGGTCCACCTGGGACTCCTGTGTCCGGGGGTTTCTCTGGATGTCTGGGGCACGGGTCTCCTACATATCTGCTTCGGGTCCTGGGAGGGGCTGCTGTTCCCCACACACACTATTACACTATTAGACATTTACATGGAGGAACCTTATGAATACAAGTGCGCTCACATATACGGGTGTGCACACAGGTGAACACGTGTGTATAATCAGGTAATCACAGACACACACTGTCTTGCCTAGCGGCTCCCTCTAATCCTATCCTGTAATATTAGTACTATGTGCTGTTCAATAGCATTTAATATTTATTAATCACTGTGATTGATACAGATGTTGGTTGCTGTGTTTTTGCCTGCTGTTGTTTTTTTTTTTTTTCTCTCTCAACAGGTATTGACGCAGATTGTCGGTGTTTTGTTTTGTCTCCCCCTCTCTCTCTATCCTCCTTTTTATCTTTTCTTCCATTGTCCACGATCTGACTCTTTCCCCACTTTCTTCCTTTTTCTTTTGTTTTTGTTTTCCCCCGGTCCCGTCTGTGACTATAACAAACCTATTTAAAAGAAAAATAAATATATATATATTTAAAAAAAAAAAGCCATGAATGATGACAGCACAGCTACACATACATTACATACGCATGTGTCATCTGTGTTACTGACAGGCTGGGAAAAAAAAAAATTGTAACACCATGTTTGGAGGAGTGCTGAGACACAATGGAAATAATGTATTTTCTAATTTTCAAAGATTATTTGGACGATCATTATTAGGATTTGGCTGCCCAGCTCGCATTTTGCATAATTGTATACAGCATGGTAATGTATGTGGATACTGATTCCATTGTTCTTAAGATTTTTAATTATTTCAGTCTCTATACTGTTTGTGTTGAAAATTTTAAAAAGTTATGTGAATTTACAGATGTTACTTACAGATATCTTCTGTATCATAGCAGAACAAGGTGGTTTTCTTTTCCGCCTGCCATTGAAATTATTATAAGTATTTTTCCAGCTCTGAAATCATTTTTGTCTGAGGAAACCCAAGGTTTTTATAAAGCTTTTCTTTGATGATGATTTCAGTGAGATTAATCTCTTTCATTGTCAAACAGTACTCTCAGTCTTTAACTCCCATATAATGGAAGTTGAAAGGCATGACAATTCCTTAATAGAGGTTGTTGAAACTCTTGCATCTGTAAGGAATATTCTGGCAGAAAGTAGATGTCAATTTATTTACCTTAGAGTAAAGGAAATGTTGGAGAAGAGAGATTTCCACTGATAAATATGGAGTTTTCAAAAGAAATGTCCAGAATTTTTATACCTCCTGTATTGAATACTTGGACATGTGGCTGAAACCACCTAAAGTTTTTTCATTCAGGTGGATGTCTTTAAGAGACCCAGTTGAGTGGTGTAGTGTGGTTTCCACAATAAAGTACCTTCATAATAAGGGAGTGTGTGTAGATGATGTGAAATGTTTCAACCAATTTTTTAATTTTAAAAAAACTAGTAGCATAAAGGAAGGATACTGATGTTTCTGTTCCTTGTAGTGTAAGATGGACTAATTATTTTAGCCATTGTAAGAATGAAGAGATGTTCTTTGAGCTGTTAAAAATTGCTCAATCATTCTTTTTCATACCACCACATAATGCTTTTGTAGAAAGAGCTTTTTCAATGATGGAGATGCAGTGGTCTAAAGATAGAAATGTTCTCACTATTGATTCGATTAAGGGGCTGATGCTCACAAGATTCAATTTCAGTATGTATTTCAGAAAACCATGGTCAATTTCAGTATTTCAGTTCATGTTATGTAAAGATTTCTATTCATATTTATCCAAGAACCCAGATTTACTGAGAAAAATAGTTTCAGTGGAAAAATGTAAAATTATGTAGATAAATACAAATAAACTAAATTGAAAAGTGAAGTGAATTTACCATTTATATAATTTTTTGTCGTTTACGACAGTTAAGCTATCCAAATAAGAACAGAAGGAATAAAGTTTGTTACTTTAAGGTTCTTAAATAATTAATGGGTTATTAATTTCCCAGTGACTGTGATTGTCGCCATCATATCATAATTCTAGTGATAAACTGTTACTAAAGGTTTATGTTATTTAAAAAAAAACATAAGACAGCATAGAGGAGTATTATGGCATCATAGGAAATGGTGTCCTCAAATGTTTGACCCAAATGTCCTTATTTCCAGTGAAAGAGAGTTGGCAGCCCTAACCTAGGCTCAGTTTTGATAAGGATAATTCTCTGCACTTTAAGGCAACTGAAATCCTTTTCCACTGTTGAATAAGAATATAGCCTCCTAGCCATAATGTTGAATTTTTTTCAACAAGAACAATGTTAATATCTGTAACAAACACTTAAATACTATAACAGAAACAAAAGCACAGTAGGAAACATATGTCTAGTTTCAACTGCTGTGGTGATGCGGATATAGTGCACTTCCTGCCTATGACGTGTTTCACCAACACACAGCCTAATGTTGCAATCAGGGCAGTAGAAATGTGTTTCTTTGTGCACTTTTATTATATTTTTTTCTGTTGCTTGCGCATGAGAAGGTAGAATATCAGTGCTTGATCAACACAAGTGACATGTCCATTGTGTAATTGTATGCTACCACAATGCAGGGCTTGATGACTTCCACATTTGTTCTTGTATTGTGAACAGTGCTTACGGGGCTTAGTCTGTCTTGTCTTTCTACTTGATCACAGTAATTTTACTACAAAACTACTTGCACCACGGCGGCAGTCCTAGTAACAAATAAGGGGACGCGAAGATGTGAAAAAAAGAAAACAAGAATTGAAAATATGAACAATACATCTATTGAAACCAAAACAAATTAACTTAAACTACATTCTGATAATAGAAAAATACAGAGTTATATAAATGTCAATAAAAGTTAAGTAGGTATAATAAAACTTGTAGCGATGTATCGGCAGCAAATAATATAGGAATAAATTTTATTAGGGTTTCAAGAAAACGTTAGGGCGCGATTAAAACTGTTATGAAAACTCGGGTCGCAAATACTTAAAGGTTGAGAAACGCTGCACCACAGTGAACTTTCACAGAGCCTAATTCACCAGGCATATTTCACTAGCTCAATCGTACAGTACAGTAGGCAACTGTTTCATTAGCCTTGTCAATGTCTGATTACCAGTTCACATTGTTATCACTACCACTTGGCTCAACTAATGATTCAGTTTCAGTTTGTTCTGAAACTAGCTTAACAGTTTCTCATTTATACACCATTGTGTTTTGCTTGAATGTGTTTTGCAAGAAAGTATGATCATGTAAGTTCTTAAGTGCCTGAATTGGCTTCCAGTTAACTTTAGTTCTGACAATAATGCTATTACTTGTTTTGACCCACACCATTTACTTAACAGAACTTTTAAAGACAAACGTCTTTACAAATACCTTGGAACTACCCTTTGCCAGTCATTCTAAACATTGACATTTGTACCAACCTATTCAATCATGAAGCAACTAGGAATTAACTCTATTCTAGTTTTTCATGTACCCTTGGCACAAATTGTAATACTACACTTCCTGTGCTACACTTTATAGAAAGACATGACTTAAATAAATAATAATGGTAACAACCCATTAAAGCTCATAGCATAATCATGAATAACAGGCCTTCACTTAATCACCAGGGTTAATCAAATTAATGCAAGTTCTGGATTCCTTAGCTACAGTATAAGTTCCCCAAACTGAATTACATTCTACCTGCTGTTTTGGTATTTTTGAATTAAGGTCCAGTGAGCCACAGCTCCACCAGATGTTGTGCAAAATAAGTAATAAGCAATCGTATCGTATCTTTTCCTCTTATTGACGTTTTATTACGAAAGAATTGCCACTGATATAGTAGGACCCCTTCAATGATCAGGAAGCTGTCATGAATATGTTCCAAAATTGGTGGATTATGCCTTCCGGTACCCGGAAGTGTTTCCCATGAGAAAATCAAACAGCAAAACAATCACATGATAACTACTGGAGGTCTTCACATGAATCAGCATACACAAGGGTACATACTTTAACTCAGCTACATTACGGAAAGTCGTCAAATTGCCCCAGTTTTAGCATCTAAATACTTCATTTTACCACCATCAAACTGAAGGCTTAGTTGAAAGAACTAAGACAAGCTGCTTCCCTTGGTACTTTTCATATTCCAGGAGATTCCTGAAGCTCTAACTCAGTGTTTACTTTTGAACTGCTATACAGTTAAAGGCTGGGAGACTAAATGCCTTCCCTCCACAAATATTTTGGAGTATATTAGCCTGCTATGAAAAAGGTTCAACAAGATCCAAACACTGCTTCCAGAGAAATTTGAGCAAGTGCAACAGGCACAAGCTCACATGTGCATCTGCAGCTCGATCCTATGGGAGTTCTAACTCGATGACTGTGTCATGTTCCTCATCTCAACCTCTCACTACACGGCCTTAGCCCACTAGCAAGGTTTGCATGAGGTAAAAGAAAGGTGGGGCATAGTAAACTACTTAGTCAGACATCCCTGGTGAAGGTCAATTGAGTGAGTCTCCTAAAACCCTGAAAGGAACGTGAAGCACCTGAATCTTGTCCCTCACAGGCCACATTCCTTTATGAACAAATTATTAACCTTAATTCTGTACCCAGCCTTGACACAGTAAAACAATGGGAACTGTTGTCTGTTATAGACTCCATCCAAGCCATGGTCAATACCAATCCCAGCCAAACCCCCCCTAATCTCTCACAACATTGAATAGAAAAATATATTCATATAATTGGTAATATGTATTTCTATGTATTAGACATTTATTGTAAACACTGTATTTTATAAAATATTAAGATGTGAGAGTTAGAAGTTTAAAAGCTCATACCTATATATTTTTATTACCCTGTATAAACCACAGACCACCATTATCTGTCAAAGTTAAAGTCAGGACATGCAGGAGAGTTGAGAAGAGATGGACTCCTTGATAAGGTGGGGAATGTAAACTCTTTGGTTGTAAATAATGGGTGAGCGCTGGGAAAGAAGGGGGTTGCAGGTAGGGGCTGTCAGACATATATGATGGACACGAAAGATTTTGACAATCACCCAGCTGAAAGATAATGATAGATTAATTAGGGGCAGGACTAGAGCATTGGAATGCTAGAAGTCAGATGAGGAAGAATAATGGCTTAAATTATAAGAATTGTAATAAAAGAAAAAGGTGCTTATTGCAGGACGCCCATTGTTCCATCTTAAATAAGTCTGTATGGGTGCCATACAATAAAGCTTAATTCTGCTCTCTGTTCTGAAGTCTCCGTGTGCCTTCCTGGGGGCTGAGGGCGGCCCTGCCATGTCAGCCTGCTTCAACAATTGTTACCGAACATGGAGCTGCCATTTACAAACACCAGTATCACCTACCGGAAGCAAAACCCAATTATTCTGGTACTTAAACCAAACAAAAAGTTTTAGGTTTTGCAATGAGTTCTGCTAATTAACTCAGTTTTCAAATCTTCAATGTGTACCGCATTCACCAAGTGAATGACCTACTGGAGAAACTAGGTTGTGACTTGGCAGATTCCCTTAATGGAATCCACTAAAGAGAAGATGCTGTTTAGCAACCCTAGTTCACACTGGAATTACTGTGTCCTTCCCTTTGGATTACATAGGGCCCCAGCAACCTTTCAATATCTGGTGAACAGACTGGTTTGGCCCCAGAGTGCTTATAGTTCTGCATACCTAGTTGATATGGTAATTTGTCTGGCTCCTAGGAAAAATATGTACAGAATGTTCTCACTTGTGTTAGACACCATCCATGGAGATGACCTCCCGATTAACCCCCCCAAAAAAATGAAACCCCAAGGCCAAATATTTAGGGTTCCTAGTAGATAGAGGTCACCATGTTTGAAAGTTACAGCCATACAAACAGACAAGCCAAAGCCTTCCTTAGATTAGATCTGTGCTAAAGGGGTTGCTGTGTCACACACATACACATAAGGATCATCTACCAGGCTTGGATAATATAACATCTCTACATAAAATGCTTGGCCACTAATGCCTCTTTTTTCATCCAGAGACCAGAGGACAAGTCCTGTGAATGGCTTTAACATCACTCACGGTTTTCATCCATAATTTACTCTTTATCTGCACTCGGAATGAACCCATTTCTGATAACGATGGAACTCCCCAGGGAGACATTCGATTAAAGAATACCATATAGAAGAACCTAGGCTTCATAGGATAATAGAAGCCCAATTATTTTCTTTGGACATTACATCTGATTTTCTTCTTTTTGTTTATATTAAACAGGCTTCGTGGATGAACACATTTTACATTCTCCTTTTCCCTTCATATTTGATACTTCTCAACTCTAAGCTTGTGATTCACTGTTTCGACTTAAGCAATTCTTAGCCAAGCAGAGCAGAAGGTGGTTGTGAGAGCCTACATTTTGTGTATCTTATATACGATTGTATTTTGTCAGATCATGACAATCTTAGAGGGTATCAAAATCATGAGATTCCAATCAAGACAGACCAGGCACCAGAATCACATTCTTTAAATAATTTAATTGTGATATGAAACGTGTGTGAATGTCCATGTTTGCTTGTCATTAGCAAAAGAGAGACAGAAGTCCGTACACACATATAGGAAAACTGTGGTATGGCCTATTATAGAACTTTCATGGCAATAATATTATAGCTAGAAGCACTATTAACCTCAGAGTATTAATTAAGGCTGAAGCCATATGGACACTTTTCAGCAGCACAGAACAGATTTCCATGGGAAGGGCCTGCAATCAGCTCGGCTGTGTCTGTCAAACATTGACTTAAACGTTTCACTAGATTTTGAGGGAATTATTTTGACTTTAAAGTTATTGTTTTTCTTACTTTTCAATTGGACTAATGACCATTTTTGAAACCAAAGATATATTAATTACATATACATATTTTTATATACTGTACCTATATCTGTGAGTTTTTGTGTCCTATTACCTTGGTATTATTATTTATTAAATTGGATAACCTTAATTCAACTAATCTCCATAAAAGAATCTTTTCAAATGTGTTCAGTTAAATTATAATTAGGAAGGTGCATAAATTAACAAATCTATGTTTTATTGCATGCATAGAATTATGAGTGGCATATTCAGTTTGTTATTTAACACATTTTTGAATGCCTATTGTTTTCTACTGTTTCTCAAGCATTCAGCATTTTACCTAATTGAGAAATGTTAGCATTTAAATAGCACTCTGTCATTCTCAGCATGTGAAACAAAGCAATTGCATTCTCAAATTGATATACATATTTTGATCACATTCAGTACATCAATTGGCTGAACAGTTAGCCTTTTCAAAATTAGTCAAGTATAAAAAAACACATATTAATTGCTTGTTTGTATAAAGGTCTGTTAAAAGAAAGAAAAGGCTTATGAGTCTGTCCTTGTTTGCTTTTCCTAGAGATTGATGGATACGAAGAATAGAAATTAGGTAGTCAACCTCAAACCCAGGTTAATAAACTTCTTCTGAAAGTTGTCTGCCAAAAACATTTTGAAATGAAGTCCCGTTTTTCACTGTTCGTTCATTCATGCACCAAGTCCAAACAACTAAAAATGACCATTCTGTTCATTTACAATGTTTAAATACCAAGGGATACAGTGTTATTATATTAATGGTATTCTCACCTCGTCTCCTTTCTTCCCTAACCTACTTGATTTAGCTCAGCTAAATTCAGCTCTAACTGACTGGACAATATTAACTGTACAAGGAACAGTCTTGTCTCCATTTCTCTCCACTCTGTATACTTCCTACTATAAACATAACACCAGATTGTGTCACTTGTAGAAATTTTCAGTTGACTCTGCACTTATGGGCACTTAATGATAAGGGGGATGAGAAAGAGTATAGGAGTCAGATGGAGAAGTTTGTTTCTTGGAGCAAAGACAATTGTCTCCATCTTAACATCAGCAAAAACTTTCTCTGCACCAAACAGCCTCTATGTTCAGTCACTATTCAGGGAGTGAATATAGAGTGGTATGCACCTACAAGTACTCGGGGGGCCCACATCAATGACAGGTTGGACTGGTCTTGGAACACAGAGGAACTACTGTATGTTAAAAGGAGACTGTGTTCCTTTAATGTGGGAAGTAACATCCTTCACATCTTCCACAACTGTGTAATGGCCAATGTGATTTTCTACAGTGTGATGTGCTGGGCTGGTAACATCAAGAGAGGCCCACCAAATCAACAAGCTAATTATAAGGTCAGACTCAGTTATGGGATGCACTCTGGGTCACCTGGAGGTAGTGGCAAAGGAGGGAATTAAGTCAAATATGAGTGCCATAATGAATAATGTTGCACATCCTCTCTCTGCCACAATAGCACTGAATATTTACGGCCAACAAATTATTCAGCAGAAGTCTGTCAAGAAAAGCTACTGGGGGTCCTTTATACCAACTCCGATATCCCTGTATAATGCCTCATTATGACTGTGACTGCCTAGTCAAAAGTTTTCTTTCTTTTTACATTTTCTTTATTTTTGGTCATTTTGATGTGTGTTTAAACCATAGTGTGTGTGTGTGTGTGTGTGTATTATCTATTCATGTATATATTTATTTTAAGATCTTCTAAATAGCCTAATTTCCCCATGAGGACAAATAAAGTTCTATCTACAATACCATAATAGTAAGTTGTATGCTATGCTATAATATGCCAATAGTATGACCCTTAAAACTGATTTTTCTCTGATGTCTTCCTAATCTTAATTAAAATAAAAAATAAGATTTTCTAAGTTTCAAGGATAAATAAATAGTTTTCTTCAAAGCATAAGATCTGAATCCATAAAGACTAGATGAACCTTCGATACTTGCTGGATTAAGAAATCTTGTACAGAAACAGCGCAAAGAATGTTTCTGGAAAATGACCAAAACAGTCAAATTGCCAAGAAACAAAACTGTCAGAGCACCACCAGCAAACATTATGCTATTTACCATTTGCCAGTGAGACCTTATTATAGTATTAAGTTCTTTATTCCTAAATGTAAGACACCATCCCACACACACACACACACACACACACACCACTACCAGTGCTACAACATATTTATTATCTTGCCTCTAGTGTCATTATACCACGATTAATGCATAGCTCCTTATTTTTCTTAATGCGGACCACTGTATAAGCGTGAAGCTTTTAAAGTCTTTAGTGAATGGAAAATGCCATTCCAATTTTGCTTCTTACAAAAAATTGCTTTTATCTCAAACACAGATTTTCCTATACTAATCTTCTTTTAAACCTCTAAGTAAAAAAAGCATCTTAATTTTTGTAGGGTACATTTCTGCTGAAACAAAAATAAACTGAAGAAAACAATAGTCACTAAAATATCCTTGAAATCTAAATTCATTACACTGAGAAGATGTCCTTGGAAAACACTACGCTATGTGTTACATTTCAAAAATATCAGAAAAGACTATAAAGTTCTTTTTTTCTCCAAATAGCTATGATTGAATTCATCATGGAAATAAGCATTCTGGTACTGCTTCATTCTAGGAGTAGAAATACCACTGAATACAGGATTGTTTTAAGAATACAGCCAAAAGGTAACAAATGACAAAGCACATGAAAGGTAAAACCACATACAATAGGTGATAGAACTTTAACTGCAGCTGAGATGCAAGAGTTGAATACCGGTGCCGTCATAGATGTTTCCAATTGCTTGTCGCAGAATTTGGGGCGAAAACTCAAGTTTATTGACTGGGGTTTGATTTTTTTTTTTTTGCATGTATTGAATTGTCGGAAGTATGTAGGCATGCACAAATCAAGGTAACTTAACGTAGACTGCCCATGGCTATCCATTCAACTATGGTCTTCATGAGCACCTGGTTCTCATTGTAATTGAATTAGTTAAAACTGAAAAATAAAGCAACACAATAAAGGCATTTGTTGATTAAAAGAAAGATGTCTTTGCAGCTACTGAAGAGAGGTTGTAAGAAATCTGATTTAACAATATAAGAAAACTGACTGCCTATGACCTTGTTGATGAGTAGTAGGTCCAAATCTGTCACACATAATTCTATAGATGTTCTATTAGCAGTATTGAGGCCAGGCACTACCTAATTAACATTTTCAGATTTAAAATTGTATGGAAAGCCATTTCAATTTTTCAGGGTAGTGGGATTTACACAGACATAATTAATGTTAAACATTGATTTCACAGAAAAGAAAAATTGCATTGATGATTGCAAGGCAGGAAAAAGATGTATCTGCTGTAACCTGGGATAAATATAAGAATAAACAGGGTGGCAGGCTGTTTCCATACATGGACAATCTAATATCGCAATGCCATCTCTCTGTATTTCCTCTGTTTTCAAGCTAAATATCAAAATGTATAGGGTAAATTAGCTATTTCTTAAAACAAGTGTGTATAAAAAATGATAAACTTGTAAAGTTTTCTCCTGTACTTACGTAAACCAGTACCCATTCACTCTTAATGTGCAATACACTGCTGCTCTCATTATTCTATACATCAGAACTCCATTAATCCTGTAATTATTTTCTTTGGGCATTATAAGTGCATTGTTCTTTTGTAAATATTGTATGTTTTACTTTAGCTTAGAAGGTGTAACTACTGTTGGGGTATACAACTACCTCTCTTGTCTCTGTTTAACTGGCTTGCTGCAGTATTGTCTTTCTTTGTGATGGGTTTCTCACTTTCAGCAATTTTCTTAGTGCTACTTGCCAATTTGCCCATGGCCCTGTCTTTCCATTAAGGGTTATCAGATAATGAATACATCGGGTCAGTTGCATAATGGGAGCATTTGTTCATTTTGGCATGACACAACTTACTCACACTGCATAATAAGTTTCATCTCCTTGCAAACCTTTACAATGGATGAATAGATTCAACTTTAGTGTAGATACTGAGAAAAGATCTGCACTGAAAAGAATGAATGATTTGTAAACATTTAAATTGTGAAAGCCTGCATATAATCTGTTAATGTAATAAAGCAGCCACACATGAAATAGACAATTTAACAGACTGTTCAATTCATGAACAACAAGCTATGATAAATAAACATGTGTGATTAGTAATTAAACATATTTCTCACTAGTCAGCTAAACTTTAATGAATGGTTTCTTAATGAGGATAATGCATTAATGAAAGATAAAAATATTTGCGTATCCATATGTTAAATCACTTGTAAATGTTTAAATGTTACCATTTAATACCATTTGTAAATATTTGACTGTACAACAAATAATAGATTAAGCATCATACAATGTTTCTTCAAAACTTATATGTAGACATTATTATACTGTAAACAGTTACGTACAGCCAAGTCTGTTGTGTGTTGCCATTTCTTTAGTGCAGGGCTATTCAATTACAAATTCAGTTGGGCCAGATTGCCAAACCAAGAAGGTTAGCTGGGCCAGTCATTTTAGCGGCAAAGCAGCTCGTAATGACAAATTTTAAAACCAACACAAACAAATTTATTGAAAAACATAAGGTTTATTCGTTGTTTCTCTTTTAATTTTGGTCAGTTTGCAGAGCAAAAGGTGCATACAAAAAGAGCTGAATTAACAGAATCTGAGGTAGCCCCTATTTTTTCCACTTACAAAAGAAAAAAAACTGACCTAGGCTACATATCTGACCTATCTGATCACAAAGTGCATAAAACAAAATAGTGCACAGTAGTAGGCTATTAGAAATAACATTGTTTCCTTTTGAAACAAAATAAACAACTTGCACACATTTGACCCAGGAACATCTCAAAGTGCATAAAATAAAAAGTGCACAGTATTCACAACTATAACAACACTAAGGGAACATATTTTAAATCACCATGTGTGATTAGGCATGCCTCTGTTATGCATCCCACATTATATTGATGTATTGTAGGCTACAGTTACCCTGCTGACTTAGTGGGAGAAGTGACATTTTTTGTTTTGAACGAGAGCAGTGACTTTAGGCTCGTAAGTTGTCAATGCAATTCGAATGCATTGGTGGAGAGTATGGTCAGTCAGGGAGCAACAAGAGTTGCTTTTTATGGAGTTCATGTGTGAAAAACTTGACTCACATGTATATGTTGATCCAAACATACTGAGCATGACGATCGCTACTTTCTTAATGTTAGGGAACTGATGTGCATTGACATCAGTCCAAAACATTGCAGACCTGTTAGTGGAAAGCTCCTGTGTCATGGTTACAGATGACTGCATGTCAACAAGTTCGAGTGTGAATTTCCCCTCGTCAATGGAAGGGACCAGTTTCTTAGCTCTGGCGGATAAGTACCCTTCTATTTCAACAGTGAACAGGTCTCTGACAAAAACGGCCAACTCTGTGGGCAGATCAAGTCCATCCAATCAACCAGCAAAGTTATTTTTCAACATTGCAATGAAATCTGTCATCACATCCGTGATTTGTGCGGGGGGTAAGATGCCTTTGTGGAGTAGGAAAATGCAGCATTCGGCCTGTGCTCAAATCATTTGCGAAAAGGTCCAGTTTAACTTGGAATGCGCACATCTGTTCCACAAGGTCGATGACAGTTTTGTCTCTGCCTTGAAGTCCCAAATTGAGATCGTTCAGGTGTTTGAATATGTCGCTCAGAAAGCAGGCATCGGCCATGAAGTTGTCGTCCAGTATGCGACTCAAGTGCATTTCTGCCTTTTTTTGTTTCCTGCTGCGGAGAAAAGTTATGAGCTCTTCTCTGAGACGGCAGAAACGCTCCAGTGCTTTGCCTTTGGACAGCCACCTCACGTCATTATGCAAAAGAAGGTCGTGGTGCTCAGCAGACATTTCTGACAGCAGCATGCGGAATAGATAGATAGATAGATAGATAGATAGATAGATAGATAGATAGATAGATAGATAGATAGATAGATAGATAGATAGATAGATAGATACTTTATTAAGCCCAAGGGGAAATTCACATAATCCAGCAGCAGTATACTGATACAAAGAAACAATATTAAATTAAATATATGTGTTGGAGGCTTGATGTGGAGTGAATAAAATGAATTATAGCCATAACGCTGTCCATTGTCGTTTTGAGTGGCCCGCTTAGTTTTGCGCACAACACCGCCTGATGCACAATGCAGTGTAAGGAGATCAACTGAGGTGCAACAGCGGACCAACGTGCTACCAAACCATTCACTTTCCCTGTCATGAACGGAGCCCCATCTCTCACAAGCATGCACACACGCTTCATATCCAGACCACTGTCTTTAAAAAAGGCGGAAATTTTCCCAAAGACTATATCGCCAGTTGTGTGTCCTTCTAACGGCAGTAGGCCAAGCAGCTCCTCTCGGAAGCATTTGCCATCAAAAAAACGGACATACATGCACAACTGAGCAGTATCAATTTTGTTTGTGGACTCATCTACTGCTATAGACATAGTATCAGCTTTCATCAGGTCTCCTAACAACGTTTCATACACATCTGCAACAAAAATTTCAACCCTACGAATGTTTGAAGTATCTGACGGGGGCACGTTTTTTATAGCAGATACCACGCTCATTTTAATTTTATCGTCATTTATTACCTCATCCACAACAGCCAGCATACAGTCCTTCACGGTTTCAGAATCTGTGAATGGCCTTTTCTTTTTTGCCAGTATCCAGGAAACACAAAGGGATGCTACAGGAGCTCTCTCTTGGGCTGTGAATGACCGCACCATGGTAGTACTGCTCCGGTTGTAAGATGCAATCAAACTCTGCACTTTTGCAGTCCTCTCTTGAGATCCCTCTGGAAAATTGGTGCGAAAAGTGTGGTGTTTCTCAACATGATGCCTCCGACATTGTAATCTTTAAATATTCCAACGCACTCATTACAAATTAAACACATCGATTTGGCGTTTGGATGTGGCGGAAAAATAAACAAGTATTTGTCAGTCCAGGCAGGGTTAAACTTACGGTTTTCATTGGCAATTTTACGTTTCAGTGTTGAGAAAGACATATTGATAGTAATCTAAGCTACTATCGGTACGCTCTGCATTGTTTGCGTGTTGCAGGCTACGTAATTTACGTAGGAATGCGCGTTTTTGGCGGGACCATAGACATAATAAATACTTTATATTTATATTAATATACTATATATTTATATTAATATAATATATATGTTTATATTAAATTATATTATATTAAATAACAATTTATAAATAATATACAAAGGATATTAATTTATTATCTATGGGCGGAACCACGAGCCGGGCCACTCGGAGGTTGATTATGGGCCGCATTTGGCCCGCTGGCCACCAATTGAATAGCCCTGCTTTAGTGTTATAGCTTTTGAACCCCTGCTATGGGTGTCTGTGACTTTTCCTCAGCCATGATTCTTTAGTACATCTTCTATTTTTAAAGTGACTTGCTTTTCAGCCTTTTGATTCTGGCCCTGTTATGAGATTTGGTGTTGACCCTCAGCTTGTACCATGCCAATGCCCTTCTTCGCTGATTTAAAGCTGAGTGTGGTTTATACAACTGACCATGCCTTTTGTCACCATCAGTGCTGGGTTTACTAAGTAAGACATACAATTTAAGTTAATCTGTTTTATGTGAAAATAAAAATATCCATAAATTCTGAATCACCATAGAGAGACTTTCTCAGGAAAGCAATGCATAAATAGGTCTCTTAATAGCACTTATATTGGTAAATGTATTATTTGCCTTATTTTGCAGTGTTTTGTTTTCTGGCAATTTTCTAGTCATCTCCTTATACTCTAGAAATTTTGTTTTTAAATTTTGTTTCAGTTTAAAGCATATTGAAGGAACATTGTATTAAAACAATATTATAGTCCGAGATTAACACTTTTAAGAATAATTCCACATTCTTGCTTTCTCCACATGTATTGCTTAAATATAACATTTAGTCGTTTAAATGACCACAGAATGTGGTAGTTTCATATTGAGTATAGTAAAAGTACTACTCTTTTAAGGGTAATGTTTGAAACATGCAACTGCAAGTTTGCAAGAATTTAGCAGCATGTTTCTCATTTTGTCTCAATATGGAAAATCACAGAAATAGTTTTTACTTCATATATGACACACAATAAAATTCTCTTTGCAGTAAGGGAACATGAAGTCATTCTTTTCTTATTTGCATAGATGATTACTATATTATCTAAAATGTACCGCAATAAAACCGAAACAGATTACACAGCCTATTGATTTACTGTAAAATACACAGCATACCATACTACTGAAAGGACACTGACTTTATGACTTGTGCAAACCAAGAAAATTAGCACCTGATATTTACGATCAGTATGAAAACAACAGGATCATTTGGAAATATACTGTATGTGCATTTTTAGTATGTATTCTTTCAACAAAACCATCATTTCTAGCTTAACAAAACGTGGTCGTTAAAATGAATGTATCTTACATGCACATCTCACTAATTAACATGTGAAACAGATCTGCAAGAATGTAAATGACCTGCAAGCAGAAAAGGGGACATATGTTGAGTGTCACATGCAGCAAATCACATAGGATAGAGCCAACATTTTTAAATATTTGGAAACCTTTTGTCCTAATTATGCACCTCACAATATCTGAGGAATGCAGATTCTTTGAAATTTAAACAATATAGCTTAGAACACAAAGAACATCACTTAGAAAATAACTATGTCATAAAAATAAATATGGCTAATCAGCCATAAATAGTTCAACATAAAAGTGGAAGGATAAAATAATATAGATTACAGCACCACCTAAGAATAATTAATTAATAATATTTATATAGTGTTTTTCGCACTACTTAAAATGCTATACATGGACAGAGGGAAACAACTTCAACCACAACATTGCGTAGCATTCACCTATATGATGCGACGGCAGCCATTATTGCAACATTACCCTCACCACACATTATCTATTAGGTGGTGAAGGAGTGAGAGAGATAGACAGAGACTGGGAATGATTAGGGAGCCAGGGATTAATGATTAGGGACTTTACCATATTTACAGCACAGTGTCCCCATCACTGAACTGGGGCATTGGGATCCACACACAGACCACAGGGTAAGAGCCCCCTGATGGCCTCACCAACATGTCTTCCAGCAGCAACTCAAATATTTTCTAAATGGTCAAATACTGGAGGTGCCTGAACATACTTAGCTTCAGGTAACTGATCTAATCTGAATCACATAATAATCCTTGTAATTGTACTGGGTCTCCTGAAAGAGTAACCACAATGGAAAAAAAGAGAGATGTGAATTACAAGGAAATGTGATGTTTTCTCAGGAGAGGAGAAACCATGCAATTCCTGTAGGTGACATGGGTGCCTGACTGTATTGCAGAGGCAAAGGTTGTGTAAGGCAAAAAGGTAGGCAAAATATATCCTGACTGACAGTGGCCAGACCATACTCCTAGGTCAGAAGAAGCTGGACTATATTGCCTTGTTAAATAAGAGATCCAGAATGCTGGTTAAAGCATATAATCCTAGCGCAAACAGGTATATTCCCTGTAATGTATTAATTGGACTCCTTCATACTTATAGATCACCTGTACAGATGAAATGTCTGTAAAATCAAATGAATCACTGATCCTCTCCATCCATGAAATAACGTTTTTTGTGCAGGTGGGATCCATACCCTGTGCTCTGACCTCCAAAGGTCGTGCAAAAAGACAGTTTCCCCTTGGGGATAAATGATGTATATCAACTCAAAATACACATACCACTCTATAACTGCCATAAAGTAATTATACAGAATTATTAGCACAGAAAGCTTGTTGAATGGAAATGTTTCAGATGATGTTTCAGTAAGTCACATGGTAGAGACGTCTGCCTTTATATTATTAAACAATGTTATAAAGTGGTTATGGTTAGAGACAAAGTGTTCATGAAACATGTGGAACTTCTGTCTGTCTCACTGCGCCATGTATATTCACCCAAGGGCAGCAGCAAGCGAAGCAGCTGCCATCATCTCCAGAGTGATA
The DNA here is from genome assembly GCF_016835505.1 of Polypterus senegalus. NCBI lineage: Eukaryota > Metazoa > Chordata > Cladistia > Polypteriformes > Polypteridae > Polypterus > Polypterus senegalus. The sequence goes on along the minus strand of NC_053155.1, from coordinate 102,255,718 downwards.
CAGAGACTTGAATCGCTGTCACCTGACACTTCAAATTTTATTTTGGGCAACTATAAAAAGTGCTCACTGAAAAGAACTCTTTGTAACTTTTACCAGTATGTCATTTGGCCGACTCGTCAAAATATAGTGCTTGATCAGTTCTATGGAAACATCGAAGGTGCTTATGAATCTACAGCAAAGCGGCCACTGAGTACATCAGATCATAACTTTGTCCAACTTATTACTATCTATAAACCATTTTTTAAAAGAGAAAAGATGAAAAGTAAACAAATAAAATTCTGGGATAAGTATACTGTTGAGCGTTAGCATTGACTGTTTCAAATGCACTAACTGGACTGTGTTTCAAGAATCCTATGCAGAAGAACTGACGGACATTATAAGCAGTTACAGTATATACAATTCTGTGCCATAATTCCCATAAAATCAGTCAAAATATATAGCCTAACAACAAGCTGTAAATTACCAGAGATCTGAAAGAACTGATAACTAGAAAACATAGGGCATTTCAACTTGAAATAACAACTGAACAGAAAGAATTACAGGAGGAGGTGAAATGTGAAATCTCAAGTGGGTAAAGCTGAAGTATAAGGATAGAGCTGAGAATAAACTGTGGAGTGATAACCTGGATTCATTGTGGAATGACATGAAGATGATGGCTGGCATTCATGCAAAAAGCAGTCATCATGTTGAACTGGCAGGAGTTAAAACTGACTAACAGTTGCCTCAAAACTTCAGTGAATTCTATTCACTGTTTGACACAAAGGCTTTTGCTTTGGAAATTAGTCAGCAAAAGAATAAGCTGAGGACCGGAGCCAGGAGTCAATCCTTCGTTGATCAGAATGATGTCAGAAAGGTCTTTAAACAGACTAGAATTTAAAAAAGCTCAGGGCCAGACAAGATAAGTGGGCATCTACTTTACTTTTTGCACAGAGCAGCTCTTTTTAATTTTCCACTCCTTATTTGAGATGTCTTTGGATTTACAACAGTACTTAACTTATGGAAACAGGCAAATGTTATTCCATTAGCAAAAACTACACACCCAAAGCATTAAGCAACTTCAGACAGGTGCTATTAACTTTTCATGTCATGAAATCCTTTATTAAGAGACAACTACTTAACAAAACCCAAGTATATCTGGACCCATACCAATCTGCATACAGCGCAAAGGGGGATGGAGGGTGGAAGATGCTACAGCAGTACTTCAGAATTTACTATATGAGCACTTGGATGGATCAAAAAACACAAAAGATTGCTGTTTCTAGAATTTCTTGTCAGCTTTTAATACAATCTAGTCCTACATTTTAGTTGACAAACTGATCAATCAGTTCTGTTTGGACCCTAACTTGGTTGAGTGGATTCTGGACTTTTTAACAAACAGAACACAAAGAGTGTTAATGGCTGGTTTACTAATAATATAGGTGTATCTATTTGTAACCACCACCAGGTTGCTGTTTATCGACTCATTGTGAGTCTTGTACACTATAAGGAGGACAGCAATGGCCTTATGTTAATGAGTCTGTTCAATCATGTGAACATTCCTTTTTACAGCTAAACGCTTCTAAGACAAAGAATATGGTTGTAGACCTGAGATGCTCTCCTCCTTCCACAGACTCATCTTTAATAAAGGAGAAATAATAAAGATGATAGAGCACTACACATATCTAGGGACAATCATTGATAACAGGCTAAACGTTGCTCTTAACAAATCTGTAATAAGTGGCAGACACTGCTTTTCTTTCTTAGGAAATTCAAATATTTCAAAGTGGGTAAAACCATAATTACTCTGTTTTTAATTCCCTCATTCGATCAATTGTTAAATTTGGCTTTACTGTATATGTTGGTTTGGACGCCTCAGCAATAAGAATATAAAACATCTTAAAAACATTGTAAAATTAATTATTGGTTCACAGCAGACTACTGTCACTGAGCTGCATCAAAAACAGTTTATAAAGAAGGCCGACTCAGTTCTGTCAGACAACAGCCATCCTTTTTTTTCCTAAATCACAGTTGTCTTCCAACTCTAGATTTTATTTGTTAATTTTATTGGATTGAGTGTAACAATGCCTTATGGTTTTGTACTTTCCTGCTGCACACAAATTTTACTCTAGGATAATAAAATCTACCTACCCTAACCTAAAGCTCACACAAGCACCTGGACAAGGCAGCTAACCGAGATGCCACATTTAAGCAGGCCACAAAAACACCAATCGCCTGCTGCACCAGGCCCAGCATTTTGTAGCTGCACATGCCCCTGACTTCCAAGAAATCCAAATAAAGCAAGTAAATAAGAGCACACAGTCAATCGTGTTATGATATAGCGGGTTGGATAATGACTGACTGACTGACTGACTGACTATCAGTCAATCTAATCTCAACTGCTAGCTGTAGTCTATGTTTATTGAAGCTAGTGACCCTAGTTTTACAGAAGCTTAAAGAGAATAAAAACAGGCACCAATAAAGTGCTCCTTCACAGTGAGGCATTAAGGTAACTAATGATCATACTACAGAAATCAATACTGTGAGTTGGAGTGTAGTTAATGAGTAAAGTCTATTTGTCCTTAGACATTATTAGATTTGTCCAGGCCACTCACAGTGGTTTTGGTAGCAGTGAGTTTTTCTAAGGCCACTCCTTTTATTCCCCTCAAAAACCGAACACCTTGCCTGATAAAGGGGCATTAGCTGCCTCGAAAGCTTGCATTTGTAATCTATTTAGTTAGCCAATAAAAGGTATCATTTCACCCTACTTTCTCCTGCATTTAACAATCCATAATTGGAACACTTTTTTTTTGCATATTCTTAGATTTCTAAGGTTTCTACGGTTCATTATATTACATGCGGATGTTACACTACAAAAATTTTCTTTCTGCTGCAAAAACTGTATATTATTCTAACATTATTAATACAGGTGGGAATAATGCTAGACCACTTTTTTTCTACAGTGAATAGGCTTACTGCACCACCAGAAAATGTTGTCCACTATAACTTCACTGTTAAGCACTGTTGTGACTTGTTGGACTTCTTCAATTGTGTCTCTTATCCTTGCAGAAAATGACATGCTTTCCACTATTACCCAAATTCCCTTACCAAATACCTTATTCTCAGAATTCAGTCTACCAACTATAAATGGTATTTCTAAGCTCAAAACAAAATCCAGTTCCTCTACTTGTCAGCTGGATCCAGTATCTACTAGTCTGATTAAGTTGTGCTTGCCATATATTTCACCTTTGATAACCTCTATAATGAATTCTTCCCTTGACATTGGAATGGTTTCTCTTTCATTAAAAATGGCTTCAATTACACCAATTTTGAAAAAAAACTGGTTTAGACCTTGTAAAGTTTTGTAATTACTGACCTATTTCTAATCTTCCATTTTATAACAAAAATTCTTGAAAAGACAGTTGCGTCTCATCCCATCTTTCCAAAAATAACCTGTTTGAATACATTCAATCTGGCATAGTACTGAAATTGTTTTGGTCAAAATTAAAAATGACCTTCTCCAGGCAGCTGACATGGGACTTCTTCTACTACTGGATCTCAGTTCTGCATTTTATAATATATCTCTTTAGATCACTTTTGGAACATTTAGTTAATTTTGGAGTTTATGGTCTCATGTGACAATGGTTTTCCTCTTATCTTACTGAAAAAAGACAGTCTGTTCAGGTGATGGGGTTTAGGTTGGACAGTACAGTGGTTACACAGGGTGTTCCACAGGGTTCAGTGCTGGGGCTATTTCATCTCCTTATTTAAATCTTCTTATAGGTAATATATTTCAGCATCATGCTATTCAATTTCACTGTTATGCTGGTGATACACAACTTTATTTATCCACTGAATCTACTATTGTTCTTCCTCCTGCTATTCTAACTGCTTGTCTCCAGGACATAAAATTATGGATGACGCATAATTTTCTTCAGTTAAACAGTAATAAAACACAAGTGCTTCTAGTTGGTACTAAATCTGTACTTGCTAAGGCTAACAATTCTCACAATTATGATAAACAATACATTTGCAAATACTATATCTCCTAGTTCAAGAGTCTGTTCTGATAGTACCCTTTCTTTTTCATCTCATATAAATAATGTTTTTAGAGATTGCTTCAAAATATTTCTAGACGTCATCTAGTTTTGGTTAATGCCTTAGTTATCTCGCGTATAGATAATCACTTGTTCTAAACTCACTGTACATATTATTCCTATTCTTTTCCAATTCCATTGGTTGCCTTCTACTATTGTATACAATATATAATACTATTCTTAACATTTTAAGTTCTCCACAATCTTGCTCCTTCTTATCTTAGTGATCTTTTACAGACTTATATCCCTTCACACACTCTCAGATCCTCTTCTCCATCTTTACTTTCTTTGTCACACATTAAACCTTGCTCTATGGGAGCTAGTGCTTTCTCTTACAGTGCTCTGCAATTCTGGAATTCTCTCCCTCTTTTTATTCACCAACTAGATTTAATAACAAAATTTAAAATTATTCTTAAAGCACAACTCTTTAAATTGGCAATCACATATGATTTTATTATTTGTCAATTAATGTTTTGTAAGTTTGTTATTTCTTTCTTGCTGTATTGCTGTTGATTTTATTTTTATCTGCTACAATTTAAATTTTACTGTTGTTTAATTCTTTGTAAGTTGACCTTGAGGTTTAGAAAGCCGCTCAATACATTAAATGTATTGTTTTTCTTATTATTGTTATAATTACATTAATAATAATAATAATAATAATAATAATAATAATAATAATAATAATAATAGGAATGTATGTTTATGTTACAGATTGGACATAAATGTAAGGGCAAGCTCAGAGGAAATTAGAACTGTTGTTTGTCTCTAATGTTTGGAATCCTTGTCAGCAGTTTCTTCTCCAATGTTGCATCTAAACTAGAATAAAAATATTCAGTATAGTAACGGCAAAACTAAATTTGTTCAGGTACAATATATTACCTCAAATGGTTGCATATTTGTTGATGGACTACAAAACTATGTAAAATGAATGGATCAGCTATTTTAAATAGATACATAGATAGATAGATAGATACTTTATTAACTTTAAATCAACAATACCACAAGTAAGGGAAATAGTATGACATTGTATCAAGGGCACTGAACATTCCCCAAAGCTCAGTGCAGTACAGTACAGAAAATGAAAAAAAATACCAAATAGCGCTGCTTAGATGCCATTCTTTGTTTAAACAGAATTTCCAGACAACAAGGCCATTTCCTTTGGAAGATACTGCAATGATTGAGTTACAGTAACTGCAATTAAAGATGATGTACATGGATCAACATTCATCATGGCGTTCAATAATGGTCCCAATGGGAGAGTGGCAGAGAAAAGTCATAAAAAATTATTGACTGCAGAGCTTTTGCAAAATATCACCTACAACATATTACAAATATGTGTCAGAAAATCATTTGGTGATGTGAGTGTAAAGTGGAACCTTTTCATTTGCATTCTAAGCATCAAGTGTGGTGCATGTTGTAACAAACAATGCACAGTAGCCAAGTCACACCTTCTTCATACTAATATATGGTGGTGTTAGCATCATGATAAGGAAAGTAACTTTGGGATTGTTAAAACGATGAATAGTGCACAATAAAGGGAAATCCTGGATAAAACTGGCACCCTTTTATTGGAAAACTGAAATGTTCCCATTTACACTGAATTTATGACAAGGCAAACACCATAGGGTTCGCTCATCACTCCATATGACATAATCTGTTTATATTGAGCTTTTGCACATAGATGGATTTAATAATGTTGGGACAGTTTTAAGCCATAGTTTCAGTAACTGACTGATTTTTTGGTGTTGCCCGAATTTTAGCTTCATCTGCTGTCATTTCACACACATTATGAGAGTGGTTGTGATGCCCATTGAATCTTACAATTGGGCAGTCATGTCATAAATTTCAGTCAGCTCACTTGTAATTTCAGCTTTCTCAGGCCTTGATTTACCGTTAAATTTCCTAAAGTTCACTGGACAGCAACTACAGTAAGTGTGCCTTGTACACGTGTAGTTTCAGCATATATACAACTGGCAATTGTATCATGCAGTGTGAGAAGTGACATGACCATTGATTTCTAAATATTGCACCAAAGGTAATTTAGATGCAAGTAGGTAAGCAAACAAACAAGTGCTATGGAAAGCAACTATTCTTTGCTGGCTATGTTAAAAAATGACTTTCTTTCATAAATGGTAACCAATCAGGGAATGAGACAATGTCATGACCAGAATCAAAGAGCCACATAAGAAGCACAGAGTATATTGGAGTCAGCCTTTGCAGAAATCTTTGTTTTAGTCCATTTACACTGAAATGTCGCACTGGCGTTTTGAAAGGTATCCGGCTGTGGATAATGTTTTCAGAAGTATTTGTTTTCGTGGGTTGAAAGCTTCAGTGTAGTGTGAATGAAAGGCTAAAAGGGAGACAAATGTGTATTTTTAAACAAAAATGTAGTAATGTGGACAAAATAGCATCTTTTGAAAACTTGTGACAAGACCTTGTGTTTGCTATCCATCACTGTTCACCAAACAACTTTACAGAGCTAGGGTCATTTTGCAGTAAGTAGTAGACAATTACTATAATATCACGCCAGAAGACTTAACAAAGGTTAATGAAAAAGATTACTAGGTGATCTGTGTGATCAATTCAATATAGTGATAAGCCAGGGAATTAACATTTATAATAAGATCACTTGTTTTATTATTTACCTTTTTGTAAGGGGGTGGCACGGTGTTGCAGTGGTACCGCTGCTCCCTTGTAGTAAGGAGACTAGAGTTTGTGTCCCTGGTCCACCCTGCATGGAGTTTGCATGCTCACCCAGTGTCTGCATGGGATTCCTTTGGATGTTCCAGTTTTCTCCCACAGTCCAAAGACATGCAGGTTAGATGAAATAGCAATCCTAAATTGGCCCTAGTGTGTGTTTGGGGTGATTGTACGTATGCGTGTTTGACTTGAAATGGACTGATGCCTTCTCCAGGGTTTGTTCTTGCCTTGTGCCGTGTGCTAGCTGGGACAGGCTCCAGCAGAACCCTACGACCCTGTTCAGGACTAAGCGGGTTAGACAATGACTGACTGACTGACTTTTTTGAGAGGGACACACGATTCCACAAAATTTCAGGATGTCAGACAATTTGATGTGGAAAAGGGGGAGGACTAAACATTTTTCAAGGAAGTATAAAATACAGTGCAAAAACAACTGCCTTTCTGTTATGAATCCTGTGTTTTATTAATATTTTGTGTCTTTTATTAACTTGATTATACCACAGCTCAACTCAGTCTAAGATTCCATTTACTACTTATTTTATAAATAGAAAATAATGAAACCTCAATTATGGGGCACACTGATGTGCAAATAAAAGGTCACCGCAGCAGTTGCAGTCTAAGTGAGCTTTTTCCTGCTAAAGGTTGTCGAACATTTACTTTGCTTAAGAATTATAAAGGTGTTAGGACCATGTGCATTAGTAATTAAGTTGAATTTCTGTTTTGTTTTTACTCTGAAATGGCAGTTTCAGCTAGAAAGACAGTCTGAAAATCTTTTTTATATGAGCGGCATTTTATTCTTTTCTAACCTTTACAGGATTCTACATTGTATGAGGAGAACACAAATAGCAAATTATTTGCCTCATTAAAAAAAAGACACAGCTAACACCATAATTATCTCCTATAAAGCCTCGGGTCTATCCATCTTTCAGGTGCTTGTGAAATATGTTATTTGAGACTTTTTCTTTTATAGAGCAAGAGGGGTTTTTCTTACATGAAAATGAACATCTGCAAGCACCTTATTTTAATGGCATATTAGAGTAACATTACTTTTCATATTAAATATCTATCCCCCTAAAGGTGCACTAGCTTCCTGTTCTGCAAAGCCAGCACTTTAAGAAAGAATCTTTCATTTGCAGCCATCTAGCTTTATGGAATGATAAAGGCAAAGGCAGAAGATTTGCAAATCTGCATTTAATTAGGACAATGAAGCACTCACACACACACGAAAAAATAGATAATACTCCATCAAGCACTCCAAAAATGAATGCCTAATTAATTCTGCAATGTGAAGAGATAGCAGCAGAGATGAGATCAGTATTCCTTCCATTACATCTGTTCTATTTTCTCTCAATACGAAAGCGTCAGGCTGTAGAACTGGAAATTTGTCTCTATAAAAAGCTCCCACATCCTGCCTAAGCCCCATGCAACCTTTTTCAGCATAAATATTAAAATAAAGAAAGCTTGAATAGGTAAATTATAATATGAAATTGGCATCCTTTTTGCATTACAAAAAATAACTGTATACACACCATTGAGCTTTTTTTATTTTTCACTGCACCTGTTAGGATAAAGATAAAATTGTTTGACAGAACACTTGAAGTAATTATTTGGAGGCAGCATTTTGTTCAGCATTCAGATATTCAAAGTCATACTTTACGCTGTGCAAGAAATTTAGCAGATTAATTAAATTGTAACCAAAATGATTTTTTGAGGGTGCGCAAATAGAGATATGCCTACAGAATTATCAGCACTGCACAAATGACCACAGCTACAGCAAAGTAAATAATGACTTTATCATATTCTGCCTGTGTAAAATAACTAATAGTCTTAAAATGCTTAAACATCTGTTTGTGAAGCACTAGGTGCTGATTGCACCCAACTGTCTGTTTACACGGTCTTGTCAAAAACACTTAAAGAATTTTCATGAATGAATACACAAAGCGGGTAATTAGTGATTGCAGGTTTTACCTGTAAATGTGCATATTACTAAATATTTTGGTTTCACTGAATAGCTAATCATTGCATTTTCTTCAACAGTTTCAAAGTTGCCTGTTTTGTCTGGTTAAGTTTAAGTTTGGAGGATTCCCTGTATTTCCATATGGAAGAATACAATTTCATTTTTAATAAAAGAGGATGAGGATGCCTTCAGGTATGGCATAGGCTACTCATATTTACTTTGTACATTTTTTTACTCACGAAAGCACTGGCTGACTACTTTTCACTTTGCTCAGTTACATGTTAATAAAACATCCAAGAGAGAGGGTTATTAACTTTAGTCGTTCAAGGGCACATGTGCAGTGGGTTTATTATATCAACTGCATCATTAATCTGATTAAATCATTAGAAACAGTTATCTTTTTTGCCAGTTAAATACCTAATGCTGAATGCAACTTAAATGAACACTTTCTAAAAATATTATATTACCATAAAGGAATAAACATATGAAATGTATGGCAATAATTGTATAAATGAAGTTAGCTGAGAAAGTGTCTGTAACTGTGGATGATGCTAACATCAGTGGTTGCTGCTCTTTGCAGAGCTGGTGCTGAGCTGACTGGCGGGTCATTCTATCCTAAAACATAATTTAATATTTTACAAAATCATGAAACATATATATAGTGCGTTTTTAAAAAACGGTAGCTTTGAAAAGATTGCTTAAAGCTGTTGCCTCAGAAACTCTGAGACCTTTCACTCTGTGTCCAGGGTTTGCATATTTTCACAGACCCTTCGAGGGTTTATCTGAATTTATGGCTGTTACAGTAAGTGGCAACTCCAATTGAACCAGTAAGAATGAAACTATGCGTGCCCTGTGAAAATGGAGTCCTGCCAGATTTAGTCTGTGCCACATGCCTGAAGCTGCTGGAATAGAATTTATTGAGCCAGTAAATGGATAGATGGTAGATAAAAGCTTCAGTTATAGATTGACTTTTTAAATGTTTATGTGTTGTAGGCGATCCATCCAAATTGTTATTTACATCAGAATCCAGGTGAAAATTGTTGATTATAAAGTCATTTTTATTTTAATTGATAAATAAGCCAGTAATGGTACTGCAGTTAGAACAAAGTTTGAATTGTTATACCTTTCAAATTACTTGAGTACTAGGGTGCTGTACTGTGTTAGCCATTAGATTAGAAAAAGGGGCCAGAGTTGCCTCGAAAGCTTGCATATTGTAATCTTTTTAGTTAGCCAATAAAATGTGTCATTTTACTTGGCTTTTCTCTAAATTACTTGAGATAAGATTACCATACGTTTCTTTCAAATCATGTCAGTTCCTACACAATTTTGCTGCCTGGTTTATTCATAGTTTTCTGCAATATGTGTTCAGATGTCCTTATACTGGAAGAAACTGGGATAACAAGAGATTTAAGTCTTTCTGCTGTTAGTACATTAAATCAAACCTTTGGCCTCTCTTTGATGTCTGATAATGGCATTGCTGAAGTGTACCAAATCTGTTTATTACTTTTCAGCCCTAGAACTACAGCATTATAAAACTCTTCCCTTCACATCCAAAAGATTCAGATCTGTCTACAGTTACTGAAAAGATGAGGAGTCGCAGCTTTTCAGATCGTATTTAAACCTGTGACATGACACCAAAGATGCACACAATGAGTGAATGTGTTTTTGTCATTTTTTTAAAATTGCTATAAAACCGTCTTAAACCCCTTTTGATCTTATCACTGTCTACTACCATGCAGTGTACCAAAGTAATAAAATAGTGAATACTCTAGGATTCTGGGTTACACATTATGTGCACAGTGTTGAGTGCAGTACAATTGATGACAGGTTTTTTTAGCTTAACTTAACTTTATTACCCCATATAGAGAATTAAGTTGCTCTGTGCATCAGCAATAAACTTACATAGACACAGGTTTTCAATCTAAAAACCAGAAAGGAGAAATATAGTATAACAAACTATCAGTCCATCCATTATCCATCCATCCATTTTCTAACCCGCTGAATCCGAATAGGGTCACGGGGGTCTGCTGGAGCCAATCCCAGCAAACACAGGGCACAAGGCAGGAAACAAACCCTGGGCAGGGTGCCAGCCCACCACAGGTATAACAAACTACATACTGTATATCCAAACACTAACGTGCATACATATGCAAAAACATCTACTATATAATAAAACACTAAGGTCATATAGCTGTTGCATTGATTTTTGTCTCACCCCAATGACTCTACTCACTGATTTAATCATGTGCTGCCAAAACTAAGAACACTCTGAAGAACAGATCAGTAACTCATATGGAGAATCTGACATATATATCTATCTATCTATCTATCTATCTATCTATCTATCTATCTATCTATCTATCTATCTATCTATCTATCTATCTATCTATCTATCTATCTATCTATCTATCTATCTAAATGTATTCAATTTACAGATTTTTAGCCAAATCCAAAGCACTTTTATTGAATAGTAACTGGTTATCAATCAATGGTTTTATAAGTCATACTCTACAATGCCATGGATGTTGCCTTCAAATTACAAGTAAGACCACACAGTGAAAGAAAAAGTTCTGAAGAGAGCTACTAAATAAACTGATTTAAGGAGAAAACAAGTTAAACAATTTCAGTTTAAAAAACATAAACAATAGGCAGACATGACACAAGTATTATATTTAATATGAAGTAAGGTTGATATAAAAATGCTATTTTTTTCAACATAACACAAAAAGCACAGATAAAGGCTAGTCTAAAGTGTGTTTATACTGTAATACATAGTAAATGTTAGAGAATACTTCATAACACAGAGGACTGCAAATATACAGGACTAGTCATACTTATAGTAGTTATAGTTGAAATAGCACTTCAGGTACCTTCAGATCTCCAGATGAATTTATTTAAACACATAAATAAGAAATGATAAGCTATGTGTTGTTGCATTGCCTGTTATGATGGAAATGTTTTATTACGCACATTAATTTCTGATTTATATTTTGTTTTTGTTTTTTTCCTGAAGAGTTAGTGGTTAGAGATGCTGCCTCACGACTCCAGACTTCCAGGGTCAATTCAGAATATGTGTGTGTGTGATGCCTGCACATTCCCCAACTGTCTGTGTGGGTTTTTGTCATGGTTTTGTTTTTTTCACCCACATTTCAAAGACACGCTTATTGGTTAATCGGTAAGTCTAAATTTTGTCCTTTGTGAGAGGTTGTGTGTGAGAGAGTGAAGGCATCCTGCAATGAGTTGAAGCCCTGGATTAGCTCTTGCCTTGTGCCTGCTTTGGCTCCCTGAATTGAGTAAGTGATCTAGAAAATGGTTGAATACAGTGGTGTGAAAAACTATTTGCCCCCTTCCTGATTTCTTATTCTTTTGCATGTTTGTCACACAAAATGTTTCTGATCATCAAACACATTTAACCATTAGTCAAATATAACACAAGTAAACATAAAATGCAGTTTTTAAAGGATGGTTTTTATTATTTAGGGAGAAAAAAAATCCAAACCTACATGGCCCTGTGTGAAAAAGTAATTGCCCCCTTGTTAAAAATAACCTGACTGTGGTGTATCACACCTGAGTTCAATTTCCGTAGCCACCCCCAGGCCTGATTACTGCCACACCTGTTTCAATCAAGAAATCACTTAAATAGGAGCTGCCTGACACAGAGAAGTAGATCAAAAGCACCTCAAAAGCTAGACATCATGCCAAGATCCAAAGAAATTCAGGAACAAATGAGAACAGAAGTAATTGAGATCTATCAGTCTGGTAAAGGTTATAAAGCCATTTCTAAAGCTTTGGGACTCCAGTGAACCACAGTGAGAGCCATTATCCACAAATGGCAAAAACATGGATGAGTGGTGAACCTTCCCAGGAGTGGCCGGCCTACCAAAATTACCCCAAGAGCGCAGAGACGACTCATCCGAGAGGTCACAAAAGACCCCAGGACAACGTCTAGAACTGCAGGCCTCACTTGCCTCAATTAAGGTCAGTGTTCACAACTCCACCATAAGAAAGAGACTGGGCAAAACGGCCTGCATGGCAGATTTCCAAGACGAAACCACTGTTAAGCAAAAGAACACTAGGGCTCGTCTCATTTTTGCTAAGAAACATCTCAATGATTGCCAAGACTTTTGGGATAATACCTTGTGGACTGATGAGACAAAAGTTGAACTTTTTGGAAGGCAAATGTCCCGTTACATCTGGCGTAAAAGGAACACAGCATTTCAGAAAAAGAACATCATACCAACAGTAAAATATGGTGGTGGTAGTGTGACGGTCTGGGGTTGTTTTGCTGCTTCAGGACTTGGAAGGCTTGCTGTGATAGATGGAACCATGAATTCTACGGTCTACCAAAAAATCCTGAAGGAGAATGTCCGGCCATCTGTTCGTCAACTCAAGCTGAAGCGATCTTGGGTGCTGCAACAGGACAATGACCCAAAACACACCAGCAAATCCACCTCTGAATGGCTGAAGAAAAACAAAATGAAGACTTTGGAGTGGCCTAGTCAAAGTCCTGACCTGAATTGAGATGCTATGGCATGACCTTAAAAAGGCGGTTCATGCTAGAAAACCCTCAAATGAAGCTGAATTACAACAATTCTGCAAAGATGAGTGGGCCACAATTCTTCCAGAGCGCTGTAAAAGACTCATTGCAAGTTATCGCAAACGCTTGATTGCAGTTATTGCTGCTAAGGGTGGCCCAACCAGTTATTAGGTTCAGGGGCAATTACTTTTTCACACAGGGCCATGTAGGTTTGGATTTTTTCTCCCTAAATAATAAAAACCATCATTTAAAAACTGCATTTTGTATTTACTTGTGTTATTTTTGACTAATGGTTAAATGTGTTTGATGATCAGAAACATTTTGTGTGACAAACATGCAAAAGAATAAGAAATCAGGAAGGGGGCAAATAGTTTTTCACACCACTGTATATGCAGTGCAACTTCTTGACTTTAATTTAAGCATTTCAATGTAATGCTCCAACAAGTACATTTTACAAAAGAATTTTACCATTTTTAATGAACATTATATTACCTGAGTGGCCTGTTCTAGAAACTCCCCTTCAAGAACTACAGGATGTAGGATGTTGCTGGGTATAGTGTGGCATGACCGGCCCTATTTAACATATTACCACCCCTGTCCTCAACAGGAAAGGAGCCATTAAAATGATAATAAGAATGACAATACAAACTATATGTGTTGAAATGGTTTGGAAATAAAATCAAACCTTGTTATACAAGCAACTGAAACTAATTTTGTTTGTAGCTCAGAACAGCAGATATACATCTGAAAATGTATGATCGTCTAATCTTATTCACTTAAGAAGGGTGATATATAAAAATAAAATCCATATCATCCTCATTGTGTAAGTTTCTACATTGATTTTCATCAAAATTCCTGGACGTGCACTTGTACAATAGCAGCTAAAACACACATATTCAATTAATCAAACTTTATCTTGTATGCTACTAACTTTAAAATGATTTATTAGGCATAAAGGTTGAACAATACAGCATATTTCATATAGAGAAGCTGAATGATAAGAGCACAGAGCTGATATGTACATAAAAGTCAATTAGATTAAATAAACACAAGTATAGATGATGTAAAATGCAAGGGTAAAAGAAAAGGTGAGTTTTATGGTGTAATTTAAGCAGTTACAATGATGCAACTTCATAGAAAGAAATGTGGAGATAGTAACAGAATAAGAGCCACAAAGTTAAATGAGAATTTGCCAGCCAACTGGCTATGATAACATTTTTTAAGGAAAAGACCAAATAATCTGCATCACATTTGTATGCTTTCAAGATGAGCCAGGCAATTTATTTCTGTAGATATCTACTGTATGTTTTGGCAAATCAAACTCCTTCATTATATAAATTAAATTTGCCATAGTTCATGCAACATTTTTAAGTAATCAAAAGGTACCAGACATTGTGCTGTATTGTTTTACTGTAAATAAACAATAAAAATATAATCATAAAGTAAGTAGCTATTGGGAAATGCACTCTTTCACTAAATTTGGCTCTACATCATTACTCAAGAACGGCTGGACAGCATTAAGGACACAGAATATGAATATTTTCACAAGAAGAAGTCATTCATTGCAACCAAAGGTTATCAATAATATAATCCTAATTTCTTCAAAATGACATTTTAATAAATCTGATAAAGTATTGCTTTTTACCACACTACTTTACTTCTGTGTGAAGAAAAATTTCATAACTTTTGTACAAAATGTACCCTTAAATTTTTTATATCTGTGTAACTTGTATTTGTTGAAAATTCATTTTAAGTAACATGTTCGTTATTTTAAATAATTCAGTCATGTCAGCTCGTAATCTGAATATGATAATACCCCTGACTATTAGCTCTTCTTTGTGCTTTTCTAATGCTATTACGTCTTTTTTACAATTCATTTTTGCCTCTCTCCAACAAGTATACCATCCCTATCACAGTCGGGCCCTCTGTCTTACTCATATGGCATTAACCAACCTTCATTGCTGCTTTGGGTCCATGTCCGTACATTGTTTTACAATAAGGTTATGCAGCATTGTAACCCTACCAGGATCTGTGCATATTTCACATGTTTGTGCCTTACGTAGACTCTCTCCTTTACCAAAGTGTTTGTCATCTCGTGATGCATCCCATCACACCACTATAAACCCTTAAGTGCTTCTAATAAGGTGTACTTTTAAGTTACAAACTCCCCCATTGTGTATTCATAGCTAATATTTTTACTTTGCATGTATAATAGTTTATGTTTACTTAAATTAAATTACCATGTGCTATTAATCACTATACTCTGCACATATGACAATACTGACCCTATAAACAAAATTGCTCAAGTCTCAAATATATCCAAGTCCATCTGTAATTATTTGGTGATTTTTAGACATTCCAACTAATTTAGTGTTATCTGCAAATTATCAAGATCATTTAAAGACGGTGTATTGAAAAGAGACGAGGCCCCAACATTGACTCCTATAGGACACCACTTTGAAGATCACCAGATTTTGAAAAACACCATAACACTTTCTGTTTTCAAGCCAGTTTTCCACCCAATTGCAAACTGTGCAGTGAACTAACAGTTTTTAGTTTGAGTATGAGCCCTTTATAAGGTAACTATGCTGCCTGCAATAGGCAAGGCAACTGTAATATTGAAATTAGGAAACGAGAGAAGGAAACATATTATCTGACCATCAGGAGTATTTGGTGAAGCATTGTATTGTAATTAAAAAAGTTTTCCACAGGCAATACTTTGGAATAATGTCTTTGGAGAGACTAGACTAAAGCTGCATCTATCTGAGAAAAAATACAGCTAGCAGCATTGGAGACAGGATCAATTAAGTTCAAGCCTCTTTTCATCAGGATCCTTTTAATGCAGCAGAGGTAAGCAGACACCTTAACAAGATCAGCCATGTGTTGCAGGTGCTGGCAGCAGAGTGAACGTGGCTGGAGCAAATAAGGTTTATAGATGATGTACAAACAAAAGGCAGGAAACATTGCACACCTTTCTACTTTAAGAAGAGGATACATGTTTGCAATATGAAAAACTGTCTCTGTAAAATGGAAATGGGATAAATTGTTTAAAGGGGGAGATCTGGTTGAATAATATTAAAGCTAATATTTAAAAAGATCGTATGGTCATAAAAGTAGGAGAAATACTTTGAAGAAGACCACAAAAAATTAATATTAATCCCAGATTGCTGTCTGTTATGGTTTATTTAGGTCGTCCTCCCTAGCTTTAGTTTGTTTAATCTTTGCTTATTTATCGTGCTGTTTTTGTAATGTAGTTTGGCATATTTAATAATATACATGTTTAGTTTTTTTCTGTGTATCAATCATCTTTTAGTTTTCTTTTTGTCTTTTAATGATATAACATTTTTTGTCATAAATGTTTTCTAGATATTGAGCCCAATGGGGTAGGGACCCCCGATGCTGCAGCTGTGGCTGCTTATCTTTATAAAGGCCAATAATAAATCAAGTTGATGCTGATGACTTTTTTAACATTGGAGGCCTTACCTTCTTTTAAGAGTTTCATGGTCAGGCTTATGTTTAAGTTCTGTGGATTTGTGAACAGTTTTTTGGAGTTTAATAGGCCAAATATCATAACATAGGCAGAAATGCTGTTTTTTTGTTGTCAAGTAACTGGCTACTGCATCTCAAGTCCCAGGGGTTTACTATATTAATGTAAGTGTAAAGAAAAGAATGTTAATTTTGAGTTGAACTCTATTTTATGCCTATTTATCTTGTGGCATTCTATTCATACATCCATCCAATTTTCAACCCGCTGAATCCGAACACAGGGTCACGGGGTCTGCTGGAGCCAATCCCAGCCAACACAGGGCAGGAACCAATCCCAGTCAGGGTGCCAACCCACCGCAGTGTGGCATTCTATTCCATTTTTAAATTAAATCTTTTTTTTTTTTTTAATTTGATTGTGGAAATCCCTGAAACATATTCAAAGTTTTTTCTTAAAAGCTCTGTCTGATCTGTTTTCTACAAACTTCTGACTGTCTATCTGCAAAACTTATTCTGTGAAGTTTATTAGTCGAACACTATGTACTGTCACACACGTGTGAATGGGAGGCAGCTAAAGGGCTTGAATAATGACAATTCCATGCCAGTCCAGGGGGTGGCGAGGTGCACTGACTTTTTCTCTCAATCCTCTGCAGACCATTCACAGGAAATCCCACAGGGATCCGGCAGCCACCATTCCGGTACTCAAGAAGGTGTCACTTCCGTCACTTGAACCTGAACACTACTCAACTAAACAAACCCATTTTGCAGCCAGGGCATAATATACGGGTGGCTGCCCCAAACCTTTTGATGTCTCGTGTCTATTCTTATGACAGTACATGAAGGCTCGTGCTCTGAGGTGGAGTTGAATAGTGTAGAAAGCTCTCAGGCAAATTAAGCACATTCATGCTTGTTGTTATGTCACATGCTTGTGTATGACGAGTGTTCATAAAAATACAGTGTTGTTATGTTTTTGAGTGTTATTTCTTTTGGTGGCTGTCTTGTGTGTCTTAAGTGCATCACAGCGTGCTCCAGTTGTCAGGGTAACTTTTCCTGTCATAGTGGGTGCATGGTTCCCTGGTTCATCTCCTTTTGGCAATCATAGTGGCAGGTTTAAATAGCCGCCCACTTCACCTTGTCTTTATCTGGATATTTCTTCTTTTCTGATTTGATCCTTGAGTTCCTGAAATTTGTTTTGTCCTTCTCCCAGTTTTAACCATTTTCTGTTTTGCATCTTTCCCCTGGTTTGATGTTTAAAAATCTTGTCAGTTCACCAACATAACAAGTGTATTGTGTAGAATAGACATTTTCACTGGATAAAAAGAATATTTAGCTTATGTGGAAGCAGTTTGCTTTGTTGATTTCCTCATGAACAACATTATAATGAAAGGAACTTAAAAAAACATAGCAGTTTAAGATAAAGCAAAGGAGACATCAACATTAAATCGACTATTTGTGCTAAGCTCCTCTAACTGGAAAAAAGATTTATCAAATAGCAACAATGCAAAAGTTGCAATTAATCTAACCTGAATCAAAGTGAAATAAACTAACCCTTAATCAAACTGTATGTACAAAAGAGAAAAGTCATGATGGTAAAAATTTGTTAAAAAGTTCACACTGACTGTATCAGACTTTCTATGTTGCTATAGGCAATGACATTACAGATAAAAAGTAGTATTTATGCTGTATTGGTTGACTTTTTTTTGCATATACTACAGAATCTTATTTTACTGTATAAACTCTTAATTGAAATTATTTGTGCAGTTATTACAGATTTACAAGTTTAAAATTTAAGTTGCAGTTAGATTTACCTTAATGCTGTTGCTTTTTGTATTGTGATTGGCTGTGTTAGGGATGTAGAGAATAAAAGTGTCAGAAAGGGATAATAAGAGCTTTTTTGAGATGTAAGGTGAACATATAACGGCAATAATAAACTGCTGAGAATACTTTTCTGCTCGTGTCTGTTTCTTGTGCCACTAACACATCTCTGATACTGATAGCTTAGTATGAAGTTCAGATTGATTGTATTGGTGAAAAAACGTGAACAGACAAAACGATCAGTGTTTCAGAATTAAATAATGTGTTAATATTTCTGCTGAGGGATGTCAAATAGTAGTATAGTCCAAAAGCAGCTTGTATAAATACTAGTATTATTTATCATGAAAGAATGTTTCCATTGTCATGTCACTATATTGCCATTAACCTAAACCAACAGTTTCCTGTCAATTGAAAGGCACTGAAAACTAAAGGAAGCCAGCAGAAAGAAGAAGTGCAAGTGGCAGTATTTAGTTTTTGTATTGTGGGCTGAACAATCAGAAGACACAAAAACATGATTAGATAAAAGAAGGTCAGCTATGCTAATTAGTCAATATACAAACATGGCCAGCAGGTTAATTTACTTAGAATTGGGGAGAGACCTTTAAAACCAAAATCAAGAGAAAGTAAAAGGAAAAGGGTAGATCAAAAAGAAAGTTAGCCAGCAAGCTCAATATATAAAGAAAGTAGTAATCAATCAAATTTTTGGTAAACAACTCTGTCCTAACATTTTTCAACCAGAATCTGTTTCCCGGCACATTTTTTATTATACTTTTCTGCATTTTCTTTTTTTGTTGTAAAGTATTACATTTCCAGATATTTATGTATTTTGTTAATACTGTTCTTCCATCCATCCATTTTCCAACCCGCTGAATCCGAACAAAGGGTCACGGGGGTCCTGCTGGAGCCAATCCCAGCCAACACAGGGCACAAGGCAGGAATCAATCCCGGGCAGGGTGCCAACCCACCGCAGAATACTGTTCTTTTTATTCATTATTTATCATATATGTATGGCATCTCCTGTGTTCATTGTGTTTTGTGAATGGAACCCCAACAGGTGTGGCCCCCTTTATGTCATGGCTGAAGGATCATCCTCAGTTTATTTATTGTGAGACTGTGGAGTGGATGCTTTAGTGGTTTCTTGTCATTTGGAGTGTGTAATCAATTGTGAATACTGATTTTCTGGTTTATGATTTCTGGATTTTCTCTAGGGAGTTAGGACTTGTTTGGTGTGGGTTACCTTTTTAGGAAAACACTTCTACCATTTTTTGTACTTCTTTTAATCTTTCTAACATATTCCTTTATTCATAAAGATTCTATATGGACTTATTTCTAAAGCCAAATGTTTTACAGTTTTCATTTCCCTTGAAAGGTATTTTGATATATTTTAGACCACTTAAAGAAATTAGAATTTTAAAAGCTTGTTCCTCATATCTATGGCCTGGAAAAGTTAAAGGTGGCCTGTTGAGTTTAGGCTCAGGCTGCCTGGGTGAGTTCTATCTTCAGGCAGGTCAGTGAAGACTTGCCAAGATTTTGTGGGTCATTTAGGGGGTCTTACACCCTTTGGGCTGTTTTAAGTGGACTGAATCATTGCATGTCTCATTTTAATAGATGGAGCAAATAGAGATTTAACTGAAGGTTTTCATGGAAAATATTTTGAAGTTTGCTCTTATGCACAACCTATAATGTTATGACTCACATAACACAGACCAATTTAAAGGCCTTGAAGCCAGGTTGTCTCTGTATTTACCAAGGGTCTCCCTTGGTCACTGATGATGACTTTTGGAAGTCAAAGCTATTTTTAGTTAAATAACCTACCCAGTATCTTTTATCAATATCCTTTCTAACCTCTGTTGCAGGACAGGCACCAAAGGGGTTAAACTAGACATTCTAACTAGAAATTGTAATCTCTGCACATGTATATGTCATAGGAAATGCTTATGTACACAAACACAGACCCACCCTTATTTACAATGGACTAAATTAGAATTAATACAATAGTTATCTAACATAATTCTAACTCTTTTCCACAGAATACTATACAGTATGCTAAGTCACTGAATGTTTTATATTCCTGCGTCCAACATTTTGTTTGTTTTAGTTTAATAAAAGCTCTAAAAGCACATATTAACATTCTGTTTCCCTTTGTAATTGATTTGACATGAAATTTGATTTGATTCGAAATAATCATTTTTATGCCCAACCTTCTTAGAAAAGGAAGAAATTCACTTTTTGTTATTTAAATTAGACAGGTATTCTGTAAATGATATTTTTACTGATTTGTGTAAACATTTTCATTTTCCTTTATATTCAGCAAGTTTAAACAATTTTCCAGCCAGTACACTAAACATTGCTGTTTTGTTGATTATGCATCAATTGTGCATTGACACTGCTTATTTTAAAGAATGGCAATGTTTAGATGAAATGTGATGGCTCCCATAATTTTATGTATGGAATAATCAAACCTCAAAAAGGTAGCTGAAAATGTAATTTATATACAGTGGTATTTGTCATATAATCAATCCTGTCAGCTTCCAATGATACTGTATACCTTGACATTATGTTCCAGCAGCAGTAGTTTATATAAGTGATGACTTTGTGGACCTGACTTGTCATTGAATTTCTTCAAACAGCCTACAACATCTTAGACAAAACTTGAAATCTGCTAAAATAGCTAGCTTTAAAGTAACATAAAGCTGGCATATAAATTCATACTTAGAATAAGAACACCAATTGCACATTTTAATGAAATGGGCAGTGAGATCTGTTACATATCACCCGGGGCTCATTTATAACGCCATGCGTAGAATTCACACTAAAACATGGCATACAGACAAAACTAGAAATATGCATGTGTACACAAAAATCCAGATGCATAAAACTGCATATGCCAAGTTCCATGCACTCTTCCTTTATAAACCCCAATGAACGTGAAATTTAATGCATGTGCACATGTCTATAGTGCCACCCTGACTCCTCCCAGAATTTCACATATTTGAATATGCAAATCAATATAAATATCTCCCTCTGTTCAGTGTTTTGTTATAAGACAATAGCAAAAACACGTGGAAAAAGAACTTCAGCAAATACGAAATGGAGACAAGGAAAAATGCCCTACCTGTTGGCTTAAGCAGTGGTATAAGCAACAAAAGGAAGTTGATAGAGTGATACAGCATTTCAGAGACACTCAAAAGTTCATGTTCAGAAAGTCACAATGCGACACACTTTATGTGCTCCATAGAGCAGCACATTAATAGAGTGGAAATGCTTCCTATTTACATAAGCAAATTAATTATCTGAATTCTCTTATAGTGTAGCGTCGGCATCAAGCACCACAATGGATTAATTCTCTGCTCTTTACATGACTCTTTGAGGTGACTCACTACCCTTAAAAGTACTGCTTGCCTTTTGCTGCACTAGATGGAAAAAGAACCTGCAACTGTGCAGAGTTGGTGTTTTTATAGACTGTCCTACTATAGATGATATAATGTCAGCTCATTCTTTTGATGATTCATCTCTGGCTGATGAAACTTGTCCAGCGCCATTGCAATAGCAATGTGCGTTCAGCTGATTGCTCCGATTACTTTTGGAAAACCGGACATTGGTGCAAATTGTGCTTTGATGTTTCCCAGTTCAAGCACAGTGTAAGGAAATCTTATCTATCTGGATGATGAGCGGATAATACCATTTTACACACCTGGCATGGTGTGACTCACTGATGTTTGTGAAATACCTGATCAGTCAGCCAGTTCACATTGAAAAGCTCCCGTGGCTAAAAACCTGAGATTAGACAGAGATTGCAAAATCTATAATATCATTTTTATCTATAAATACACGCTCTCTTCTAATTCTTCCATTTGCAATGTCTTCTAACAAAGCTAAAGCAGCTATAGTAGTTGGAATAGTTTGGCAATTCTGTGCACCATTATATTGTTACAGAATGATTACAATCAAGCGAATTAAATTGGTAAATGATATACTATTAATTTCAGGGTACTGTATTTGATACAGACCACGTTACGGATGTGAATCTAAAAAAGAAAGACCACAGAAACAGTAGCACTGCTTAGACCCTGGGAGCCGCCCATTGGCAAAACCAAGCAGAAAAGTGCATATGCACGGTGTGAGGCCACTGTGAAAATGTGCATGCCATTTTTGTGCAAATGCACCATTTATGCATGAGACCCCTGGAGTTTATGTATTTTCTTGTTATTTTCGAATCATTGTTTTTTATATGTTATGTCATTTCTGTTGTTTGTAACTATTCAATGTCTCTTTAAATTTGCAGATATCCCTTGTACTTTGTGAGTGGGCCCCCAGTCAAAGCAGTACAAGAACATTGCTTTGGTGGAGGATCCTTCTGAGTACAGCTATTTGTTTTTCTGGTTTTCTGGATATTTCTTTACTTCTGCCATTGGGTTTTACTTGCAGGTTATGGATTTGGACCCACTTGCACTTGGACTTGGATTGCCTTTTAGGGTTCTCCTTTTGCCTATTTTTTCTCTTTTGAGCTTTTTCTTGTATTTGTATATTTTTGTGAATAAATCCTCCATTTATGAAAATCTTTTGTTTACTGTGTTGTCCACAACTTAGTGGTTTATGCTCATCCTCTTACCTATGGAAATTTAATATACTGTATTTTAGGACTTTTCTAGTTGATTTGTCGACTGCCCTTGGTTGGGAGCCAGCAGCCAGTAGTTGTGACTAGGTACTTTCTTTAAGTTTTAACCAAGTCTGTATCTCTATAGGTACTTATTATAAGTGTATCATATTCATAAAATATTTCCTCAGTATTACGTGAAAGTGATGTGACTTATGTCCTGTTTTTGTTGAAGGAGTATCTTTGAGTCTGTTACTGATAAGACAGATAATGATCTCTGTAAGCAATAAAGCTGATAATATGTTTGTTAAGTGCCACCAAATAGTCACCAGACATGACCCACCTCTTATTTGGGATTGACTTATGACATAGCTAAGGTTGATTTTCACCCTGTATAGAATGCACAATGTTAATAGGGCATTCAGGACTTTAATGGTAAAGTTCTGGATCAGCATTAATGGTAATAAAGACCACATTTTGTTAAATTAAATATTGTGGCTTATTTTCTTGCACACATCACACAACAGTATTAAGAACCACGAAAAAGGAACTTATGGATCAAGCCATAGAACACTAAAGAAAGGCACTCATGCACAGCACAGTAAAACATTATATTTCACAAATTTAAACATTTCTAGGAGTGAAATCTCTTTACAAATTCCAAAAAATAAAAAAACAATATTACAAATAATAATACAATTACTTGAGAACTATTTTAAGCCAAGGTGAAGCCTCCCCACTCCCTTGTCTATGTTTATCCATTGTAGGGCAGTGCTGAATTCCTGGACAGATTTCTTCTTTTTTATTCTATAATTACTTGTTAGTCACCAAATGAACTCCTTTTTAAATATCTTACTTCCAAATAGCTCTAATATTCTAAACTGTAATATAGAAATTAAGCTGAAGACCTTCATCTCTGCCCTTTGATTTTTACCATTAAATTCTTGCATGTTATGTTTAGTTCAGTATTTGGTCTGCAGCAAATTTACATCAAATGGGTTTAAAGCTCTGATGCAGTTAACTCAGTGGTAAAGAAAAGCACGGTAGAACCATTCAAGAGTCAACACACAAAAAAGATCAGACAAAATGGTAAGAAGAAACTCAAAAATACACTAGTTTTGTTATGGAATGGCACAGCTTCTCATGTAGACAACACTATAATGATCACTAAATAAAGTTCCTTATTGTTTTGACCAGCTCCCTAATATCAATTCTTTCTGTTGCTTATTCCTTACATGATATTAAAATATAAGCAAATTTGTGCATATCAAACATTTAGAAACATATACAGACTCTTGCTTACATGGGGGATGGGAAGAGGCAAACTTTTTTCTTTTAAGCACTGCTATTCAGAAATCTGCCATCTCATCTAAATATACAGTATCTATACTAATAAAAGGCAAAGCCCTCACTCACTCACTCACTCACTCACTCACTCACTCACTCACTCACTCACTGACTCATCACTAATTCTCCAACTTCCCGTGTGGGTGGAAGGCTGAAATTTGGCAGGTTCATTCCTTACAGCTTCCTTACAAAAGTTGGGCAGGTTTCATTTCGAAATTCTATGCGTAATGGTCATAACTGGAAGCTGTTTTTCTCCATTTACTGTAATGGAGATGAGCTTGAACGCCGTGGGGGCGGAGTTTCGTGTGACATCATCACGCCTCCCACGTAATCACGCAGTACATAGAAAACCAGGAAGACCTCCAAAAAGCGCTGAAGAAAACATGCATTATATAATTGAGAAGGCAGCTAAACAATAAGAAGCGAAGCGAAAGTGACATATACAACCATATTCATGAGTTCTGCTACTGAAACAAAGCACAATGTAAACCTACACTTTAAATTAAGTTCATAGACAGGCTGCCGCTGGCGTTTGTAATTTAGTGCCTGCCCATATAAGGCCGTCCGTCAGCGGCAATCCAATAGCAAACTCCCACTAAATATTCACGGGTGAAGGACTGTGCTTATGGAGAGGAAGATGAGATGGTCAGGGTGGTGTTTGGCACAAACTCAGCGAAACTGCGAGAGAAAGTTTTAAGTGCCAGGACTAAGGTAACATTAAATACAGCCATGGACATAGCACGAGATGGCACCAGCACAGCTGGGAACCTTCGATGCATGTACACCGAGCTGCTCACGGAACTGACGAGTGCACAGCCAAAAGCAACAGTTCCAAAGAGCGCTGAACAAAACCGAATTACACAATTGAAAAGGCAGCAAAAATATGAAGCCTGATACATACAAGCATATTCATAAATCCAGCTACTGCGGAAACAAAGCACACGGTGGAAAAAGTCAATGTCCCGCTAAAGGAAGACAGTGTAAAAAACGTGCATGCAGTGTGTCAGGTCTCAGATAAAGAAGAAGACGAGCTGTTTATTGATGCAGTAAGAAACGAATCGATGAATGAAACCTGTCATCTTTACAACGATTGACAAACACGGAATGTAACTTGAACACAACACATCCTACAAATAAGAACCTGATTGAAAGAAATAATGATAATCAAATCCTTGATGACAGCAACACTCAGTAACACTCACAAAACAAATACTGTATATTGACAGTCATGTTACGTTATTTTTAAAATGTTCCCTTTTCTTTTCTAGCTTTTTAACACACTACTTTTCCGCTGCGATTCGCGGGTATATATATATGTATATATATCCCGATCTACATACTCGAATAATGGATACTTTATTCGCCATCAATGATTGTTTTGGTAAAGCCATACTCAGTGTATTCATTAGATGAACGGTAAAAAGTAAGAGCGAGGGGAGGATGACTTATTGAGGCATGCAGGCTGTAGTGCGCGTCAACTCTATCTGAATTGCGCGATCACATTTGAAAAAATATATCTTTTCAAGTTCTATTTAGTCCATATGTGTCAAACTCAAGGGCAGCAGGCCACATCCGCCCGCGTAATTATATCCGCCCGAGATCATTTTATATACTGTATTATTGTTATTAATGGCCCGGTATATGAAGCGCTGGTAACACAATAAACTACAGATCCCATAATGCAGCGCTTCAGCTGCCTTGCCGAACACTTACCACTTAATCAAGTCTAGCTTATGATGCTGCAAGTTATTGCGAAGCTAGCTCACACGATGCTGGAGAGAAAAGTTGATTCTGAAAATAGAGCCTTTAAAAACCGATGGGAGGCTGAGTATATGTTTACTGAACCCGTGTGTCTCATTTGTGGAGCTAATGTGGCTGTAATTACAGAATTTAATCTAAGACGGCACTATGAGACAAAACATCAGGGTAACCTGAAAGACCTGAATGCAATGCAGAAGATACAGAAAGCAGAAGAATTAAATAAGAATCTGACACTTCAGCGGACGCTTTACCGTGCACAATCACAAAGTGATTTCAAGTGAAGCTGCTTTTATGGGAGACACAAATGCACCAGTGCAACTTGCCCCACTTTCCCTGTTGCCAAGTAATGTTAAACCAAGTCGTCACTACGGTGTTCCCAAATCGCACTTTGCTGATAAACTGAGCGCACTGAGTTTGCACGCGCTTTGGTGACTTTGAAGAACAAAAAGTCCGTCTACATGCGGCTCAACCTTGTGCATGTTTGGTAGCACATATCTGTGTGAGAAGCTCTTCTCAGTGATAAAGACTAACAAAACAGCACACAGGAGTCGCCTCACTGATGAGCACCTGCAATCCATCCTGAGAATCTCCACAACACAGAACCTCACACCAAAAAGAAACAAACTTGTGGCCAAAAAAAGATGCCAGGCGTCCAGCTCTAAAATGACATATGAGCAAAGACAACTGAATGATTTGATTTGTTATTGCTGAAAGGAACACATTTTATTTATATTTCCAGGTTTTGTTATGCAGCATGTTCATATTTGAATTTGTATAATTTTGACAGGATATATTTTTATGGAGAGCAAAATATTATAAGTTGTTTAAGGTTTGAGTTGATTTATTCAGGAATAATATTCTTGTCTGTTTTTCCATTCCTACCAAAGATATTTCTGTCGACTAAATAAAAATTCCTTCTATTTAAAATTTAAATAGAACTTAAACAAATACGATAGTTCATAATATCCACGCAGACTTGCACGTAAGAGCGGGAGTCATCCGTTTTAACAAGCAGCGTATTGCACTGATACGAAAAAGCTGTGTGTGTATATATGTAGATATGTATGTATATATATATATATGTTTATATATGTGTGTGTATGTATATGTATGTGTATATATGTAGATATATATATGTATGTATATATGTGTGTGTGTATATATATGTGTATATGTATAGATATGTATATATATATATGTTTATGTGTGTGTGTGCAAATATATATATATTTATATATACAGTATATATATATATATATATATATATATGACAGCAACACTCATCACTCACAACAGTGACAAAACAATTACATTGACAATCATGTTACGTTATTTTCAAAATGTTTCCTTTTCTTTTTCATTGCTTCTTTAACACACTACTTCTCCGCTGCGAAGCGCTGGTATTTTGCTAGTACTGTATATAAAAGTCAGTTTATGTGTTTGTGTATGTATGCATACTCCAGCATCACTTCCGAACGATCAATTTTCATGAAACTTGGTACATGTTTCTCATTGGTTGACTAAAAATATTGTAGGGTGAAATCAACCCTAACTCACCCCCTTCTGGGTAGGGTGATGTTGCGGTCTTGTATGCATGTTATCATCCAGTTGACACTCGGAATGACCACCAGAGGGTGAATTGGAGGTGACTGCCAGCATTCTTTATGTTTGAGCGCCACCGCGCCCCTGTTGCTTTTGAAATTAAATAGCGGTTCCCAGCGTCAACTGGATGATAACATACATACAAGACTGTAAGACAAGCACATTAGTGAGTCTTCATTGTTTGTTAATTTATTTTTAAAGTTGTGTTTTTTTTTTATATTTTTAAAAAAAAAAACACTTCATTTTCCTCCTTGGCAACCCTGGGTATTTCAGCTAGTAAATTCTAAGGCCTGAACAGTTAAACATCTACCAGTTTGTAGCAACTTATCTTAAAAGAATAATGGGTCAAAATGTGCACTCAGTGAACAGAGCAGTTTAGAGTAATGACCACACACAACTATACCACACTTTTGTGACTAGATACCAGTTAAGCTTATAAAGTTTAATGATTGAAATATGTTTCATCAGTTATTTTGTTCTATAAAATTTATTTTGTCTAATAAAAATGTATTGCTGTGGTGGGCTGGCGCCTTGCCCAGGGTTTGTTTCCTGCCTTGCGCCCTGTGTTGGCTGGGATTGGCTCCAGCATACTCCCGTGACCCTGTAGTTAGGATATAGTGGGTTGGATAGTGGATGGATAGATGGAAAATGTACTGTTTCATAGTTTTAAAAAAATATCTATATATGATTAATCAACATCTGAAAATACAGAAAATCTAAATTTACCAAAACTTACATCAAGAAATAAAATAAATGAAACTATTTCATACTATGTATGATGCTATTATTCAAAAGAAATCCAAAGTTATAACATGAATAAATAATGTATGAGAGTCTTCCTTGGTGGCAAGACATGGTACAGTAAAACTAATCTCAAAAGATCAAAGAATGAATACACTGAAGAATACACTGATGCAAGATGAATGAATCATTTAAACAATGAAAATATATAGATATGATATATTTGCATAAAGGGTAGCTACTGATTATTTATAGATAACATTTAAAATTTGGAAACACGTTTTGACAGTTGCCTAAAGCTGCTGATGCTCTCTGTAATCTAAAAATTCTGTTCTAAATATGGTTTACTTTTCATGAATTCTCTGTTTCTCTACACCACTCGAGTATCCCTTTTATAAAAAACACAGACACGAGAACTGAAATGGTATATTGTTAGCATCCAGAGGGGTGTAAATGGTTTAAAAACACAGT
This sequence comes from Polypterus senegalus, assembly GCF_016835505.1. Classification (NCBI taxonomy): domain Eukaryota; kingdom Metazoa; phylum Chordata; class Cladistia; order Polypteriformes; family Polypteridae; genus Polypterus; species Polypterus senegalus. Next base: position 102,226,634 of record NC_053155.1, on the reverse strand, counting down.
CATTTTGCTTGGAGCAATATATCACCTTTAGAAAATACTGCCATACTGTTAGCTTTCAACTGGCATGAAAAAGAAAAAATGCAACACACATGGCAAATCCATTACATTGCCTTACTGATTAGCCAATCACAGAGTTTCAAAGACTGGGTCTGCCTTTCTAGAAAACAAGCTTTTTGCCCCACAGGCAAATTACAAATTGCTCACAAGAAATGATTTTCAAGGAAGCATCAGTCAGGTCTGAAATTGGCTTTACATTGAATTTAAATGAAGTTCTAAGAGGAAAATCCAGATATTCACTGTATTCTGCCTGTCTGTAGAATTTTACAAATAAACAGCAGTGCCACAGAGCAGTGTGCATATTCTTTCCATAGCAACAAGAAATAACCTGGAGATGGAAAATGCCAGTATTCTGATAATTTGAGTAACCTTTAAAGGAACAAACAGCTGCACCATATTTTTGGAGTGGCACAGATTTTTCTTTTCTCCCATACTTAAAGCTGAAATAGTCTTATTAAGAAACCAGGAACCACAGAAGTGGCACTCAAATTGTAGTGAGCAGCACTGTAACACTTGTAATTTTATTAAATCTTATGTTGTCAAAAAAGAGAGAATTACACCCCATTTAATTAGATGAGTTTAATTGAGATTAATGGGGTCTCTTCTTTTCTTGAGCATTCATTAAATAGTTAGATTTCTCTAATTAATTCAGGTTAAGCATTTGATTTCATGCAACACCATTATTTAATCACATTACGAGGAATAATGAATACAGATCTATCTACTTTTTTTTCTTTCTGCATTCTTTTCAAACAGCACCTCTTAGCAGAGTCTGTAGAATTTTCCATGAGTTTCTTTGATATGCATTGTGTTTAAACAATATAATATTTGTTCCCCAACTGCCAGGCTGAAGAGATGTGCCAGGCAGTAAATTAGCCAGACAATAAATTGACTGTATCTATAATGACTTATTCATATGCATATGCTTTTAAAATAACTAACAGTGAATGTATACATTAACAAGCAGTGGATTACCAGTGGCATGTGAGGACTGTTTTGGTACAAGGGTCTCACTATTCCAAAAATGAATGCCAGATGGCAAGCTGAAAAATGTTGACTTTTGTAACTGACCATGAAGAGACGGCTATAGAGCATTAATTCAGCACAGCATAGACCCCACCGGAAGGACGCCACTGCAGCCACATGCCAAAGGAGTTTCAAGAATATATCCTCGGCAGCATTACTCCATTAGAGCATTTTACTTTGTATGTGTATTTCAGTATGTGCTACAGACATTCATGCATTTCTTTGGAAGGAGTATTTCCATGGGCAGTGTAGAAGTATATCTAATATGAAATTTCTATTTTTATTAATGTGTGTAAGGTCCCTGTTTATGATGACAATACTGATTTGTGCTATACGGGGAGGAAGATTTTTTTTTGGCTACTTTATGTCTCCTTATTTTCTTAAATTATAGGGATGTTGTTTGTTTAGAATATGTGTGTATTAAATATCTAAATATATAATATATAAGTGTTGTTGTGTGACTGTTTCAATTTGGTTTTTTTGTACTGCTAGTGTCCACTTCTTGTTCAATAATATTGCTCAGACTTTGTTGGAAAGAGGTTCAGTCAGTCAGTATCCAACCCGCTATATCCTAATACAGGGTCACGGGGGTCTGCTGGAGCCAATTCCAGCCAATACAGGGTGCAAGGCAGGAACAAATCCTGGGCAGGGCACACACACCAAGCACACAATAGAGACAATTGAGAATCGCCAGTGCACCTAACCTGCATGTCTTTGGATTGTGGGAGGAAACCGGAGCACCAGGAGGAAACCCACGCAGACACGGGGAGAACATGTAAACTTCATGCAGGGAGGACCCAGGATGTGAACCCAGGTTTCTTACTGCGAGGCAGCAGTGCTACCACTGTGCCACCGTGCTGCCCATCAGAGTTTCAATTAATAACAATATTTTTTTGCATGGACTGGTTAATATTTTGGCCAGTCAAAACAGGCCTGTTCATGTCATTATCACATAAGGGTTATGTCAGTTTTGTGAGTATAAGAAGATCAGAAGAAAACTGAGTTATTGTGCTGCTTTACAAATCCTTCATTTTACAAAAGGAGAGCTTACAATTTATTGATTAACTGTATCCAGTTTTGGAAATGGCTTATTTTAACTAAACTATCATTCCACCCAATGTACTCATTAAGTTTATTTTTATTTTACTTACCAGTTGATTGATTGATTGGCTGTATCATATATCCAGTAAGTCGGTATCTTTGTTTTTTATGTTTTTGCTGCTGTATGCATCTGAATTCCCCACACGATTAATAAAGTTTATCTAATCTAATCTAATCTAATCCAATCCAGTCCCATGGTTTCTCTTATCAGCCTTATGCTGATGATACACAGATATAGTTGTCATTCCCTCCAGAGAACCACATGTCATCAGCTAGAATCTCTGTATGTCTCACTGATACTGCAACCTGGATGAAAGTACACCATTTCCAGCTCAAGTTGGTAAAAACAGACCTTCTTTTTCTCCCAGCTCAACTGTCTATTCAGCACTCCATCATTGTTGATCTTGGTTCATTATTTCTAACACCATTAGTATGTAACCTTTGGGGTTGTGATTGGTGACCGGTTATCCTTCAAAGAACATGTTGCTATGGTCTCTCAGTCTTGCAGATGCACTATGCACAATATCAGCAAGATCTGTATCTGACAGAATATGCAGCACATCTCCTGGACTACTGCAGCTCTATGCTGGTAGCTGATTCAAAATGCAACAGCCCTTCTGGTGTTCAACCAGCCTTGCATATGTCACTCCTCTCTTCAGATCACTATACTGGTGTCCTGTGGCAGCACATATTATGTTCAAATCTCTTAAGTGTGCCCACATTATAGTCAGTGGATCTGCACCTGGGTATATGAAGACACTTGTGAGGTTCTATGTTGTTTTTCGACCACTCAAACTTGCTGTTAAACAGCATCTGGTGATGCCATCTCTGCTTTTCATTTGTGTAGCAACAAGCTCCTCACTTCCATGCGAAACTTTGACTACCTCAATGTGTTTAAGAAGCATTAGAAGACTCTCTCATTTGGTTCATTTCTATTTAACTGACATTAGTTGTTACATCTTGTAACCAAGTAATTGTAGTTTATATTTTGTTCTGAGCTCTTCACAGAGTCACCTAGACTACATTGACCTCTACTATAAGTTGCGTTGGACAAAAGTGTCTGCTAAGCAAACACTGTAAATGTAAAGCATGACTGGTTTGGTTTAATTTCAATAAAACATTTACATAAACACAGATCCTTGTTAGGAGACATTATTTCCAGGCACACACAAATTCTTGTTTTTATTAGTTCTGGAATGATTGTTTTTGGTGGTTTAACACATAGTTGGAATTATGAGTACTAACATATTTTATTTAAACTGACTTTGGAATTCTGAATCCTGAAACTGGATTATTGTATATTACTTTGAAATCCCGCTGTGATGGTATATTCTTTGAAAATTGTGTAAAACAGATGGGCAATTAAAAGCACACACAGGCCATATCTGGTCTCATTCCCCTTTCATTCACCTTGCATGAACCAAAGGAAATGCAGAGGGCAGGGAGTATTAATGAGCATGTTTTTTTAGTCAAGCATTAAGGGCATCTGCTGCCCCCTCATAAATCCTGTAGTCAGCAATGGCAATTTACAGCCTCCATCAGCAAACAATGACAACGCAAAAGATTAATTGTAAAAATATCAGTTTCCATTTGATATGGGAAAATGATTATCTTTGCACAGAATTAAAAGATAACTACAGTAATTCCTCAGTTAACAAAGTAAATGTGCTCCAGGACTTTAATATGTTATAAGAAATTTCCTTTTAAAGATAAACTACCATAGGAATTGGTGCCCTTCAATGAGGCTACAGCTGCCATAATCTTCCACATCTCACTCCATGCAACGGTCATTTGCCCCATTCACTGTTGGCACATTCTCTCCACCAGCTATGAACTTGCATCTCACTTTGGGTCAGAGGCAACACCTTCTGCACTTGCTTTCCCCAACTCATTGAGCCGATTCCAGCCAGAATTCTTAAGAGGAATGTGCCACTAGCCATGTAAACAGGCCAATCCATTTTAGCCAAGGAAACAGGTTCACCAACCATGCCTCCTCGTTGATGCTCTGCACTGTTTCCTTTCATGGCCAGGTGTTAACCCCAATGATTCCACAATACCCAATTTCTTTTTTGTAGTGTCTAACCTCTTTATAATCTGCATTTTATTCCATTTTTTACATTTTCATGACATACTGGTCAAATTATATCAATTACTTTATAAAAATCTTCAAATAATTACAATTTTTATTATTTATACTATACCATTAACTTAACTACTTAACTATATAAACTTTCACATATAATAACTTGGCACAATGAATATCACACTGCTACTTAAACCTGCACCTGCCCCACAGTGTGTTTTATGCAATCTTTCTTATATAATACGCTACCGTGGCTGTTCTTTTGTCTGTCCAGGATTTTAATTCACCTGTAGCTTGAAAACCATTTGAACTATTGACCTGAAATTTGGTAAACGTATACTATATGATGTCTACTATCCTCTTTCAGGGTGAAGTTTGACCTCCAAGGTTACTCCTCTTTATATTTTTTATTTTATTGTAGAATCAACTCTTGGCAGTGGCCAGCAGGACGGCCGTGTGGCACATGCGTACAGGTGCCGTTCTTATCCCTACCACCTTCGCTGTCACTTCCCCTACCTTCATATCTTAAATCATTCTTGAGGCAGATTGAAGACTTAAGTGCCAGCTTAAGTGAAAAATTAAAGATAATGTACTAAGTGATTGCAACACAAACACTGACTTAATCAGTTTTTAACACGAAAAGATGCCGACGGAAGAAGAGAAGAAGTGGGCCGCTAGGATGGAGAAAAGAAGAACTGCTCAGGAAGCAGCAAGAGCATCAACCTCTGAGCAAATGAATGCTAAACGTACAGAGAAAGAGGATGAAAACTATAAGTCAAGTGTATTCACTGCACATTATCATGCAAAACGCCATTACTGGTTTCATTATAATAGAGCTTAATTCATAAAGGATTTATTAACAGAGTTTTACTGTGTGTGCATGCGTGTGTGTGTGTGTGTGTGTATATATATATATATATAATACATATGCTGTACTTTATGTATATATATCACAGTGGTAAAGTTCCAACCTTGTTTAGCCAGTTTCTGTTGTTCGTTTCTAGGAATAAATATGGCCACACAGGTCTCTGTTTACATCAAATAAGAGCAGCAAGCAGTGATCTAATGCAGATGTACCAAGCAACACAATTTCTAGAAGTCTTTCAGCACAACATGGAGATAGTGTTTTACAGAGTGATATGGACAGAGTGTTTAAAAATGAACTGAGAAGTTCAAAAATGGTTGGACAAGTGTTAAGCACGAAGAAGAAGCAAGATGTAGTTGTTTATATACTGTAGGTGTGGCCATTATGCATTGCTGGTTTATCTAAGAGTCGTCATTTTGTGTGTCTGCTTGATGCTACATGGTTCATGCCATTATTTTGTCTGTGTTCTATATTGCAAGATTTCTGCTCAGTTAAGATATTTTCTAAACATTATTGCTATAAAAAGCAAAGACTTAATGAAAACAATGTTGCTTTGAACCACTGTGTTAGGAAAATTCTGATTTTAACTTTAGTTTCTTTTTGATTTCAGACTCACTCCTTTATTCTGACAAACAGTGTCTTGTCTCCCCTCTGTTTACCTCTGACTTTCTGTCTATAACATCACTAACACTTTATTAATTTTAAAGTGGTTTATTTATAAATAGAAATCACGATGGTCAAAGCAACCATAGCTTTGGTCATTATTATTTGTAACTTTCTAGCTTTTCATTATTTTAGCTTTATTTTATTTATTTTACAACCTTAAGGTTGTAGTTCAGATGAGCAAATCTTCTATATAAATTGAACTGGTTATATCTGTGCTTTATATTTTACTGGTTAAGTCTTAAAAACAAAAAATTTAAGATAATGGTTGGCTTTAATTTAACATGGTGCAATTATGGTGTGTATATGCAATGTTAAACCTATTCTGATTTAACACAGCAAATGTAACAAATTGTGAAGTATGTACTGTAGCAAATGACTTACAAAGCAGGCATTGTGCCCTATACTGTTATTTTTTTTTGTGCAATTGGTCTGTGGTGGACACCTTCTGGACTTTATCTTTTTCAGATATACTTTTGTGTGGCTACTACTCTTTGACCAATCACATTATATTTCTATTTTGGATGCATAATTTTCAGGTTGTAGCTCAAAATTGTATTTACTCTCTTTGGCTGTATTGGCTTAGTAGTCTGCAGTGCTTTACAGGCCTGCATAAATTAGTTTTTTCAATTCACAGTTGGATTTTGTTTCTTTTATTTTACAATATTTCTACTACATCATTTGTTTATATCACTTATTACATATGTTGATCTCATGTAATTGCTATGATTGTTGATAATGCTCAAGATTTCTCAAGTCATAAGAAGGAGCTCTTGATGTTCCGTGCATACTGCTTCTTACTCATAATGCCTTTGATTTGGTGTGTCAGCAGTGATATATATGTAGCCCATCTCTTCCCTGCTCTGTTCTTCTCTATCCTTTCACTGAGACAGCATGAAACTCTCCTTGCCTCTGCTCTCAGCTGTAGTTCTCTATTCCTGTTGCTCCCAGTTTCTTTTATTATGGTCTGCATTCTTTGCACTAACTGTGTTGAAAAAACTCTCTTGTTGACTTTCACCAGTAACAGACATATATTTTATCCATTTCTTATGATTTCTTATGCAGACTTTTCATAATATTGCTTTTCTTCTCATCAGCATAACTGTATCTTTCCCTCTGAGGCACTGCCAGCTCAATGAGGATTATCATTGTGTCTCTGGTGATCATAGCACCAAATCCAGCATTACCAAAAAAAAAAAACTCCAGGAATTGTTACCTCCTTGTGCAGGAAGAAGTTCTTGAGCCTGACCTCACATTCTCCTCTTCCTCTATTAAGAATGTCAATTGAGTTAATTATGAGTTTCCCATTTTTTCTGTCTTTTTTCCCCCCCAAGATATTAAGTCATGACATTATCTATTCTGTCTTTGGAGATGTGCTATTTTTCTGTCTGGAAATTCCCTGACACTGAAAGTCTGCTTAATGCACCTTCTGTCATGTTTCATTTGTACAGGGTTAAAGGTGTTGGAAGGGTGTTGGTTTGCACAAAGCAAGAAAGAGATTTAAAAACCTTTACACATTAATCTTTTCTTTTATTTTTTCAGGAAGATTCCACTTAATTTACATTTCTCTTAGTTGTGTCTCTACTCTGCACTTTCAGCCTTCTTCAATTAGCTACCTCTCTCCTTCTTACACCCCAGCACTCCCCTTTGAACTTGCTAGCATCAATTGTTAAAGTCTGAAAACCTGTACTGGGCAAAGCTGTTAAAGAAAAGAAGGGTGAATATATTAGCCGCAGCAAAATATGTACATTTAACAACCATTATAAATTACATTTATTCTAGTTATTTGCAGATAGATTGTTTTACTTAATAGTTTTTTAATAACTAAAAAAATGACTGAATAACACCATTAATTTAGTTTGAGACAGGCTATGAAATTGTACTTTATACTCAATCTGAATAAACCCAGAGGTGAAAGAAACTTTTCTACCCAGGGAATCAAGAAATTATTCTGCCCCCCTCCAGACCACATAGATATATTTTAAAATTAGTGCTATCTTCTTAACAGACATGTGTGGATACCCTAGAGTGAGTCAAGGAAAATGAAGAAGAACATTGCTCAAATCTCATTAAAAAGAACTCACTTTTAGGAAATGCTGAACTGAATATTACATGTCAAATGAAAGGACGAATTAATGTTTTTCTTTTTGGCAACAAGTGAAGAAACCCACTCCAGCAATTGTCTCCAGTTGCCCCTGCAAAATTTTCTGGCTTTATAAACACAACCCAAAACAACTATGTACAATACACATCCTGGATTAGAGGCCAAGGTGGCATCCAAAAAATAAAAGCTATCCAGCTTATCTGGCTTCTCTTGGCCAGAACAAGCAGCAGCTCTACTCCCTCTCCATCACCATCACTTGGTACAATGCCTTCAACACTTCCCTTCTGCACTGATCCATTGGCCAAACAAAATAAATAAATAAATAAATAAAGTATTGTAAACTTAAGAACTGAACGACACATCTGTGATGTTGCCAAATATATGCATTCACATGCACAGTTGCGGAGTCTTATCCAGCATTAATTTCTCTGTGTTTTACTACAAGGATAGCTACCATCTTCACATCATTCTATACACAAAGAAGCAGAAATAAAAAACCCAGAAGGGTGACTGGGTAGATCCCAGTCTCACTGCACAACCCCAAGGAAAACACTTATTCACTTTCGAAAAGGCAGGATAAGTGTTAAACTGCAAAAATAATTGTCATGTGATTATAAGTTCATTAAGAAAAAACAGGTACTGAACACATAATTCTTTGAGGATAAATAAGTTCATTGACAAATATAAAATGTCTGCTTGTCAATGAGGCACACTTTCATAACATATCAAATTACTAGAGCCTTTTACTACGTTGAACTGGTTGGAATTGTTCTTCTTTCTATAATTACAATGGTCTCCTTTCTTTCAACTACTGACAAAGCAAATTTCTACTTTTCTTTGTTTTTTGCCTTCTCCTCTCCTAAAGTCTGGTCAATGAATTCCACTTCTCCTCTCCTGTGTCAAGCTTGTAAATCTTTTTCTTTTTTTCTGCAAAGCCAAAATTCTTATCTATAAGATCTAAAAAATGTATGTTGTTATGTGCATATGTGTTTCAAGCCAGTTTTCTCCACACAGTTCACAATAGTTAATTCAAAAATGTTTTTGGGTTAACGCCATGTAGCTTTTGCTTCTTTATTATCGTGTATGTTTAATAATCTTCTTCTCACCCCTACTTCTCTTTTTAGAGGATCATGCTGTTTTACTCCTATAAAGATATTTCTTATTTTTTTTTTTTTTTGCTCTCTTTAATTCCATCTGAACTAGTGTGGTGCTGAGGTGTCACCCGTCACAGGGCTGCACTCAGGTCCTAATCTGTGATCCTGAGATGATTTGTCATGTGGTGGGTGCGGCAATACGCTATATCAGCGCATGCTCCTAACCTCTCTATCTCTTTCTTTAAATTGAAGAACACTGATACAGTTATGTCCATTAATATTTGGACAGAGACAACTTTTTTCTAATTTTGTTCCTATACATTACCACAATGAATTTTAAATGAAACAATTCAAATGCAGTTGAAGTGCAGACTTTCAGCTTTAATTCAGTGGGTTGAGCAAAACGATTGCATAACAATGTGAGGCAACTAAAGCATTTTTTTAACACAATCCTTTCATTTCAGGGGCTCAAAAGTACAAAGTAATTGGACAATTGACTCAAAGGCTATTTCATGGGCAGGTGTGGGCAAGTCCGTTGTTATGTCATTATCAATTAAGCAGATAAAAGGCCTGGAGTTGATTTGAGGTGTGGTGCTTGCATGTGGAAGATTTTGCTGTGAACAGACAACATGCGGTCAAAGGAGCTCTCCATGCAGGTGAAAGAAGCCATCCTTAAGCTGCGAAAACAGAAAAAACCCATGCGAGAAATTGCTACAATATTACGAGTGGCAAAATCTACAGTGTGGTACATCCTGAGAAAGAAAGCAAGCACTGGTGAACTTAGCAACGCAAAAAGACCTGGACGTCCACGGAAGACAACAATGGTGGATGATCGCAGAATCATTTCCATGGTGAAGAGAAACCCCTTCACAACAGCCAACCAAGTGAACAACACTCTCCAAGGGGTAGGCGTATCGATATCCAAGTCTACCATAAAGAGAAGACTGCATGAAAGTAAATACAAAGGGTGCACTGCAAGGTGCAGGCCACTCATAAGCCTCAAGAATAGAAAGGATGGATTGGACTTTGCCAAAGAACATCTAAAAAAGCCAGCACAGTTCTGGAATAACATTCTTTGGCCAGATGAAACCAAGATCAACCTCTACCAGAATGAATGAAAGAAAAAAGTATGGAGAAGGCGTGGAACAGCTCATTATCCAAAGCATACCACATCATCTGTAAAACACGGTGGAGGCAGTGTGATAGCTTGGGCGTGCATGGCTGCCAGTGGCATTGGGACACTAGTGTTTATTGATGATGTGACACAGGACAGAAGCAGCCGAATGAATTCTGAGGTGTTCAGAGACATACTGTCTGTTAAAATCCAGCTTAATGCAGTCAAATTGATTGGGCGGCGTTTCGTGATACAGATGGACAATGACCCAAAACATACAGCCAAAGCAATCCAGGAGTTTATTGAAGCAAAGAAGTGGAAAATTCTTGAATGGCCAAGTCAGTCACCTGATCTTAACCCAACTGAGCATGCATTTCACTTGTTGAAGACTAAATTTTGGACAGAAAGGCCCACAAACAAACAGCAACTGAAAGCCGCTGCAGTAAAGGCCTGGCAGAGCATTAAAAAAGAGGAAACCCAGCATCTGGTGATGTCCATGAGTTCAAGACTTCAGGCTGTCATTGCCAGCAAAGTATTTTCAACCGAGTATTAGAAATGAACATTTTATTTCCAGTTATTTAATTTGTCCAATACTTTAGTTCACTCATATTTTTATGCAATCTTTTTGTTCAGCCCACTGAATTAAAGCTGAAAGTTTGCACTTCAACTGTATCTGAGTTGTTTCATTTATAATTCATTGTGGTAATGTACAGAACCAAAATTAGAAAAAGTTGTCTGTCCAAATATTTATGGACCTAACTGTATCTGCAATCTGACAGGAAATTGACCATTTTTATTTGTAATCTTGTAATTTCTTTCAGTTTTCACCTATAAATTATTTCTGGAGCCTGAATGACATTTTACCATAGGTAGTTCCACTGGTCATTGTATTTTTTCAAGCAGTTAACCACATTTTCCAAAATAATAGTCAAGTAAGTGAAAAGTGAAACACTCTCTAATCAATTTTTACATTTGAGATCATAGTCCTAAAATAACACAAGACAAACTCAGCAGGTAAAAAAATAAACAGATTTTTGAGCTGTCTCTAGTGGTCCCAGGTATCCCTATATTCCCGATACCCAGATATTTAATTAAGAGATCAGGCTGCCTATACTTCATTATATGAAACAGTATCTCTGATGTTCCAGGTAGTAATCACTTGTTACTACCCATTATTATTAAGTTATTCTCCTGGGGCCTCATGCATAACACTGTGCGTAGAATTCACACTAAAACATGGTTTATGGACAAAAGTGGAAATGTTCGTAAGCACAAAAAAATCCAGATAAATCTGTGTAAATGCCAGCTTCCATGTTCTTCTACTCCATAAATCCCAGTCAGCATGAAAAGTAACGCATGTGCATGCGCCTCTTTGAATATTCAAATCAATATAAATAGCCCTTAAGCTCAGAGTTCTGTGAAAATCAATGGCAAAAGCACAAGGGAAAATAGAAGAATTTCAGCGAGTACCAAGTGGAGGCAAGGAAAAACGTACTATTTGTTGGTTTAAACAGTGATATAAACAACAAAAGGAAGTTGATCGAGTGACATTGAGTGTCGAAGAAACTCGAAAGCTCAAGTTCACAAAGTCGCACAGTGCCCGAAATAAAAAAGAAGTTATCAGATATCAAAGTCACTGTGAAAAGATAAGCCATAGTCCACCATCTGAGTGTCATATGAAAGCTTATTAGGGTACAGAGAAAAGAAAAAAAATTGGGACACAGTGGGAAAAAAGCTCAAAATGTCAACTTTAATCTTGACATTTCCACTTTAATCATGTAGTTAATTTTGTCATTACACTAGAACATCATAAACTTCATCTTAAAATTGTTTAATTTACTAGTTTCTCAAATCTCATTGTAACTAAAGTAGCATGTTAAATGCTTTGTTTTGTATGTGTTTCTTAAACATGCTTTCTCTTCCACCGACAGGACATAGAATCCATTACATTCATGATATTACAGTTCTCTGAATAATTTAAATACTAAGACGTACAGTATACCGGGTATCATTTCAGTATTCATCATATCAATTAAAGCATGTATTAAACATGGGGACACGGTGGCGCAGTGATAGTGACAAACTCACCCCTCATCCAGACATTGTTCATGCCTCCCGCAAGATGCTTGCTGCTCCGTGTGCAACCTTTGATGAAATAATTTATTTCAACAGTACTGTCTCTTTCAAACGTATTAACCCCCAATTCCTGTCCTTCCTTTTTTTTCTCCAAGTACCCAATTGCCACACAATTAGCTCAGTAATAGAGTTAAGCCATCCGTAAGCTTAGAACTCCAAGTCTTCAAAACCTTTAAGGAACATTGAAATATCTTCGTGGAACATGTTTAATTACTCTATGCATCTATCCTTCCAGTGTTAGCCAACTCCTTGCTAGTACTGCGACACCGTGTCCTCACATGTCTAATTATTAAAAATATAGATTATTTAAATGAAGTTAAAGATTATATCTTTATAATATAATAAACATATTTGGCTGCATTTCATCTTAAAAATGATATCGTCATCATATGTTAATACGTGCTTTATAATGTGGCGCAGGTTGTGCAATATTATAACTGTATCGCAAGTTTACAGTGAAGTAATTGTACTTATAAGCACAAACAATTCTACAAGGAGCACTTGATGGACTGATTGATTACGTTTATAGTTCTTGGGAGGAAACTCTGAATCGCGAGGTCAGCACAGGAAAGGCTCTGAATCATTTGTCATATGGGAGCAGTTCTATAGACAGTGCACATGGCTGGGGCAGTGTGTGCTTGATACTGTATACTGATAATTCTCTTTCCGATCAGCTGCTGTAGAGAGCTGTAATTCCACACTCAGATACAGTGATATAAATAGTCTGAGTGGAGCAGTGAGAGTAATATGGAAAAAGATGAACTGCTGTGGCATCCCCTAACAGGAGCAGCTAAAAGAAGAAGAAGAAAGGTGCAGTGAGAGTAACAATGCTAAAGCAGCTATGGTATTTGGAATAGTTTGGCCATTCTGTGGACCATTATATTGTTACAGGTTAATTACAATCAGATGCCATAAACTAATAAACAATATGCGGTTAATTTCAGTGTATATGATAAAGCCGTGTCAGGGAGATGTGGATCTAAAAAAGAAAGGGAAACCACACTTGAACAAAAGCACTGCTTTGACGCTGGGTGCCGCCAGTTTGCAAAACTGAGTGGAGTATGAGCTAGTGTGAAAATGTGCGTGGCTTTACTCCAAGTTTAGGTTTTATACATCTCGATTTGAGCGTGGAGATGGGAGTACGCAACATTTTTGTGCGTAAGCACTGTTTATACATGAGGCCCCTGGCCTTTTCCCATTCCCCTATGACCAGTCACAGAGCAACTCAGAGTAACTATGCTCTGTTAAAACAAATTGGACACACCACCTTGTTGGTCTCTGTTTACCTTACTGGCATTAATATATACTTTATAAGTATTGGGATTATATTTTGATAGCACAGACCAGAGGGGCCTCCAATCTGTCAAGCAGCACTCAAAGGTTCTAAGACAATTTAAGCTTATTTTCACACTTTACTGGGTCTGCCCGTTTATGAAATGACTGTCATGTTCCCACTGAAACAAAATTTTGGGACATGGTTAAATCTAATTCAAGTCCTAAAGAAAGAGTCAGACAATTTGACATGTAATTAGGGTGACAGGTGTTCATTCATATTTACTTAATTTTTGTGTCTTTTTTTTACATTGTATTTTGAACTTATCAGTATAATTTGTATGTTCTAGCACTCAATAGGAACTAGCCTGCTTAGGCATGTGCTTAGTCTGAAAAGGTCAGGTAAGTTGAGTAAAGCACATTTTTGTAGACGACCACAGAGTCTTCTTTAATACTGTATTTCCCAGGCTGGTCTGGCAGATTCTTTTTGCTGGGGCAGCACTCTCCACACTCCCCCTGGGATACAAACTTGCTCACATACCACTGTCCTAGGCAGCCACACCAAAGAAGAACTTCTTCTCAAGTGACTAATTGGGTCACTGGCTGCAAGCATATCTCTTCTTCTCAACATGCACATTTCATTTAAGATATATTAATGTTAGATTCCTAGCATGGCGTGCTGTTATGATTTAAATAATTCAAAATTTTATTTTCTTGCATTATGCATTTTTCTCACAGATTGTGTTGGGAGTTTGAAAAAAGGAGTGGTTTTAAGATGTTTAAAATTAAGAACTAAAGAAGCTATTCATATGTTTTGCTTGGTTTTAGGTAGTGTGGATGCTGGCCTGGACACACACAGACGGACATCATATTTCACCCAACACACGTTTATTTACACTAATAATTATATTTACAAAGTTCAGTCACGTGCACCACAAACCCCAGTGCCTCTTGCACCGATTCCCCCAATGCCCAGGCCACACAGTTCCACTGCCTTTCTCTTGGCCGCCTCTAGTCCTCCCTCCAGCTCCGTCCTCTTCCACCCAACTTCTGCCGATGACTGGAGGGCGGCCCCTTAAATAGGAACCCGGATGGGCTCCAGCTGCTTCCCGGCATTCCTCGGTAGCCACGCCCCAGTGTGGCGGAAGTGCTGGCTGCGCACCCGGAAGCTGTCCGGGTGTCCCCTGTCGTCTTCCCCCCAGCACTTCCTGGTGTGGCGGAAGCGCTGGGCTCCCGAGATATTCAGGCACTGGGGCGCCGCCTGCCGGTGGCCACGGGTCCCTACAGGACTGAGCTTCCAAGCCCTTCACCCAAGGCCCCCAACATAACCAGGGCGGATGTTCCCTCGCGATCTGGAGGAGGCACAAGTCCTCCTCCGGTCCTCCTGGGCGTAAGCCCGGCTGCGGACCACAGTAGATAGATACTTTATTAATCCCAAGAGGAAATTCACATAGTCCAGCAGCAGTATACTGATACAAAAACAATATTAAATTAAAGAGTAATAAAAATGCATGTAAAAACAGACAATAACTTTGAAAAATGTTAGCATTTACTCCGCCGGGTGGAATTGAAGAGTCGCATAGTGTGGGGGTGGAACGATCTCCTCATTATGTCAGTGGAGCAAGACAGTGACAAAAGTCTGTCACTGAAGCTACTCCTCTGCCTAGAAATGACACTGTTAAGTGGATGCAGTGGATTCTTCATGATTGACAGGACTTTGCTTAATGCCCGCCGCTCTGCCACAGATGTTAAACTGTCCAGCTTTATTCCTACAATAGAGCTTGCCTTCTTAACAAGTTTGTAAAGGTGTGAGACGTCCTTCTTCTTTATGCTGCCTCCCCTGCACACCACCGCGTAGAAGAGGGCACTCGCCACAACCGTCTGGTAGAACATCTGCAGCATCTTATTGCAGATGTTGAAGGATGTCAACCTTCTGAGGAAGTATAGTCGGCTCTGACCTTTCTTACACAGAGCATCAGTATTGGCAGACCAGTCCAATTTGTCATCCAGCTGCACGCCCAGGCATTTATAGGGCTGTACCCTCTGCACACAGTCTCCTCTGATGATCACAGGGCCCATGAGGGACCTGGGCCTCCTAAAATCCACCACCAGTTCCTTGGTCTTGCTGGTGTTCAGGTGTAAGTGTAAGTGTGTTGAGTCACACCATTTAACAAAGTCTTTGATTAGCTTCCTGTAATCCTCCTCCTGCCCACTCCTGATGATGTTTTGATATTTCCATGACACACTTTGGTTTGTTTCTGGACAATGCCATTTTCTGATGCCATTGTCAAGACAATCATTAGAAGTGTGGTCTAGAAAGTCATGCACTGACATTACATCGTCAATGACATAAATTGCATTTGTACTCACAGTACTTGTGACACCCTTGATTGTTAAACTCTAAAAGAACACCACATTTAAAAGTTTTAATTGTGACATTTCAATTCTTAAATTCTCTGCATTATTTTCAACTTCATCTCTGCTTAGTGATTTTATTTTGAGGCCAAGAACTTTAGACTAATGATTAGCAATCCTCACTATCCTTCAGACTGCACTCACTGTGAAATTTGCAGGAACACAATACTAATACTGGGTAGAATCTCCTTTAGCTCTCAAATTAGCCTCAAATCTTAATGACATGGATTCCAAAATATGTTGGAAATATTCCTTTGAGATTCAGGTTCATGTTAACATGTTTACAACACACAATTTCTGCAGATTTCTCAGCTGTACATTCAGTCTGCGAATTTCCCGTTGTACCATATTCCAATGATGTTCTGTTGGATTTAGATCCGGTGACTAAGAAGGCCATTGAACTTATTGTCATGTTCTTAAAATCAGTTTGAGATGATTTCTCTTTGTGATATGGTGCATCATCATGCTGGAAGTAGCCTTTAGAATATGGTTAAATTGAGGCCATGAATGGATGCACATGGTCAGTGACAATACTGAAGTAAGCTGTAACATTCACATTATAACAGACTGATGTTAATGGGTTCAAAGTGTGCTAAGAAAGCATTACCCAGACCTTTACACCACCACCGCCACCACCAGCCTAGACTGTTCACATAAGGCTGGTTGAATGCATGGATGCAAGGTGTTGGCATCAAATTCTAACCCTGTGTGCCTCAGCAGAAATTGAGGTTTATCAGACCAGGCCCAATTTTTCAAGTCTTTAACTGTCCAGTTTTGATGAGCCACTGCCAACCGCAGCATCATCTTTTAGTTCTTGACTCACAGGAGTAGAAACTGATGTGGTCTTCACCTTAGAGTTTAATGTGTTGTACATTCTGAGATGCTTTTCTGCTCAACACAGTTGTACAAAGCGCCTATCTGAGTTACAGTAGCCTTTCTGTCAGCTTGAACAAGTCCCCTCTAACCTCTCTCATCAATGCGATGATTTTGTCTGCAGAACTGCCGCCCATTAGACATTTTTTGTTATTCATATCATTCTAGACAATCATCAACTGGCATGTTTTTTTGAGCCTGGTTAGTTATGACACTATGCCCCTTCTGCACCTAATAATATTGTTTGCCAGGCAACTTCTACACAAAGTCATAATTACAGATGAGTTGTAAAGCATAACATAACTACAAATAACATACATTATGCAACTCACCAAAATTTTAAAAATGTAAATAATTGCGTTTCATATAAGAAACATTCAGTTAACGAAAATTAAAATAGTTCATGATATAACACTCTAAGCAGAATTTATATTTAAAGGTTTTTGACATAAGGAATCTTTACATATCATAATTTATTAAATTTGTTTGACTGTGGCCTTAACAGTGTAGCTCACACCTCTTTGTGTAACAATTGTAACATTCCAGTGAACTTTTTTCAAGGTAGAAATTTCAGCAGTCCATTATCATTATTTTGTTTCAATCCATAGCTAAAGCTGTTGTCGCCGATACCCAGTTATTGTGTTCTGTTTTTCTTATTAAAGAATAGTTTTGCAATTTGGATCCATTGCTTTTGCCTTTCAGTATATGGATTTAAAATTGAAAGCAACACTGACATAAACTTAAAAGTGTCTCCCTATATTTTAGTGATGTATTTTTGTGATCGGAAAGAAAACAAGTGAACACCTTCCATGTCTTGTTTCCCGTTTTATTTGTATTTATGCTACATAATTTAATGGATTATTTAATGTAAACATCTTATAAATCCTGCATGAATAAGTTGTTTATGAAACATTTTAGTGAAGTAAAAGACAAAATATCTTCAGATAGATTAACTCTGAAAGGATTCTAGTGATAATTCAAGCAGTCAGAAACAAACCACAAGCTCATTCTGCAGTGCAGTGTCAAAGAGTACATAGTAATTCTTGAACAGCTTAGGAAGATGCATTTGTTAAAATGCTCTCTCTCCAATATGTCAGTTTTGAAAGTCTTCTTAGGTAATTTTAAATTAAAAATAACATAAATGAGAGTTTTTTTCCCATTTGTATAACCCATGTATTTCAATGCTTTTCCTTAAATTATGCCTTTAGACTCTTTAAGAGATATAACTTCATGGAACATATTTTACAGAAATAACATCTTTGATTATAATGAAATAACTTGAAATGAACTGAGGAGTGTGCATTTATGGAAGCGATATTGTAACAGCACACTCTGGTGGCAGCTATAGGTAAAGCAGGAAATCATACTCGGAAAACAAGGTATCTTGGAGCATTCTTACTTGATATTTCTAATAAAATCCTTACAAAATTAACAAGGCAGACTTATTATATGCAAATGTTTGTTCAGATACTAAAATATGCCAACACATGAAAGCAGCACGCAAAAGATTTTTTAACAATATAGTCTGTGTACAGAAACATGTTTATAAATACTGCTCTGATTTTTAAAAATGCTAGTAAATTCTGCAGGATTATAATGCAGTAAATTGTTTTATAGTACCTTTATTGTGAAGTGTTGCATGTAGAATTGATTGATTGACTATTAGAATGCTTCTGATAATTTATGATAAATTATTGTTTATATCATAGCGGCCCACTAATTGATACAGCATGATCTAGCTCCATAAAACTGGGTTCAATTTGCAGCCCATTTGCCATCAGTGTAAGGTCTGCATGTTCCTCATATGCTCATGTGAGTTTTCTCCAGGTACCCTGATTTTTTTCTTATGTTTCACAGGTGTTTATGATAGTTTAATGGGTAACTCTAAATTGGGTTGTTATGAGGACATACAAGGGATACCATAGGTGTAGCAGTTAGTAATTTGTTATTCTACTATAGGTTGGTTCAGGTCTTGTGCCCAGTGCAATCAGAACAATCACTAGCACCTTGACAGTAAAATGGTAAAAGGATGGATGGATGGTCTTATGTGCTGGGGTCATAGACATGGTGAAAAGAGGAAGTGAGGCCTCTAAAGGACCATAATGCGGGCCACAACATTCACTGGCCAGCCCAGAAGAGGCTCAGCAAAGTCAGCAATTCTCCCAACTTCTATTTGTAGACTATTGACTAGACAGGCCTATAAATGGGGAAATGTTCCTAAAAGTTTAACATTTTAGATAGTCCCAAAATATATTTTCAAAATGTTTCATAAGGGGAGAGAAATCATCAAACTCTGGCTTGTAAAGACAAATCCCACAAAAATCACAAAAATCTTTGTTTATAATTTGAAGATTTGTTTAACTAAACAGGAAATTAGAGCAAACTTAAGAAAATGTCAAAGAAGGACTTGGCTAAAAGGCAATCCAAGTCTAAAAATATGATAAAAAGGGTGACTCTAAAAAAAACAAAAACATAAGAAAGCAATAAATTCAAAGAAATAACAATACTCACAAAACTTGGTCTCAACATGATCTCAGTACTCCACTGCTAAGTCTATTTTTTAACTGAACATAAATTCAGGAGGAGAACCCAGCAGCAGTGATGACAGGGTGGCCCTGCCTCCTGGGGCTCCACCCAAAAATCACAGAAATTGGCAGTATATTTTAAGTCACAGAACACACGTAACCGAAAATAAGCAAAAGTAGCAGAGAAAGATAACATAAAACTATGAAAATAATAATGCAAAATTTACAAAAACAACCATAAAAATAAATATACATAAGCTAGGCTGTAACATAAGAGATTAATATAGACAGCACTAAGGCAAACTCTCTGACATTGTTGATTCTCCAGGCCAGATTTCAATCATGTGTACTATCTATGTGGAGTTTGAATATTTTCCTGTAGTTTTCCCAGTATTTCAAAAATGTTTATGTTAGATAAATTATCAATGCTTGGTTAGACTAGCTTGACAGAGTGAGTGCCTTGTGGGTGATTGCTCTAGGATAGATTCCCTGTAATCTTGTAATGAATAAAGTGGACTCAGAAAATCAACCGATAGGTGTCATAATTAATAATAATAATATCCTTTTATGTTTCATTTAGTTTATTTTTTCTAATACCTTGGCAACAATTCATGAATTTTTTTAAAATCTAGTAAAATAATAAATCCAAGTAAAAATCATCTCCATAAGACCTCAAGGTTTATCTGTTATCTGATATGAGTATCCACATTTGGAAGCATTAACAGAATGATAGCATTATCTTTTCCATGACTATCTGTAGTGAGTAGACTATTACCATGGGTCTCCGGTTTCAAGCTTTCATATTAGATTGCCTCACAGAAACACTTATAAACTAATGTTCACAAACAAACAATAACTGTCTGCATGTTGTTCAGTCAGTTGTTGTAACAAATCATGCCCATATAAGCTCAATTGCTCTTGCTTATGAATGAGATCTGCATATTTTACCCTAGCTTGTTAAAGTTCCAAATAGAAGAAATATTATTCAGTTTTGTGATTCAGCAATATTAAAAAATATGCAGATGAAAAAGTTAATTGATTTGTCCTATAACAAAAAGATACAAAATAAATATATTGCCAAAAACATGGGTGGCAGAATCAGTAAAGATTTGTTTTGTAACATCATGCTGAGTTGTGGTAAAGTATTTCCATTTCATTAAAGTGGCTAAGAGGGTGGACATTCAGTCCTTTTCACCTACTCCTTCTTTAACTCTTTGCCTCTAAAGAAAAGCAGACAAGTATTGGAAAGCTAATGTCACGCAAAATAAAAGACCATATCTTCAATAATATGTTTCAGCATGAAATTAACTTTTTTCCTTTTATAGCAGGCTGCCAGCTTTGTCTAAGTCAAGCTATGCTTTTGTGATATTTATGGTGCCAAGAATAAAACACTCAGCTAACTACATACAGATGCTTTCTTAATATCGAACAACAACCTTGTGACTACATGTCTTATTCAGCAATCAAAGTACTGTAGTATAAAGAGGCAAAAGAGTGTAACTTAAATTAATCAGCATAGAACAAATTACATGTAACTTTTTTAATGTAGCAGAAAGTGTGAATAAATAATACATCTCTGAAAAGAGTTTCCAATAACATAATTCATCATGCATTTTTCTTAATGTCTCTAGAAAGGTGGCTTTTTTATATTAAAATATTAGATAGATAGATAGATAGATAGATAGATAGATAGATAGATAGATAGATAGATAGATAGATAGATAGATAGATAGATAGATAGATACTTTATTAATCCCAAGGGGAAATTCACATACTCCAGCAGCAGCATACTGATAAAAAACGATATTAAATTAAAGAGTGATAAAAATGCAGGTATAACAGACAATAACTTTGTATAATGTTAACGTTTACCCCCCCTGGGTGGCATTGAAGACTCGCATAGTGTGGGGGAGGAACGATCTGCTCAGTCTTTTAGTGGAGCAGGATAGTGACAGCAGTCTGTCGCTGAAGCTGCTCTTCTGTCTGGAGATGATCCTGTTCAGTGGATACGGTAGATTCTCCATGATTGACAGGAACCTGTTCATCGCCCGTCGCTCTGCCACAGATGTCAAACTGTCTAGCTCCGTGCCTACAATAGAGCCTGCCTTCCTCACCTGTTTGTCCAGGCGTGAGGCGTCCCTCTTCTTAATGCTGCCTCACCAGCACACCACCATGTAGAAAAAGGCACTCGCCACAACTGTCAGAACATCTGCAGCATCTTATTGCAGATGTTGAAGGACGCCAGTCTTCTAAGGAAGTATAGTCGGCTCTGTCCTTTCTTACACAGAGCATCAGTATTGGCAGACCAGTCCAATTTATCATCCAGCTGTACTCCCAGGTATTACGCCTGGACAAACTTGTTAAGAAGGCAGGCTCCATTGTAGGATTAAAGTTGGACAGTTTAACATCTGTGGCAGAGCGACGGGCACTAAGCAAACTCCTGTCAATCATGAAGAATCCACTGCATCCACTTAACAGTGTCATCTCCAGACAGAGGAGCAGCTTCAGTGACAGACTTTTGTCACTGTCCTGTTCCACTGACAGACTTAAGAGATCGTTCCTCCCCCACACTATGCACTCTTCAATTCCACCGGGGAGTAAATCTGAACATTAATTTTATTTTAATTCTTTTCATTTTTATTACTATTTAATTTAATATTGTTTCTTTGTATCAGTATACTGCTGCTGGATTATGTGAATTTCCCCTTGGGATTAATAAAGTATCTATCTATCTATCTATCTATAGGTCTGTACCCTCTGCACACAGTCACCTCTGATGATCATGGGGTCCATGAGGGGCCTGGGCCTCCTAAAATCCACCACCAGCTCCTTGGTTTTGCTTGTGTTCAGGTGTAGGTGGTTTGAATCGCACCATTTAACAAAGTCCTTGATTAGATTCATATACTCCTCCTCCTGCCCACTCCTGATGCAGCCCATGATAGCAGTGTCATCAATGAACTTTTGCACGTGGCAGAACTCTGAGTTGTATTGGAAATCCGATGTATATAGGCTGAACAGGACTGGAGAAAGTACAGTCCCCTGCGGTGCGCCTGTGCTGCTGACCACAATGTCAGACCTGCAGTTCCCGAGATGCACATACTGAAGTCTGTCTGTAAGACAGTCCACGATCCATGCCACCAGGTATGAATCTACTCCCATCTCTGTCAGCTTGTCCCTAAGGAGCAGAGGTTGAATGGTGTTGAAGGCTCTAGAGAAGTCCAGAAACATAATCCTTACAGCACCACTGCCTCTGTCCAAGTGGGAGAGGGATCGGTGTAGCCTATAGATGATGGTATCCTCCACTCCCACCTTCTCCTGGTATGCAAATTGCAGAGGGTTGAAGACGTGGCGGACCTGTGGTCTCAGGTGGTGAAGCAGCCGCCGCTCCATGGTCTTCATCACATGTGACATCAGAGCGACGGGCCGAAAGTCATACAGCTCACTAGGACATGATACCTTTGGGACTGGGGTGATGCAAGATGTTTTCCAAAGCCTTGGGACTCTCCCCTGTTCCGGGCTCAGATTGAAGATGCGCTGTAGAGGACTCCCCAGCTTCAACCCACAGGCCTTCAGCAGTCGTGGCGATACTCCATCTGGACCCACTGCTTTGCTGGCACAAAGTCTCCTCAGCTCTCTCCTTACTTGGGCTGCTGTAATTATGGGTGGGGGGAAACTCTCTCCTATGCTGGTATCAGCAGAAAGATGGGTGGAGGGTGCAGTACTCTGGGTTAGAGTGGTCAAACCTGTTAAAGAAGTTGTTCATCTGATATGCTTTCTCCACTTCTCTCTCGATGGTGGCACCCCGCTTCAAACTGCAGCCAGTGATGATTTTCACCCCATCCCACACTCTTCTGCACACGTTTGAGCTCATGCTGATCACAGCCTTTAAAAGCCCTTTTCTTCTGGTTCAAAAGGCCCTTGATGTCACTTGTAATCCATGGCTTGTTGTTAGCATAGCAGCGTACTGTTCTTACTGGAACTACAATGTCCATACAGAAGTTGATGTAGTCAGTAGTGCAGTCAACGACCTCAATGTTCTCACTTTTAGGTCTCTGCAGGATATCCCAGTCCGTAGTTCTAAAGCAGTCTCTCAGAGCCTGTTCTACCTCAGGGGACCACTTCCTGAATGAGCGTGTGGTTTTGGGTAGTTCCCTCACTCTTGGTTTGTAGTGAGGCTGAAGCAGAACCAGGTTATGATCTGCTTTCCCAAGCGCAGGCAGCGGGGTGGCGTTGTATGCATTTTTAACATTTGCATACAGCAGGTCAATAGTCCTATTTCCTTGGGTGTTACAATCCACATACTGGGAGAAGGCACGTAATGTTTTGTCCAGTGTCACATGGTTAAAATCTCCAGAGATTAGCAGAAGCACTTCGGGGTGCTGTGGTTGTAGTTTAGCAACAGTGGAATGGATGATGTCACCTGCCATCTCCACGTCCGCCCAAGGAGGGATGTAAACAATAACAACAATGACGTGTCCAAACTCTCTGGGCAAGTAATAGGGAAACAGACTTACGGCCAACAGTTCGATGTCCCTGCAGCAAGTGGAGATTTTAAAGTTTACATGTCCAGAGTTGCACCACCTTGTATTCACATAGAGAGCAAGTCCTCCTCATTTCCACTTCCCGCAGGTACTTGCGTCTATGTCCGCTCTAACTGTGCTAAGCCCGGGTAGTTCCACGTTAGCATCTGGGATGTTAGTTGTTAGCCACGTTTCACAAAAACACAACAACCTGCATTCTCTGTAGGTCCTGACATTTTTCACAAGTGCAGCCAGTTCGTCGATCTTATTTGGAAGTGAGTTCACATTTCCCAGGATCACAGAAGGCACCAAAGGTTTGTAGCGCCACTTTTTCACTAGTCGCATGGCTTTTAGCTTAGCTCCGGCTCTGCTGCCACGATACCGCCTTCTTACCTCGTCAGGTAAATAGAGAACCACACCGGCACGGGCATTTGTTCTCAGCGCTTGCAGTTGACTACTCAAATAGACAAGTCTCGGCATGTAAAAATCCATGTCCAAGTAGTAAAAAGTAGTAAAAAGTGTCCAGGGAACGAGTCCACATAAAAGAAAGTGCGGCAGCGCCTTAGAATCATTTGTCACTTATCACTTCATCCCAGCTTACTATGACAATCATCACACATAATCTCTGTTTGTGTGTTTCTCCTTTATCCACAGCTTTGTTTTTTATGCCACAGACCTGAAATTTGGCATGTGTCATGGAAAACAATTTCCTCTATCTTCAAAGAAGGCAGTTACAGAGTCCAGATGAGAAAGCATGTGTTTATTTGCACTGACATGCACAAATATTTCAGTCCTTGGAGTGAGCAATCAATTAATCCTTAAACTGCCACATACTTGGCGGTTAATGCACCCCTGGACGCCAAAAACTGTTTTGCTGCACTTTTTAACTAAATGTCACAATTCATCAAGAAAAAGTGAAATTTTAATTGAACACATTTTTTTTCATGCAAAGAGCATCACAATTACTGCCGCACTGATCATTTTACGCACTGCCAATGAACTATAAAAACTATTTAAAAAGCTACTGGAACAAAATGTACAAGGTGCAATTAACGCCATTGATGAAATTCAGTTAATCACTGAATTGGCTGCACACAAGCACACAGAGGTAAACGCTGATGCTTGCAGGCTAGTCTAGTTCAGCAGCTCAATCCCAGGGACAGTGATGCTGCAGTACTGCAGGGGGCAGTAGTGGTCATGAGCTGGCTACTCAACAAATGTACGGCAATGACTAATCAGCTCCAGCTAAGCGAAGCGACTATAGCCGGTTGCAGTGTTCAATGAACGTGTGTCGCCAAATATACTTGGCTCTGGCGTGCTGGCAAATTGCACTGGGAACCAACTTTAGCTGGTTGTGGAATTCAATGAATGTACGTTGCCGAATATACTCAGCTCCGGCATGCTGGCAAATTGCATTGGGAACCACACTATATACAATCATCAGATTCAAAGGTTAACAGTTCCCACATACACATATAGTGTGGAACTGACCTCTCTGTACTATTCTGTCCTCTGTATCTCCTAGAGTACAAAAGAATCACCACCATGCACCAAAATATGGAGACTGGTCGAGATCGGGGAAAAAAAAAACAGTCACTGGCTACAACTGCATGAAGGTATGAGAATGAATATAATGTTGTATTAGTAGAACAATGTTTTCCGAAATGTAGTATACAGGTCATAAAATAAATTATTCCAAATGTCTTATATAATTATGTCTCTCTTTTTTGTCAGTGCTGCTTTGACATCATGAACCAGAAGGTCCATACTAATTCAGCTTGAGGAAGGAACACTCAAGAATAAAACTGACTAAAAAAAAATTCACATCCACAATCATTCTTAGTCATGCACACCACTCACACCCACATCCACAGTTTTCCCAGTCCCAGTCTTGTTCACACACAAGATCTGACACTTTTCAACTTTTCAAATAAAGAGGTGGTATAACAAAACAAGTTTGTTTGTTATACCACGTCTTTATCTGAACACAGCGTCAGATCTGGTGTGTTTTTGGGATTGTGGGAGCATTAATGTGAGTGAGAGAATAAAACTGAAAAAAAACGATAGCTTTGACAAGTACTATAAATTTACACTGGCTGTTACAGATGCAAATCAAATGTATGTTTTATACATATATATTATATGTAATATAATATTAACAATAAGAGCAGCTCACTACTTAAAATGGTAAATTTGTGAAGCAGCTGATATCGAACCCACAACCTCTTGATTGGGAGTCAGCAGTTCTTACCATTGCGCCACACAAGCTGTCATATCAACAGCCTACTGTAACCTGCTTCCTTTTTCTTCAGTCATAGTCTTGAATAAAAGTGCACTTGTTTTGTTATACTTGTACCTTATGTCAGTGGTTCTCAACCTGTGGGGCAGGCCCTCCTAGGGGGACGCAAAGTACCAAAAAGGGGGGCACGAAGATATGAATAAAAGAAAACAAGAATCAAAAATATGAAAAAAACATCTGTTGAAACCAAAACAAATTAACTTAAACTGCATTCTGATATTATAACAATAAATATAGAGTTAGATAAATGTCGATAAAAGTTATAAAAGGTATAATAAAATATGCATCTACATTTCAAAAAAAATGTTGGGGGGGCACGATTAAAACTGCTATGAAAACTCAGGTCGCAAATACTTAAAGGTTGAGAAACGCTGCCTTATGTAAAAGTGCTTATTTAAGATTTGGACTTCAGTCTTCACACATTATACACTTCATGTCTACATTTTGTCAATTATTACTAAAACATTTCTGTTGTAACGATGTGTTTACATAGATTGTTGTAGACACAGAACACACATGAAATGAATGTATTCCAAATGACGATTATTATATTATTATTATTTACCCTATAAAGTTTCAGGTTATCTTGACTCCAAGATAAACACTGAGCACTGAGAACCTTCTTTGCGAATTGAACTGCAGCGGTGGGTGGGGGGATGGGATACCAGGCTGCTTGCTGTTTGTGTTGATCTACACATTTACAACACAAAAGACGCTTACAAAGAGGTGTGAACGGATTTAAGGTGGGCTGGTAATTCTAATGTGAAATAACTATACGAATGTTGCAGCAGCTATATTCAATACTGAAAATAACAGATTAAAGGGAGAATCCTGAAGTCACTTTTACACTCCTTCACTACAACCTAACATTTGATTTCAGTTAAAATTATTTTTCTGTAGCATTTCAATATTGCTTAAACAGATTTATACCACCACAATGATATTTTTTCATTTCACATGGTCATTTTACATTTCTCAATACATTACTGCTATGTCTAACATACTGAGGTCTAAACCTGCATAGATTATTCTGCTTGTCCAGGAACCTGAACTGGTTTTACAAAATTTAAAAAGTGATGTGTGGATGATTAGAAAAACTTTCAGTATTGCCATTGCTTGCTCCTCCGCCGCCTCCTCCTGATGACGAAAGGACTGGGATCACATAGAAAACACAAGGAAATGGATGAGAGACTCTTGATGTATTAGAAAATGTTCTTCTGTTTTCCCTGGTGAACACCAGAATCCAGCCACAGAAGATCATGCCCTCAAGTAACACAACACAGAAAGGACACAGGAACTGCCCAGTGAAGGCAGCTAGAATAATGAGTACCTAGGGCTTTTCTGATCATGTGGCCTGGTGTACAACAAATAAAAATGGATGTCAGGAAGTCCTACTGACATATGGCCTCCAGCAAACAAAACCAAGAAATCCAACATGCTGCCTGGGTCAACTTTTTGGATTAAAAGAAACTGCCATATTGCTCAGTGAAGAGGCTTTTACAAAGGAGTTTGGAAGATTCATTGAGAGACAAATGGGGTTGAACTCTTAAATATTTCGGACTCTGGCAATGACCTTGAAAAATCTTGAAAGACTGTTTGACAGTGTTTCTTGTCCTATAAAATGTATCTTGCTATAATGGAATGGCTGGTACACAAGTTGCTTCTCTGTTCTTCTGAGCACTCCACTACAGTTACAGTACATTCACTAAACTGAAAACACACTGTAATACTGCACTCACAGACAAAAATAAACATCTAAAATATCTTTGAATAAGCAAAACAGCCAGTTAAAAGTCTTGTAAATAAGTTAACTGCACATAGACCACGCTGTTTATCTGACAGGGATCCATTATATCTGAAATATGATTGCCTTTCTTTTACTCACTAAGCACTAAATCTTATCTGTAACTGACATTAATCGAAAGACTGATACTCTTTATACAGAATCAAATAGAATTAAGTAAATTGACAGCTTTAAACATAAACAACTTAAGTGGAAAAAAACAACTAATGACTTAACAGAGAACCATGTCACATTTGAGGAGAAAGCACCAAGCTCTAATTTTAACCAAAGCAGCTATGATAGGGCATAATCCTGATGAATCCATCCAACCTCCAGCAGTTTTACGAAAAACTCTGGAGAGGCTGAAATATGCTTTTTTTTACTCTACCCACACATTTTTCTCATGTTATCTTGCTCATTGTATGAAGCACTGCCAGTATTGATAGGCAGCGCCAGAAGCTCAAATTCAATCCTACTTTCCCTGTAAAATGATCTTTCTTATCATCATCTCCAGATATCCTCATAGGAATCTTTGCCTTTTTCAACTCAGATAGGAATATGAACTAGCTGATATAAATAAAATTAAAATCCTTCATGTAAAATGGTTTGTCTAAGTATTATTGATTTAGCATCTTGATTATATTAGTTTTAGTAAATAACATTAATTGTGAGATAATGTATCATATCATATGTTGCCTTAACATATGACTATTATTTATTACTTATGTTTTGAAAACTGTTGGAGTTGTTTTTTTTCCCACAGTAGAACAATATGGTCCACAGGGTAATTGCCACTGTCTTCCATGTCTGAGGAACATCTTTCAGATATCAGTCTTGTTGGCTGCCTATTTTTCACCTTGTATATCCACCCCATATTCAAGTGAGTTGCCCCAGAATATTCTGGTTTGGTATACATTCCCATTTCATAAAAACATGCATGCAAGGATTCTACATTCTAAAATGAAAAAATGCAATCTGTGATCAAATGGTTCCTGTCTTGTGTGTAAAACTGCCAGAATATAAATTTTCCATTGATCCATTTGCCAAACCTTTCTTTTCTAATATAACACAAAAAGCTAAGAAACTGCAACAGCACTGATAACATGTTGTCAGGGATGCCAGGGGCAACGACCCGGCCGGGACGCCGTGAGGGACCGGATGTGGGTCTGCCCCACCCTGGATCACGTGGGGGCCACCGCCCTGGTTGCTTTGGGGGCCACGGGTTGAGGGCATGGAAGCCCCACCCTGCCGGGGCCCGTGGTCACCGCCAGGAGGCGCCCCAATGCCTTGGGGACCTGTTACCTCAGCACTTCCGCCACACCCGGAAGTGCTGGGGGGAAGATTTAAAAGGACACTCGGTGATCTGCCGGGAGAACAGCCGGCACTTCCGCCACACTGGGGCGTGGCCAACGGGGGAGTGTCGAGAACACCTGGAGCTCATCCGGGATTATGAATAAAAGGGGCCGTCTCCCTTCATTTAAGGCTGGAGTTGGGTGGAAGAAGGACGAGGCACGAGAGGAGTGTGGAGGCGGCCCGAAGAGAAGGCATTGTGTGGCCAGGACTGTATTGGGATTTGTGTTGTGCACGGACTGTGTCTGAGTGACATTTAATTTGTAAATAATTGTATATAATAAACGTGTGATGGTGGAAATCAACATGTCCGCCTGTCTGTGTCCGGGCCGGGTTCACAATGTCTAGTGCCAAATAACCAACAAATACCCACACTCACTTAGTCAGGGCCAGTCTGGAGACACCAGTTAACATTATGCTCATAATTTTGGAATGTGAGTGAAAAAAACCTAGAGAAAAATCCATGTTGATACAGTTAGAACATGCGCACTCCATACAGACAGTGACCAGGCCAGGATTCAAACCCAGCTTTCATAAGATGTGAGATAGCACTCCTATCCAGAATGACCTATGCCAAGCAGATTATAAAACAACAGAGTTTATTTGCCAACTTTTCTGTTGTGAACATCATCTGAAGAAACTTTACAGCTACAGAGCCTTAATACAATGGTCCATTCATATTTTGTACAACCAGAACAAAACCAGGATAAGTGATGTTAAGGGGTAATCCAGTGATTTACAGAAGGTAACTGAAACATTCCAGCTTCTTAACCCCTGTTTTACACTGCCTCAGCTCTAAATCGCACAACCTTTTAAAGGTAAAATGTGTTTCTGAATATGGATGGATGAATGGATGAAAGGATGGACAGATGTATAATAACATAAGATTTTACTGTAACTGGTTATTTAATTTTTAACTTAATTCAGCACATTCAGAGCTGCAAGATACAGAATGCGGCACTGACATGATTTAGACGAGAAGGTGGTATGTATGTTCAATGACTGAAAACTGCTTTGTACTTAATGGTGTGCAATAAAACTCCAGCTCCATCCAGTCCATTTATTATATTATACAGACCCCATACTGGCAGCATCAGGTGCAGGGCAGGCATCAATAGCACAGACCCACACTTATTTATATATACTCAACTTAATGTTGCCAGACAATCTTTGGGTGCTGGGGGAAAACTACAGAACTCTGAGAAAAATCCACCCAGATGATGAACAAAACAGATTGTGAGGCTAATGTGCTACTTTCTACTGGATAAATATGTTTCAGAATGATTTTAATTTTTTTCAGGAGGAAAAATATTTTATGGAGTTTTTCTCAAAGAAAATTGTTTTCAACATGGTTTATTTTGGCTTACACAATGAATGAAACCAATTCATACCATTTCAGTGTAGTTGACTGATTATTTGGAGGTTTTTGTTTAAAAAGCATCATAAATTACTTCAGCATTGTCACAAAGGCAACAATTATTTTGCTGAGTGCCTTTTTGCTTCCTTGACTATTGAAAAGTACATTGAACCTTGCAATGCATATAACTTACCATTGACATGAATTACACATAAAGAATTGTTTTGTCATATGAATGATTGTAATAGGGCTCAAAGTGTATTATAAAAGCAGTATTTTCTAGTAGAAAGTGGCTAAACAGAAGCCTAAATTAAGAAGGATGAGCTACAGAAGGATACCTTCAGGGCATAAAATATTAAATAAGTTATGTCACAGTTTAGTGTGACAGTTAAGCAAGACGGTTGAATTAAAATGACAAAAAGAGGCTATGTAAGACCATGACTGTCAGTGCAATTGTAAGCTATTTCAAGAAAAACACATTAAACTGTTGAAAAGGATATTAATAAAAAGAAATCAAATTGCAATTAGAAGAATGGTAAAATTAATTGTTAACATATCTCACACAAGTGCTTTCAATTTGAACTTCTGTGAAACTAAAGTGAATGCCTTGAGCATCTTGCTTGGAAAAATAATTGAAGTGATTAAAATGAAAAATTTCAAAATCAAAAATCTAAACTTGAATTGCATTCCTTCAGAATGAACACTCACTAGACATAGGATTTATTTTAAAAAAAAATATGAGACCTCTTCCAAAACCACCTCTCATCATCTTGATTGTTGGTATATAATTAGAAGTCACCAAAAATGGAAATTTTCACTTGAACTCTGTTATATTGGTATCTTTCCATAATGCAGAAAATGCAAAAGAGGTTGAAAAATAGGTCCAGCGCCTGATATTTTTAGAAGCTTTGACTGAAGGATTATGTTGTTATTGAATTTTTGTTTAGTAATAATGAAGAAAATTCTGACTATATTCATATTTGAGATTTAAGTGAACTACCCCTAAATCCATGTAATATTAAACTTAGCCAAATTAAATATATATAGTTTCATATTATATAGTGACAAAAAGAATATGGGGCCACGTAAGTTGAATATTCCACACACTAGTGACTGAAGTGCCCCTCTAGGTGTAGGTAAATGGCAGACAAGCAGCCATATGCCATATTCCTTGAAATGTTGTTCTAGAAGCATGTCATATCAAGTGCATTAAATAGGAGAAATCACAGGAGATGGACAGAACACCAGAATAATTTCCCCAGAACAGTAGTGGTCAACATGTGGAAGAGAGACAGACAGTAAACTCTGCTCTACTTAATGAAGTCTAGGAGACAACAAACCATTTACTTAAGTAAAAACTGTTGATGATACACCTAGGGACTTTTCTAATGTTTTAGATAACAAGGGATCAGAATTTATAAATCATAATTTTTTTCTTAGAAGTATTTATTAATATTAATTTTAACATTATTTATTAATTTTATTTTACTATCTTTCTTTTAAGATTTTCCTGGGATGCCAAATTATTTAATGGAAGTCAACGTTTTGACCATCGTTTGGAAAGGTGTTCTAAAGGTCAGGTCCCTGGAAGTAATGCAATATCACGTCATCAACATGACAATGTATACTGTAAATCTGAGTCACACTATTCTTATTCTCTGTTTTCTCACTGATACTTTGTGACAGACTTGAGGTGCTGGGTTTTAACCTTCACATTTTTTTTGACTGTTTACACTTCTTGGTCCTTGTTCATTCTCCATTTCAGCAGTAGCAGAATAAAAGTGAAACTTAGCCATGTACAGATACCTAGGGTTGCAGAAGTGGTTATGGTCTCATGAATTTTACATGGTATTTCTGACTCCAGAAGTAATTCCAGGGAATAATCAAGATGTATTTCTAGAGTAGGATTTGGTGGACACTCCTTGCTGGTGGCTGCTTGAAACTGGACTAGGCTGGAAATCTTTAAGCAAAGTCTTTCACTAGATGGGAGGTAGTTCAGCCATAAATTAGACAGAGATAGAAAGAGAAAAGTGGAGTGAAGAGAGTTCATAATGCTTGATGTCACATAACACAACTTGTGTGAAGCACAGCACTAGCTACTGAGGGTAAAATCTGGACAACTAGACAAAATGGTGGCACCCATACAATGACAACACAATAGTAATAAAACAGGTAAAATAAGTCCAAAAACACAGATCTGAAGCAAAACAAAAGTGAAACTAATTAGACATATATAAACAAAAGACCTGTGTGTGTGTGTATATGGAGCAGTCAACCACAACCACTACATGGCACATGCATGTACTTTTAGATATTTTCAGCACAAGCATGCACCTCACTACGAAGCCTGTGTACAGCGAACACCGACGCGCAACAAAGAATAGTCGATGACTAATGACACAGATGGAAGAGACACGACGTTGAAAGGAAGCAAACACCACGACTCAACAGCTGAAATGATTCAAAACATTAAACTAAGGTAAATCACCAATGTTAAAAATAGAAAAAAAAAACAAACTGAAAACTGCTAGACTATCAAAAAATGTATAATAATATAAACAAATTTTTAAAAACTGAAGTAAAATAACTTTGATTTGGACCAAAGATGTAGATCCATGAGGCCACTTTACCACTGTGCCACCCTAATGTGCCACAAACAGTCAGAAGACATACAATGTCACTTCTTCTTCAGAAGTCTCACTCCTTCTGCCTCACCAGATATTTAAAGAAGCAAATGACCACAAGTTACAACTGGGAATCCATGATCCCTGATAGGATCATTTAAACCAGGGCCATGACAGTATTTATGTTTTATTGTTATTTTGCAGCACTTTTGGTGTTGGACATTCTTAACTTTTCATGCTTTTATTCAGTATTTCTAAAATTGCATGTAACAAATTGATATTTTCAGAGAAACATGTAACAAATAGAAGATGTAATTATAACAAAACTTTTTTTTCACATAACAAAAAGTAGTATAGCGTCATAAGAGATTGTGCTCATGCTTTGCATTTCCATTTTCCTGGGTTTCTGTCCCATCTCAAGAACTTTATACAAAGATCCCTGTGTTTTCTTGGTTCAGCAATCATCTAATATCTATATATATAATTCACTAAGGCAAGACACCCATGGAAAGCACGGCAGAAGGGGCGTGGAGTCACTAAGCCGCCGACAAGTAAGACACCTATGGTGCACGCAGGGAGGAGCCACGGCCACCAATTCCAAGACCATTGGGTTCGATGGCAACTCGCAAGCTACGCCCACCAACTCGGATGCGACGACACAGAAGGAACAGCGTCATTTATATTCGTCTGTCGTGGAGGCCTCATGTACCTCCGAGCCACCTTGACTGTTCATAGAAGCATGTTTCTCGCGGAGGCGAGTCGCCATACGCAGCGTGTAAAACGGTTTGCGAGGGGTATCCCATGGGATCCTTAAAACAATCCTTTACAACTGAGCTTAAAACACAATGAAGTAAGCAGTCTTTAAAAAACGAGTTTTCGGTTACGATGCATGACTGCGTGCACCATAGCAAACTGTTTTACACGGTACATACAGCAATTCGCATCCGTGACAAACATGCGTCTTCTTCACTCACAGACAATTATATGTTGCTCTCTCCAGAGTTCCATCTTTTCATCCACTTTCTGTTGTATCCTCAAACCCTCCCTTTTTAGACAACTGTGTCTTTCCAGAAGTGTTCAACCATCAATAAATAATTATGTGGCGTTTGTTATGCCGTGGGTTCACTATTGTGTTGTATTTTGCTCTCTCCAGAGTTCCATCTTTCATTCACTTACTGTTGTATTCTCACACCAACCCGTTTTAGACAATCGTGTCTT
Organism: Polypterus senegalus; assembly: GCF_016835505.1. Classification (NCBI taxonomy): domain Eukaryota; kingdom Metazoa; phylum Chordata; class Cladistia; order Polypteriformes; family Polypteridae; genus Polypterus; species Polypterus senegalus. The sequence goes on along the minus strand of NC_053155.1, from coordinate 102,192,155 downwards.
TCCAGAAGTGTTTAGCATTCAATAAATAATTATGCATGAGATTGAGCATGTGTCTAGGTGTGGGTAAGCCGTTGAACCCCATTCGGGCTGCAAACCGTGGAATTCCCACTAGGTACGACTCATACGCTCCCACTGTTTTCGTCCCTACCCTTTAAACACACCCCTCCCACCTCGCTACTACCGTGGTCGGGTATCTTGGTGGATTATATATAGAAAAGCAGCCAAAACCGCACAGAGCAATGAAACGTCTACGTCAGTCACAGGTGCATCTGGACTGTGTAAAGACAACAACGACTCAAGTGACAAGTTGGAGGTGGGCACATGAGCAGGCAGTGCATACTGAACGAGAAATCAGCAGACTAGCATGACAGAGGGAGCTGAATGGATGTCCTTCTCTTTTCCTCCTGTTCCACACTCCGTGCCGTGCACCCCCATCCCTCCGTCTGGCACGAGAAGGCGCAATGGCGATCCGCCAGTTTTCAGTCATGGACGATTGTGTGTTGGTTCGTTCCGTGCATTGTTACAATGTTGCTTTTCTTGCTGATTTATTGCATTACCGATTTTTCAAATGTTAATTTTCTCCCTGTGCTTAAAAATCATTAAAAAAAACGGCCTGATTATGGGTTGACTAGTATTCAATAATATGAATTGCAATGTACAAAAAGAATCACTGATTATACTACTCCAAGCATGACTTTTGTGCTTGGGTTGAATGCTCTTATTGAAATCCCTGACTAATATACAAATAATCACTAAATTCATGAAAAAATTAATAATAGCATTAACGATGATCCTAAATGTGCAACATTACAAACTCTTTATCCTTGTCATAATATCATTGTAAAACACTGGTATTGCTACACAAACCAGGGAAACACAGTAGTCTCCACAAATGCTAAACAAAAAGGCCATTATCCACCAGCCCCCATACCCATTTCAAAATAGAATAAGCAGCTCTAATATTATTAGGGAGGACTGTAAAGGTTTGTTACCAGGGGGATAATCAAGTATAGAGGTAATAACAGATTATTATAAGTCGGATAAGTCAGGGCTTGATTTTACCATATAATTTCAGGTATTTTATAATCTCATTTGTATAACTCGAATGCGGAAAACTCATGCTATTGATCCAAAAGATTATGATATGCTAACGCCCACCTGAGAGAGTAACCATGGAGCACACTGCCTTTTTTTCTATGTATTGTGCCCATGTGACCACACGGTAATAGCCAAACCGAAGCAACGTTCGCACTGTTTTGTGTTTTTTTGTATCTCACACCCTTATACACCTTTATCGTAAGAGCATCCCTTATCTATGATGGAGCGTTCAATAAGAAGCAAAAATGAAGCTGGTTTTAAATTAAAAGTCGCTGACGTGGCGAAAGAAATTGGGTAACTGCTCTGCAACAACAAATTTTGATGTGTCTGAGAATCTGGTGCGAGATTGGAGGAGGCAAGAAGATGTAAAAAAAGAAATTTAAGTGTCGTATTTTTGAATGGGTGTATAATTTGGGGTCTGATTTTATGATCGATTTTTTGGGTTTCAAGACCCAACTTATAAGCAAGCATATACGGTTTCTGGATTTGCTCTTCATTATTTAATGGAGGGAGTTGTCATTTTTTTTAGGTTGGTTTGGGTGCGCTGTTGTGGTGGAGATATTGTATTGGAAGCAATGCTATGTTAGAATAAATAAATAAAGTCATTTGCCGGAAAACTGCTGGTGTCTTTTCATTGTTTGCCTTACAGGAGGATATTATAGCAGCATAATTATAATAAACAATAATATAAACAAAAATCAAAACGCAAATAGAAAGATACAAATCAAGATTGTAAATGGAACAGAGAGATTCTAAACCAAAATAACTATGGGAAATTTTAAAAGTACTCACTCAATCCTGTGCAAAAACACAAAATTGACAGAGAACAAGCAACAAGTAAAGCACGTCATTGGATCTTCACCAGCAAGTCCTTTGGGAGCTGGAGATCCAAACCCTTCACATTAGGTATATTTTGCACCCTAAGACACTAGATCTTGGCACATTCATTCCAATTCATCCTTTGGCAACAACTATCCTAAAATGAATTTCCTCCATATGGACTGAAAAAAAATTAATAATTAATGTAATATTATTTATATATGATCATTTTATTTTTTCTTTGTATACCATAGGCATATTTAGTATTTCACAGGTGCAAAACTTCAGTGGATTTAATTGTTTTTATTTTGGGTAGTATATAATTGTTAACATCAAAGCTTTATTCGGAGGAAAGTTTCCAATCTTGACACATTTGAAATTCTTTAACAGTTTATAGTAATTCGCCTATCTTGGTAAGGTGTAGTTATAGGGTTAGAAAATGGATGGATGCATGAGTCATTCAAAGGCAAAGAGAAACTGAAAATTACAGAGTACAGTGGAACCTCGGTTTGCGAGCATAATTCGTTCCGGAAACATGTTCGCAGTCCAAACCACTCGTATATCAAAGAAAATTTCCTCATAAGAAATAATGGAAACTCAGATGATTCGTTCCACAACCCAAAACTATTCATATAAAAATGATTAATACAAAATATAAAGTAAAAATACATAAAAAAAATTAACCTGCACTTTACCTTTGAAAAGAATCATGGCTGATGTGAGTGAGTTTCTAAACTCTTGTGGGATTCCACCCAACGGGACGACACGCGGAAGAGCGTCCCAAAGCAATTGCAGTCTCCCAGCGCTGTAGCAGAGACACACACACACACACACCGGCGCACGCGAGAAGAACCATCAGCTCAGTTGTGATCACATGATGCTCAGCAGACAAAGCGTATCCATACTCGTTTATCAAGTCAAAATTTATTAAAAATTTTAGCTCGTCTTGCAAAACACTCGTAAACCAAGTTACTCGCAAACCGAGGTTCCACTGTACTTTGAGAATGTAAGGTTTGAAAGACACATTTCAGCTTAAAGACTTAAAATGTCACTCATAAAAACGTATATGTTTTGAAATATGTTAAATGCTGGACAAATAAATACCTGATATTACCCTTTGGCAAACCTGATAGGGTCACTGCCTGAAACACAAAAGGGCCCTTTCTCGTCTCAAGAATATTAACATGCTCGAAAATGGGGAATCATCTTAGAATGCAGTAGGGTGGGAATTCTTGGAAACTGCCACTGGGTACAAATAATCTACTTCTGAGACTTGTTGAAATATCTTATTCTCATATTTTCATGCTTGTCTCACAAAAGAAGTTTCAGTATTCAACAATTTCGAATATTTAGAAAACATGCTGTTGTCTAAAATTCTAGAAGGCTATGGACTGCTCATACATACATTTTATAAAAATCAAACAAATTAATTATACCATATACTGTATTTATACTCCTTACAGGCACTGACTTCTAAAACTCTGGATCCTTCAATGTTGCCAGAAGCGAAGGACTAGCTAGTTGAAATCATATTTGTAGAGGTACAGAATGAAGTACTCCTATATGGAGGTTCCCTGCAAGCTAGTTTCACAGATATACTATAGGTGCTTTCTTTATGCTATGAATTCTGGTAAACATACGCACTTTTATAATTTGCTTTCCTAAAAATGAAAAAAGATCATTATGTTTTATCAAAATAAAGCTGTATAACTGATTTTTAAATCAACATTTCCTGATTTAAATGACATCAAAGGATTACTCCTAAACACTGTATATGCCTTTTGAAAACAGGAGGTGAGATCATGCTTATTTCCTCTGATTACTACCTTTCACTGAGTTATATTGTGTTTTTTCTTAGGGAAGAACTGAAAGAAACATATTCTTCTGACAAAGAAGCTCACTTTCAAGTCTGATCTAAAAAAGATAATAAGGCAGCCAAAAAGGCATAATGCTAAAAAGCTTAGTACTTATGGCAGATATTAATCATTTTAATTTATTAATGCTCTGGCCACAAAAAAAAAATCAAAAACAAAAAACTTATTGTGTAAAAAGAAATATTGTAGAAAAATATTCTAAAAAATCTGAATGTTTATTTTTGAAATGTATATGACTATGCAAAATACACAGGCATCTAATGTCAATAGGTAAACTCATGAAAATATACAGTAATGAAGATTACTGAACATGGAATATATATATAGTGGAACCTTGGTATACGTCCTTAATTCGTTCCAGACCCTTTGACTTATACTAAACAGGACGTATACCAAACAAATTTTTCCCATAAGAAATAATGGGAAAATGATTAATCCGTTCCCATGAAAAAAAAAATCCTATTGCTATTGGCATATTATACATTGATGGGGTTGTACAAAATAATTTAAACACTGCTTAATACTAAAATACATAAATGCAAAAGCAATTAGATGAAATAAATGAAAATTTTACCTCACTTTACTTTTTAATAACATCTTTGTTTTTCACAATCGTAGATACCGTCGTCCCGGATACGCATGCCACCTTCATACTTTTCAACAATCAATTCAAATTTACATGAAAAAAACATAAAATCACGTTGTGACGATGCAGGTCTGCTGCCGGGGAGCCCTTGAACCCTACACTGTCGGTAATGTGCCTCACTGCTAACCTCATCGGTAAAGCAAGGGGATGGTGAAAAAGTGCAAAGTGCTTTTATTAAAACAATTAACAAAACAAGGTGTTCAAATTAAAGTGCAGTCTCCAAAGTTCCAATAAATAATCCATAAAATCAGAAGTGAAGCGTGGAGGTTAAAACAATAGAAAAAGTCTTCTTAAAAACAACGAAGTTAAAATAGACCAGGAAGCATTCTTTAAAAAAAAACAAGAAGAAGCCCGGTGCCTTTTTACCTGGCGGCCCAACAGGGGAGTCGCCCTACTTGCAGCTGACGTTAACTCTGCCTATTTCAGCTACAGTACTTCGCTCGCTCGCTCTCTCACTCACTCACTCACTCAACCACCCATCCGTTCTTTTTTTTTACTCCCCTTCAAGTCAACTCGCGCTTCTGTTTATCAAGATAAGCAGCCCCAGGAACAATCATGAATGCGGACGGTCCCTCACAAGTGCACTTTGGTGGGAAACGCCCACATCGCTAATCGCCCTGACAACCTTCAGCCACATAACCACCACGCCCCCTCACCAAGCTGCGAGCGCGGTGATTATTTATTTTAAAGCTGGACTTTGACAGGAGCTGTGGACCCGCTATATCACACACGTGAAAGTTCACAGAGTGTTATAGCGCGGGTTGTTCACTGAATGCTAGCAACTGGCGCACTAACGCTCGTGGCCAGTCGTGGCTTTGTCTCAAGAGAGGTAAACAAGGTTAGCACGCGAGTCATATTCCAAACAAAGGTCGTATACCAAGCAAAATTTTTCGTGTCCAAACAGGACGTATACCAAGGTACCACTGTATATATATATATTGTGACGGACAGCCGGGTCCCATGCCGGCGGGGCGCCTCTGCTGCATACGTCCCGGGGAGCCACCATGGACAGTGCAATGCCTCTCCCAGGGTGCCTGGGGGCAGTCTCCCTGGCCGTGGGTCCTTCCTCAGTCTCCCCCATGGCTCCATGGGACATGGAGTCCACCACAGCCCGGTTGGGAGATGAGGTGGCCGCTAGGGGGTGCTGCGGAGAGCCAGCCGCCACATTGGACGACTTACCAGCTCCACCCAGAGGTGCAATTAAGACCAGCTGGTCAGGCACCTGGAGCACTTCTGGGTGGGCTATAAAACAGGCCAACCTCCCTTCATTCTTGGCCAGAATCGGGAGGAAGAGGACGAGGTTGCCTGGGAGGAGTGGTGGTGCCAGAAAGGGTTGGTTATAGTTTTGTGCTTTGTGCTTTGGAACTGTGTATTGCCTGTGGGTCATGGGGAAGACGTGCACCCACGGGTGAAGAAAAGAATAAAGCCTGTGCGTTTTATACACGTGCCTCTGCGTGGTCTGTAGCGCCTTTTACAATATATATATATATATATATATATATATATATATATATATATATATATATATATATATATATATATATATATATATATATATACTGACTCACACCAGCCTTGGGGTGTGTACCTTACCTCCACTTAGCGAACCAGAGAACTACTTAACGAATTTAGATCAAGTTTTCTTCTATAATTTGCTTGAATATTCCACTTGCAACTGCTCTCAACTCGCTAAGAATCATAGCTCGCTTGCAGGAACAATGTATTTGCACTAGTCCGAGACAGAGGCTGTGGGCTGAGAGGAGAGGGAAGCATGACATCAGGAGTAGGGAACTGGTCAGGGCCCTCTTCACTGTCCTGTTTCACTAATACGTGGACAGAACCACATGGGATGGCTAGTATTTGATGTATATATTGGCAATAATGTAATGATATAGGGTACAGAAAATTTAAACAAATCATAATATTAGACAATGTTTCCATTTCAAGGCCACAAGGAGCTGAAGCCTTTCCAGGCAGTATCTAGCTAAAAATGGGAGCCAAGCTTGGACAAGATACTTGTCCATTACAGGGCACACATATCCACACCAGGAAGATATAGAGATAACAATCAATTTATGTCTATATCTTTGGAATGGTAGAGAAGAATTGAGTAGTCTGTGATAGAAACATCAGAAGAATGCTTAAATTCCACTCTAAGAGTGACTAGGCCAAGGATCAGACTCAGGCCTCCATACATATGAGGAAGCTTTTCTAAACAACGAGCCACCCTGCAATCTGGACCCAATGCACTTGTCTTCGTTCACAGGGTTATATATTCAGCTACCATGCTGCAGGAAGTACAAAGTACAAAAGCACATTTTCTATGACAGATTTTATGTCAAACTGAATGACCGTATAGCAGTCTACATAAAGTCCAGCATGGGGATGGGTGCATGTTAACAGCTTTTTATGTCAGATGCAAAACATGAAGAATTAAACAAAATCTAATGTAAAATTGTCATACAAGGTTATTATATATGATTTATAGTAATCTAAGTATAACTAAGATAAAACATTAATTTATTAAATTGAAGATAATAAGATGAATAAATCAATGAATACAGTTCAATTCAAATGCATGATTTGAATTTAAATTTAAAGGAGAGTTAAAAATAAACAAAAAATAAAATTCCAAAGCATATTCAATTGCTAATCAAACAACAGCCATTGCTGAAGTCTTTATCTTTATGTATTCTTGAAAGCCATGCACCAGCGGACCGGTTCACCTGATTTGAAGTCTGAAAGTGAATTCCTTCAAGTCACTTTATCTTTAATTGGCCACTACAACATTTGAAAACAAAAGCCACTACACTCATTTTTCTCTTAAAATCTTCATAGGTTTAAAACCATATTCTTCTGTTTTATATTATTATTATCATTGCTATTAGTAGTGCAACTGTTTAGATTATTTAAAACTGGAGCACTTGTTCAAGGTTACACAGTCAGCCTGAGGTGTTTTTAATGGCCAAAATGTTGTTAAAAGAAAATTCTAAACTGGCCCATAAAGTTCTTCAGTATAGTGGAATACAGTGGCCTATGCCTTAAAGCGGACTACCAAACTAAAATATGAAAACATACATTTTTTGTAAAGCTTAAAAATGAATTGCATGAACACAAAAAAGATTGTATATAAAGTTATTTTTGTGTGTTGTCATAATTGTACAGATCCTCTTACCATCTTAATACTCTGCAGTAGGTTGTAGTTGCATCCATAACTGGTTTCTGCCTTATGCTCAGTGCTGCTATGATGGCATCAATCTTTCCACAACCCAATAATGCAATCATCATCATCATTGCTACACATGGAACATTATATAATTTTTGTCATTTTGCTTCACCAGAAACCACTTAGATAAATGTGACATTACATGAGCTGGCAGAAAGATAGAGTAGACTTTAAAAAGTGCTTCCATTTGCAGTCATTAAATCAGAAAAACTGTTGGAAACACTGTTGTACAACCTCACTCGAAGGGAAAACTTTTGCTAGTGAAGCCTATGGCGATTGTTTTCAAGTTCAGTCCTGGAGAATTCTGTGGCTACAGATTTTCATTCAATCCATGTATCATTAATCCTTTTGACCTCTTTTTATTATTATTTAGGTTTTCAAAAAGGTACAGTAAAGTGAGATTTACATTTATAACATTTTCTTGGCCTTAGCTTTATACATGTAAAGGTCTCTTAAGTAACTTTTACATTTCAGAAAGTACACTTCCTTGTTTCTATATTACTTTTTTCTATCCTGTTTGTTCCCTTCTTTGTATCTAAATATTTACAATAAGACATGGGAGAATAGACACATGTGCAAACGGTACTGACTGTTAAAGGGTGAAAGCTACATCAGTGCCATATTTATTTTGTACTCATTAGTAATTAGCAATAGTTTAGAATGTTCTCAGGTATGACAAGTAAGTAAGATAACCAAGTTAATCTATTGTTGCATAACATACACAGATGCGTGCTACATTTCTATAAATTGTCCACAAATCAACTTTGTAATTTCTGAACTGACATTAAAAAATGGTATAAAAAGGGAGAATAAATTAAATCACTTTTCTTATTTTTATTTGTTGCAGTTACAGGACCTTTTTCTTTGCCTCAAAATAACGGTTTGAGATTTTAATGACTTGTTCTAAGGATTTAATGCATATTTATTAACAAATTTGAAGCTTGTAAAATCACTATTTATGCAAATATCCAAAGACTGCCTGCTCGTCCACCCCATTTTCCTCATACTGTATATAGGATGTTGTTTTCTTCATGCATGTTTCAGTCATTCGGTCAGTTCAAGGCATTCAAAGGCTGCTGAAAATTCATTTTCTTTTCCTAGCTGAATATGAAAACACATTGAAAGAAATATCACTAAAAAAAACTGCTGAGTTCCTGTCACTATCATATTTGGATTCTTGGTGAAATGCACAAAGATTGGTCCCCTATGACTTAAATGCATCTGTAGGAAAGTACAATACATTATTCATGGCTAGGATTAGTGTTTTGCTGCTGTAGTGGATTAGTGATATCTTAGGGGTGGCCAGATCTCAAGACAATAATTTTGTTTTGTCAAAGCATGCTTATGTACACTTAGTGCTTATTTGCCAAGCATTAGTGGTTGTCTGAGCTGAACTTTTTTGAGAACTTAGGTCTTCGTTACATATTGTATGGATATATCAGTGTTATTTAGTTGTGTTAGTTACTTTTGTATTTTTTCCCCAAACAATATTTTCATTTATTTAGAAACTGTGCTGATCAGAGGCTCACAAGAAAGTGATACTCAAAGTGCATGTAGATATCTTTTAAGTTGTTTCTCCTTCATATTTTTTGATAGTATGCCAGGCATGCTCAACAAGTTAAAGAATTGGGGTTGATGCTAATACAATTGAAATAGAGTAAGTAAAGGTTAGTGATAGTATTATTGCTTTGGAGACGCACCATTGCTCCAACAATAATGAAGCCTTACAGAGAAGAATCTGGTCTTCTAACACATTGGTACCATGAAAGCAGTATCTCCTTTATTTTCAGTAAAACCAAAGATTTTCAAGAAAAAGAAGGCAGACCACACTCATATGCATGAGTGAAAAGCCTAGATGTCTACATCTTTTCTGACCAAAATCTACATGTATGCATTGGTGCCCATTCTCCCTGGCTTCACAACATGCTGGTACTGCAGAGGGTGGTGAATATAAGAAAAAATATCACCTGCACACAGCTCCCTTATATCCAGGAGACATATAACATACACCATCTTAGAAAGGCAAATAAATAGCATTATGAAAGACTTCTATATTCTGTATAGTCACTTTTCTCTCTTCTCCATTCTGGCATTCGCACTCAGTAGAATCAAGGACTGTTTATGCAAGGTTACACATACTGACAACTGTTTGTTGTGAATGTTTCCTGATGCTACTTTTACTATCTGATATTGTATTCATTGTCTGATGTAAGCATTGTACGACTGCCAATGGTGTGTGGAAGGAATGCATGTAAGAATTCAGTTGCACTGTGTATACATAACAATACCTAAGCTTGAAGGTCAGTGGATCCCACAGGTTTATTTTCTTCAGGTCTGCTACTAACTGGAAGTTTTTGTTTGCCACTGCTTCATTATCAGCTTGCTATATCTTTTATCTTATGTTAACAGAATTTATATTTGTTAGCATTTGGCTGGAGTGCCCCTCTTCAACATCTTTTGCCTGTAAATTCTTCTTCTTGTTGTAAGAGACGGCCAGCAGCTCAAGCCAGCTGGGATGCCCCTGAGATGGAAAGATGGGGGATGGCAGCTTTTCTAGAACACTGCCTCCCCCAAGACACTAGATAGCAGCTTCCCTACACTGCATCAGTGCCCTGGATTCCCACAGGGCACTATGGGACATGGAGTTCAGCAACACAGCCCTGCTGGGTACCATGGGTGCCGCCAGAGGACACTGTGGGAAGATGATGGGAGAATAAATTCTCGCCTAGCCCAGAAGTACTAATGGATCACGAGGAAAGAAGTCTTGAAGTACTTCCAGGCTGATTAAAAACTGGAATTCTCCATCTGGCCCAGAAGTACTGGCCGGTCACATGGATGGAAGTGCAGAAGCACTTCTGGGTCAAGGATTAGTTAAAGGACTGTGAAACACCCAGCAGGCGAGCCAGAGCCGGGTGGTAGTGAATAAAGCTTGCTGGGAGGATTGAAGGAGGAGAGAGAGAGATTGAGTATTGTGTTTATTATTTGATTACTTGCCTGTTTATTGGTGGCTGTGGTGCTTAGGGGCACTGTTTAAGGAAGGAAAAGAATTAAAAATACTCCTTTGTGCTTTTACCTGGTGTTCTGAATGTCTGTTTGTTGGGGTTAAAGGGGCAACAGTGCCACCAAGCATTCACACTGTGCACCATCAATCACGCAGTAGTCACATGAGGGGGAGCTCTTTGAGCTAGGATTGTCATACACTTTTTGAAAGCCATTATCTATGTTGTTTTGCTTATTTCACAGCCTACTAGCTGCACATTAAGAAGCCTCAGTTTTTACACAAAAGAAAGAGAGAACTTCTTACATCGCCACTATTTTTCAAATCCCAGTAAGCAACACACAGGCAAAAAAATTCATTGTCAAAGAAAAACCTTGAACACAAGAGTGAAGTGGAAACTTAGAGTCAATGGTTTTATTTACTAAAGGCAGACTAGAGACATTTTACCAAACCTTGATCATGGTAGTAAACAATTTCATGTATTTCTTTTTGTGAAAAAATGCTGATATTTGTGAAAAAACTAACAATTAAGTTCCATGTTTATTCTTACTAAATAAGAAATGTTAATGGAAAAGCACTTTCTTTCTTCGTAATTCTAAGCCTTCCACTACCACTTTACATACTGTATGTTCTCTTATATAAAAAGTTTCACCTTCACGAAGGAGAAAATATTTTAAAAAAATTGAATTTCCTTTGTTTTCTCTCCTTATGCAGCCTGACATTCTCTTACTGTTAAAATAAAGAAAACCATTTTAGTAATGTTTTTGTATTACTAATAAATCACTTCAATTTCTGGTCATTTTCTGCTGTTCTGGTTTAATTGACCATACCTTCATCATACTTCACTCAACATACATGTGCCATATATGAAAGTGAAGGGCAGACATTCCAGCCTTCCATGACAAGAAACAAAAAAACATGGTTATTAAATATCCACAAAGGTTTATGTCATCTTGGAAGGAGTTTTAAAAAAATTGAATTCTTTTTGTTTGCTTTTACTATTCACAAGTAAATAACCACAGCATCAAAATGCCTTATTGAAAACAAATGGTCCCTATATCTAATTGTTGGTTGTACATTGCACTTTTACAACCCCAATTCTAATGAAGTTAGGACGTTGTGTAAAACGTAAATATAAACAGAATACAATGATTTGCAAATCCTTTTCAACCTATATTCAATTGAATACATTACAAAGACAAGATATCGAATGTTCAAACTGATAAACTTTATTGTTGTTTTGCAAATCTTCACTCATTTTGAACTTGATGCCTGCAACACGTTCCAAAAAAGCTGGGACAGGGGCAGCAAAACACTGGGAAAGTTGAGGAATGTTCAAAAAACACCTGTTTTGAACATTCCACAGCTGAACAGGTTAATTGGAAACAGGTGTTTGTCATGATTGGGTATAAAAGGTGGCCTCACAATTTTAATCCTTCACTTTATACCTGCTCTAGTTCTAGAACATTTGCTGCTATAGTAACTGAGATGGATTTCGTAATAATTTTCATTCTGGAACAGGAAAATCCTGATCCTCTTCCAAAAAGCAGGATTAACGAATTATCCACATCTTTAGCCTCACTGATCATACAATTCTGGCTTACTCTGTTCCAGAAACACACGTTTGGCTAAATCCAGGTTTTCTGGAATGGGATTAACCTAATTTTCATAAATCTCTCCTTAGTTTAACTGAATTTCACACTAATCCAGTTTTCTAGAACAGATCCCTGAACACCCCACTTACAAAATGAACTTTGAACAACAGAACTCTTTACAAAGATTTAATAATGGAGCTATCAGCATGTGCAAACCAGATATGTGTCCCTCCAGACCCCTTACTACTGCCTCCACAGCTCTGAGCCTTATGGTTCACATAAGGTATGATGACATTTGAGTCACCTGAGAGGTTATCAGTAAGGTATTATGAGAAAACCCCAGCTGGAGAACAGTATAAACAAAGTGGTTTGTTAATAAAACTATCAAATGTGTGTTATTTTTAATACGAGCTGTATGTAAAGTGCCAATTCTCCACTTTGTAATGATGCACTGTATGTCAAAAGTCCTTTGGAAAGCACACAAAAAAACCCTGTAAAAACATGTATTTAAGTAACACAATCTGATCTTCTTGTCAATGAGATGGGTCAGGTTTCTAGACTTTGTGATCGAATTAAGTGATAAGAGTAGGGAAAATGAATTGTTTAAAAGGTGACAAGCTGGGGAACTGAGATATCTAAGGTTAGATAACTGGAGGTAGACCTGCTCAGCTCTTTGATATTTTTTGATATTTAAACAGGTGATTGAATCAGTAAAAACTGAAAGCAGACCCGCAAATACTCAACATTGGATTGCCCTATAAAAAGATTGTCATGTCACACAGAAATAACCCTAGATGCATATCAAAGCTAAAATTCAACTCTATTTTTACTAGGTAAATGTCTGTTGAAACAATAAGAAATCTTAGTTATCAAAAGTAAAACGTGATTAAACAGTTACAGGATCAGGTGGAAAAATGAAATAATTTTGGTCAGCAGTGAAAAAATACAGAGTCATAGAAACAATTGGAGAATGGCATTATTCATGTGGATGAAGAATGTGTTTGGTAGAAAGGAAAAACTGTTTAAAAAAAAAAAGCTAACTCAAAACACCTGACATCAGTTAGGTCACTGGTAATGTTTATTAAACAAAATTGCTAATTAGACCAATAATGAACCAAAAGAAGAATTAAGCTCTGCAGATTTGTATGACACAAAAACAAAAAGAAATAAGAGAAATTAAACTATCCCAACAGTAAAATAAAAAAAAGGCAGCCAAATTAATAAAATACAAAAATTACATAACCCAGAATGACACTAGTAGTTATTGTTTCAGATATGGTCCTTTTATCTAAACTAATACAATAAATGTAAGACCCCCATAATAAAGGAAATTACCAAAGGGCAACACACAAATATCATGCTTAGTATAAGGGATAAAATCTGAAACAAAATGACAAAATTTATTCTAAACAAATAACATCTACCAATTAAATTAACACAATTCTTGTAGGAATTGAAGAAAGAAAGCAAATTTAATGTCCCATCAACTAAACTGGGGCCCTGAAAGCCCTTAATTTTTAAAGTCTCAGGGGACATTCCTTGTTGCAGTATACATAAGTATTTATTTGGGATGGGCTGACCCTAGGCTCAGCTACAAAAAAACGAAGGAATGCAGCTGACTATTGCAAATCTATTAAAAATAAAAAATGAAAATAAAAATTGATCTGTAAAATAAAAATGTGTAGTATTTGTGAAATTGAAGATTGCTTCTCATTTAAGAATATATGGAATTTCAATCTTGTTTAAGTAGCACAAACAGATGCTCCTCTATGCCATGCTTGTATGCAAAGACACAAAGGCTCCCAAACTAAATTCTAGGGCTTTATTGCCAAATCTCTCCATCACCCTTGAAATAGCTACTTTCTGTCTTACCCGATGCTCTCGTACTAGTTTCAAAACAATATGTTCATCGTACAAGATAGCCATGCTGTGTCTTACAGGCTTTGGTTGCTTCCTTTTTTGTTTCAAATTCCTCTTTCCTAAAAAATTCCCTGCATAAAGGGTTTAACATATATTTACAGTGATCAAAAAGATCAGTCACTTTGATACATTAACAGAAAAAAGTACAAAACTTGAACGAAGATCTCCAGTTGTTGGACTGAAATGGTGCTCTGCTAGGTGGTGGTAGCCTTGTTGTCTATATCCCTAACTCTGAAAGGAGAGATTGCAAGATACCTTAGACATAATAGTTGCAATGGGAGTAGTAGATCTTATATCTCATGTTGCATGAAACCTGCACTGACCATCACTCAAGGCATGTACTTTGGGATCATCATCATCATCATCAATAAATGAAAGCAGGAAACTCAAGAAAAACAATGTATGCAATACTGTTATATGTTTTTCTACAATTGATCGTCTGTTAAACCCAGGTAACACAAAGGAATGCCCCCAGAATACTTCCAGTGAAACCTGTGAGAACATTGCTGTATTTTTCAATCAAAAAATTAATGATATTAGAGATAACATAGTATATCTCCCCAACACTGCAGAACCTCCAAAGCCCCGGTACTCCATTATAAACAAATTAAATGCTTTCACCAGGATAGATTTACCTGAATTACATAGTATAATCTCTCAACTGAAACCCTCCACCTGCGTCCTTGACCCAATACCAACAAGGTTTTTCAAAGAAATATCAGACGTGCTAATTGACAATATTCTGGACATAGTTAATTCGTCATTAGATACGGGGGTCTTTCCAGACTGTCTTAAGACTGCTGTAGTTAAACCCCTGCTCAAGAAAAATAATCTTGACCCCTCTGCCTTTGAAAATTTTAGACCCATCTCTAACCTGCCCTTCCTAAGTAAAATTCTAGAGAAGGCAATCATTTTGCAATTAAATGACCACCTCAATAAACATGCTATTCTTGATAAATTTCAGTCAGGCTTCAGAACAAATCACAGCACAGAAACTGCACTCGTTAAAGTAGTAAATGACTTGTGGGTAAATGCAGACAGAGGCCATTTATCTGTTCTCATCCTCTTAGATCTGAGTGCTGCATTTGACACCATTGATCATAATATTCTTAGAAATCGCCTTAGTCAATGGGTGGGCCTCTCTGGCAGTGTCTTAAATTGGTTTGAATCCTACCTGGCAGGGAGAAAATTCTTTGTTAGTTGTGGTAAATACAACTCAAAGACACATGATATCCGATATGGTGTTCCACAAGGCTCTATCCTGGGTCCGCTGCTCTTCTCAATCTATATGCTTCCGTTAGGTCAGATTATCTCAGGTTACAACGTGAGCTACCACAGCTATGCTGATGACACACAGCTGTACTTATCAATAGCACCTGATGACTCCGACTCTTTCGATTCACTAACATAATGTCTTACTGGCATTTCTGAATGGATGAATAGTAATTTCCTCAAACTAAATAAAGAGAAAACTGAAATTTTAGTAATTGGCAATAATGGATTCAATAAGGTTATCAGAAATAAACTTGATGCACTAGGATTAAAAGTTAAGACGGAAGTAAAAAATTTAGGGGTAACCATTGACTGTAATCTGAATTTTAAATCGCATATTCATCAGACCACTAGGACAGCATTTTTTCACTTAAGAAACATAGCAAAATTTAGACCTCTTATATCACTGAAAGATGCTGAGAAATTAATTCACGCATTTGTTTTCAGTCGACTAGATTACTGTAATGCACTCCTCTCAGGACTACCCAAAAAAGACATAAATCGTTTGCAACAAGTGCAGAATGCAGCTGCTAGAATCCTAACTGGGAAAAGAAAATCCGAACACATTTCTCCAGTTTTGATGTCACTAAACTGGTTGCCTGTGTCATTCAGGATTGACTTTAAAATACTGCTTATGGTTTATAAAGCCTTAAATAATCTCGCTCCATCTTATATATCGGAATGCCTGACACGTTATATTCCAAATCGTAACCTTAGATCTTCAAATGAGTGTCTCCTTATAATTCCAAAAGCTAAACTTAAAAGAAGTGGTGAGGCGGCCTTCTGCTGTTATGCACCTAAAATCTGGAATAGCCTGCCAATAGGAATTCGCCAGGCAAATACAGTAGATCACTTTAAAACACTGCTGAAAACACATTACTTTAACATGGCCTTTTTATAACTTCACTTTAACTTAATACTGATACTCTGTATGTTCAATTCATCATAATAACTATTCATAGTGGCTCCAAAATCCATACTGACCCCAACTCTCTTTTCTGTTTCTTTTTCCGGCCTGTGGCCTGCCACCACCACCTACTCAAAGCATCATGATGCTCCAACATTGATGGACTGAAAGCCAGAAGTCTACGTGACCATCATCATCAGGTCCTTCCATGAAAACCCTAAATACAAAGAGGACTGTTTGATTTATGTTAGGTAGATTGCCCAGAGGGGACTGGGCGGTCTCTTGGTCTGGAACCCCTACAGATTTTATTTTTTCTCCAGCTTTTGGAGTTTTTTTTGTTTTTCTGTCCACCCTGGCCATCGGACCTTACTTATTCTATGTTAATTAATGTTGACTTATGTTTATTTTTTATTGTGTCTTCTATTTTTCTATTCATTTTGTAAAGCACTTTGAGCTACATTTTTTTTGTATGAATATGTGCTATATAAATAAATGTTGATTGATTGATTGATACTGTTGATCAGAGTATATGACAGATTACACAAGAGACATCTTTGGTGTTGTCTTCCATTTATTAGGCATTTTGGAGATCAATGGTTCAGGTTACAAAGAATTTTTCTATGACTTGGCAACTGCACTACATTTTAGGTGGACGTAAATCTGTGTTGGTCACACACTGGAACACTTGAGTGGTTTAAGAAGCCATAATCTAAGGAAATAAAATAAAGTTGTAGTTGAGAGAAAGGAATCAACTGCTCCTTGGAAGGAAATGTGTCAAGCTATAAAGAGACAATACAGAGATGTCTGGAGAGATCTGCAAAACAGCCAGTTAATCTCCTCTCCATGGTGCCTTGAATTGACAATGCTGCAAAAATGTAGCAGAAGTTTTGATTTTGTTTGGTTTGTAAATCTGCTTTTTGAGTTAGTACTGTCCATTTTTTAATATTTAAGTTGGAAAAAAGTTGAATGAACCATATTAACAAAAAGTATAAGTAACTTATTAGTTGGCCAAGGAAATGTCCATAGCACTAAATGTTTCTCTATGCTGAGAAAAAAATAAATTATTCATACAAATACTGTTTGGTGCTAATTTTCTGCATGCTTTTGATTCTCTCTTCAGCAGACTACTCATCTCCTCTAAGTGAGTCTTTTTCTGCTCATCAGTGTCAAAAAAGCCAAAGTAAACCTACAGTGATTCAATGTTGTATAACAATAAATTGTGAAAACTTCCAAGGGGTGAATGCTTTTTATAGGCACTGTTCCTGAAACTCAGATGTGATCTCATCCGTCAGTGCTTGGGGCCATCTTAGAAGCCTCATGGATAAAGGTTCATGGTTCCCAGTTTCATGTGCTTGGTCATAATTGAATTTATACCGAAAGATCATTTGCAATTCTTTTGACACTCATCTAAAGATTCTTGTTTGGAAATTAGACTTTAAGTTTATTTTCTGCTTTGGTATGGTTTCAGGCGGGCATGTTAGTAACTACAATTTTCTGATCATGTGTTTAAAAAACATTTGTTTAAAAAAAGCCTTTAACATTTTTATAATTCACCCTAAAAAGAAATATCTCACATTTTAACGGTGCATTATTTTCCTAAATGGGTGACTATAACCAAGCCAAGATGAACATGATAGCCATCCCATTATGGACTCTGAAGTGTTTACTGTTTTAAAGTCATGGTCACTACAAGTGAGAGCTGAGAAAAGTTGGGCAACGCCATCCACCTCAACAACAGTCAGTTTGCACGTTAAGAGTATAATGTTTTCTCTATAACATCCATCCATTTTCTAACCCGCTGAATCCGAATACAGGGTCACGGGGGTCTGCTGGAGCCAATCCCAGCCAACACAGGGCACAAGGCAGGAACCAATCCTGGGCAGGGTGCCAACCCACCACAGGACACACACAAACACCAAGCACACACTAGGGCCAATGTAGAATCGCCAATCCACCTAACCTGCATGTCTTTGGATTGTGGGAGGAAACCGATGCCGGAGGACTTTACTTGACACGGGAGAACATGCAAACTCCACGCAGGGAGGACCCGAACTAACCGGTCTCCTAACTGCGAGGCAGCAGCGCTACCACTGCGCCACCGTGCCGCCCGCAACTTTACTTGTACCTAAAAATGAGTAAATGAACTAACTGATATACAGCACAGTGATGCTGGGCTCAGAGCTACTGTCTTAGAGCTGGAGACTGGGATCAACCTAGACGATATTTGTTTACCCTGTCAGTGAAGAGTTTACCTCTCAGACGTTTCTTTTAAATTTCAAAAGCAGACAAATGAGTAAGTGTAGGTCTGTGAGTTAGCATGTCCACCAATGGACTGGCATCCCATTCAGCATTTTACTGCCTTTACACCAGTGCTGCCAGGATACACGCTGGTTCATCACTATTTTAACTTTGAATTAAATGAGTTATTTCATTATGGTGATCTCAGCAGTACATTTGAATTGAAGCACCTACAGTATCACAAACTGAACTACATTTGAAATACAAAGTGTTCATTGGTTTTGAGGTAAATCTCAGATATTTTTGGTCTTTGTTAATTATGGAATGGGTACAGCATTTATATGTTGAATCAAAAATCTGTTCAGGCAAGGAACAGGGAATCTGACATAAATTTATTAAAAACATCAATAAATATATATGATACACAGTACAATTCTTTATCAACACAGTGTGTTACCTACCTACCAATTCCTGCTGAGTTGGATGAGTAATAATTAAATTTAAAAAGATTTTTTCCACTTTATTAAATGTCACTTCATATCATAAAGTGCAATATTTCTTACATGGTGTGAAAACTTGCTTAGGAACTAAACAAATGGTGTGAGACAACGCTTTAAAACTTAAAAGTGAGGCCAGTAGTGTAATGTTTGCTAAAATCATGAAAAATGATTTGAAATGAGAAGATGAATATACCGAACGTGATTCTCATATGGCCCATGGGGAATGTTAAGACTGCTAACAAATGACAAAGCTCTTCTCCATTGTAATTAGCACAAGCTTCGTTTCCATTTTGACTCGAAATCGCAGAGGGAACCACAGATAGCCCATCCCACTTCTGTGATCTGTATTTAAATTTGCATAAAGGCACACTCATTTTCCCTACTCCTACTTCTGTACATGGCTTTATATGTGCATTTTATCATACCCTTTGAGCAAAAGTACTTTATTGTTCCTGGGTCCAATTTGCTATAGATAGCTCTAAAATATCTTGTACTTATCAGATAATTTGCAACTTTGTGGATCCATTCTGTTGCTGAATTTTGACACTATCTGAGAAACTGAAAGCATCTGTGGCTCTTAACATGCCATATGTGATACACTATACTAAACACAAATCTTGTCATGACACATTACTTAACACTGTCACTTGTGTAGATGATATACCAGTACAGACAGCATCATTCCCACTATCGTAAAGTGGCTTTCATATTTTTTTCCTCAACTTCAAAACTTATGTTAAAACCTCCCTTTTTTACATAGTAGTTTTCAACAGCAATACTTCTGCATAATGCCTTACTATGACTGTGACAGCAAAATAAAAATCTTTCTTACTTTTCTTTCTTTTTAATTTTATTACTTTATGGTCATTTCGGTGTGTATTCAGACTAAACTGTGTATGTATATTTATTTACTTACTTTCTCATCTACCTGTTAATGTATTTATTTATTTATTTAAAGAGCTACTGTAAAAAAAAATCCCCATGGGGACAAATGAAGTTCTATCTATCTATTTATCTATCTATCATTGACTATGCATTTCATTTAACAGTTTAATAAACCTGTTTTTTTCAGTATTGGTCCTCAACTGTTGGAGCCTTCTCCTAACAGAAGACAGGAAACAACCCTGGATGGGATACCAGATCACTGGACAGTACCCTGATATATCAGATCAGCTGGTAAGCAAATTAACATCACATTCTTAGATTTGAAACTAGAGTTTCCAAAAGAAATCCGCACAGGCATGAATATTATGTAAACTTCACAGAGAATGCTCCCTAACCATTAATTAAATAGACTCTGTATTATGAGCCTGCAGCATTAACCAGATAAAGTTGCAGAATCACGCAGAATTAGAACCGAGTCTGGGAGTGGAATCCCTGTCCCCATGTAGGTTATCTAAGCCTCTCTACAAGACCTGAGTGAGGGGAAAAGGAGTGAGAGCACCTTAGCTAATTCCTCCTCCAAATCCTTGGCCAGACAGTGTTGATGGTTTTGTTGATTGGTGACCCCATTCACTCCTCTCAAAGTCTCTATGATCCCTCTGTCCCTTGAATCAAATAACATATACATGTATTTACATGTGCTTTATGAAATATCTATATCCAAATCTTAGCTCTTTAACAATAATAGTAAATAACCATACACCCCATTAACAATAACTCACTGTTTCAAAAAAAATATCATAATGGTGTATTAATATTGGAGTCTTGTTTATTTCTTTTTTAACAGTTATTGAACTGAATGCCAATTCTTGCAATAGCTGTGAGAATCATGCCTGTTTATTTAACAATGTGCAAAATCCAATGTCTATTCACCTACTGTGTACTGTATTTAGAAGGTTGTAAACAGGTTTTCTATGCTCTAATTGCGAAAATATTCGATTTATAAATAAAGAATCCTACTTCGCGGAAATTCATTTATCGCAGCAGAGTCTGGAACGGATTAACCGCGATAAACGAGGGTTGACTGTATGTGCCTCCAGTAATGAAAATACTCTAACAGTATCAACAATGACACTTCAACAGCTATACTCTTTCCATGGGACTTGCAGAAATGACAAAGTATTTGTTGAGCATTTACAATATTCATTTTCACATGAACTTGGGAGAAATAACAAATTGTTTTTATAGTATTTGATGAATTATTTCTGCTTTCAAGTGCAGCTTATTCAATCCGAGCAATTCAAAGATAGCTTAGTAGCATTTTCACATATTGTTGTTAGGATTTGAGCCTTCTGTTAACAATATAATTTTGCAATCTATAACATTATTAATTTCATTTACATTGTTACTATTACTAATCATTAAAAAAAACAGTTTTCTGTCTCCTTTGTATGGACACAAGCATATTACCAGTGGGCTCATTGTCATGTATGTGACCCAACAACACACCTATTGTATATTATATGGTAGCATGCGTGCTCTGCTGCTAAGTTTTTGGATATAGAATAGAACTCTGCTTATCTATTTGTTGATCAATTTAATTAGGGAAAGGATAGAGGCACAAGGCAGCACAAGAGAGGCGCGCACGCACACACACACACACAGAGGCAGTGCCAGAGAGAGCAGCGCAAGAGATTGTGACACACCCACACACAGAGGCAGCCCGAGATGCAGACACAGGCAGCGCGAGAGAGAGCTGGACGCATTAAGGTAGGAAGGCAGTGTTAATGCACTGGGCTTGATTTTGTTTTCACTTCTGTTTTCAGCGATCTTTTCGTAGCGTGCATTGTTGCAATGTTATTTTTCTTGGTGGTTTATTAAATTACGGATTTTTTCAAATGTTCATTTTTTTCCCTGTGCTTAAAACTCATTTAAAAAGTGCTTTTAGCTGGCGGTTGGTAGCGCTATAGCGCAAACTATTACAGTGTTAGTTTTCTCTGTTGTTCAAGGTTTTCTCAGTGTTATTCAATGTTTTTACATTAGTTTACTATTATGTGCATTCTATGGTTTAATTAACTATATTTTTGCTTAAAAACTTAAAAAATATATATATTTACATACAGTTTGTATGGTCTGGAACGGATTAATTGTATTTACATACAGTCCTATGGGGGAAGTTGCTTCAGTTCACGACCAAATCGGTTTATGACCAGAGTTTTGGAACGAATTATGGTCGTGAACCGAGGTCCTACTGTAGCACCTTTTTTATGTCTCTTTTAACTATCAGTTTTTGCCTCACATTTGGAGTTTGTTCCCTGGCTTTTCTTGACTTTTTGTTCTTGACTCATGTCTACTATGATGATTTTTTCTTGAAAACCTTTCATTTTCTGGTCCTTGTTACTAAATTGTTCATTTAGACAAGCTGTTTTCCATCCAAGTTCATACATAATAGGTTATATAGCATAATTAGTTGAGTACAAGTCAAGAGAGTCTATGCTTAAAAAATACTTCACTCAAAATGTGTATATTTTTTCCGTTACTTACTATTTTGTTTGTACTGATGATTGAGAAAATTTTTAATGTCACGTTTTCATGGACAACAGAAATTTTCCACTACAATAGGCTTCAATGGGGCCAGCAGGGTTCTAATGCAGAACAACAACAAACATCATTCAGATGTCCATGAAAAAAAATCTTCAATTACTCGTGTTACATAATCTACATACCTGTTTTCTCACAATATCCAAAACAGAGTAATGTTCTGCTAAACTATTGTTAAATAAAAGTAGTGCATGAAAATGAAGAGGATGATGCTTTTGAATTGAAGACAAATCTCTTCACCAATGAACACGGGATGAGGCAGGTTTTAAACAGATAAATAAAAAGTAAATAAAAAATAAAATGAATTTCAATCAAGACCTATTTTTTTCTTCTTTTAAATGTGTGTTTACCTTCCCTGGGTATAGTATTATAATTTGTAAGTCTTACAATCCTCAAGGGACAGGTTTTTGGTTCAAACGTAAAGCCTGCACTCCCTCATAGACATGAAAACACTGTAGAATTCAGCATTACAAAAATGCTCACCTACCAAAACTCAAAAAACAGGTCTGTGGTCTGCACAGACAAATATATAAATAAATCCTTAAAAAGAAAGAAGGTAACATAAAAACCCCTAACCCAAATAAGAAAAAATCTAAAGAATCTAAATTCTTTAGATAAGATTTTACTAACAAAAAAGGCTAAAAAAACAAAACAAGAGCAAAAATAAAATGAGGTCACCAAATGAACAAAATTGTGAGACTAGACCGTAAAACAGGAATAGAGCGATTAATGAGCAGAACTACAGAAAAGCTAATGCCTCAGCAGTAATACTGAGGCAGCAATGATTTTATCTGGGCTGGGGACAGCCTCTCAGCTGCAGTATCAGGAAGTCCTGCCCCTCTTGAGCACAACCTAAAGACAAGGAACATAACTTACTAAATTAACATAAAATAAAAAATAGATTAATAAACAAAATGATCTTAAATAATAAAAAACAATACATTCAATAACATAAATAACAAGTATTTTCATACAAAATGACAAAATTAACAAAAGGACAACTAGACATTTTGAAACCAAGCGCATTTTTCTGAAGAGCTTAAACAGCATGGTGGTACTGTGTGTAGCATTGCCACCTCATACAGTCATGGATCTTGTGTCCTGGGTACAAATCTCATGCCCAGTTATTGGTTTTGTAGATTTTGCACCTTGTTCCTGAGTCTGTAGGGGTTTTCCATTGAGTACATTAATTTTCCTCCCACATTCCCAAAGACATGCAGGTTAGGAGTATTGTCTTTTCCAAACCCTGTGTGTGAGTGGACCATATGTAATGTACTAGCCCTTTGTCTAGGGCAGTTTCACATTCCCACATTTTTTCCAATGATGCAAGAATTAAGGCTACTTGTTTGTCTCATGTCATCTGTCTGTCCTGTCATCTGTCTGTCCAGAAAAACAAAAAACTTGCCCAGTTTTTTCATGGCTTATCGTCACTATTCTGTTAAAGGGGTTTGAGTACTTGCATTACATGGTTGTGTACAGTATTGACATCTAACAAGCTGACTCTGTTTGATAAAATGGAGGAATATGGAAGTGATTGGAACTCCAACCCATCCCTATGCACTGAAAACTCATAGCAATGAGGGTATATAACTGCTGCTGGCGTAAGGGCCAATTTTAAGTCAGTTTCACTGGGATAGTTAGGAATTGAGCCTCATCAAACTTAGAGACCACATTTTTCCGTAATAATATCATCCAATGAAGAATTAAGGCTACTTGTTTTTCTCCGTCCTCGTTAACTACCTTGCGTCTCATGTCATCTGTGTCCAGAAAATTAATTCCCGCCAAAAAATCTGAGTTTTAAAAGATGGGCTCCTAGAAGGTGGCGTGTGCTAATTCTTGCCCAGTTTTTAAATTGTGCCGTTAAATTTTGAATAGGATCTTGTTCTAATTCAATGGGAGGAGCTATTGCATGGCTTATCGTCACTATTCTGTTAAAGGGGTTTGAGTACTTGCATTACATGGTTGTGTACAGTATTGACATCTTTCTGTTTGATAAAATGGAGGAATATGGAAGTGATTGGAACCTCCCTTGCACTGAAAACTCTATGAGGGTATATAACTGTCTTCCGGTTTTCTGTAGATAGCCAGATCTTTCAGGCATCCTCTTTTCTCCTCCTTTCTATGCTAGCCATCTTAGGCGCTGGACACTCATGAACCTGAACTGGATTTGAAGAGTTTTACTATGTTACTAGTAATCAAGGTAAGGTTAACATTTTTGTACATTCAAGAAGACATTATCTGACCAGATCAAAATGGTCACAAATAACGGATTAGAGATTCACTTTTTGCTTAATTTAACAGGTAAATATTTGCATTAGTGACTCACTGGGATGGTGGTATTGAACTTTTGTCCATTGGAAAGAAGTTAATGTCTTACTGTAAAAATCCCACATTTAAAGCAAACTTAGCTCTTAGCCAACATGACCTAGGTCTTAAATAAGATGATTTAAATCTATTATTCCTGCAATTAATTTTCTCCTTGCTTGTAAGATGAATTCTGGAGCTCATGCAGTATTTCTTGATGATCACCGTTGCATTGATTTACAGTTTCAGTGCATAGTGAAATGAGTAGTACAAAGTGGCAATTGCCCCACATAACTAGGCAATTTTCTCTGTCAAGGAGATTGTCTCACATTAAATTATGTTAATAGGTCTTGAGAAATATTCATTTTGCACTTTGTCAAATCTTCATGAATCTGAGAGAAAATCTGGGTTAACTGTGGACAGCTTTCACTTCTATCAGGGAATTCATTTGACAAAACATCAGGTAAGTGAAAAATAACAGCTACTATTTCCTCTTCTTCTGTGTCATTTGTCTGTGACAGAAGAAATCTAGAAAAGCAATCAGCTGTCACATTTAGCTTTCTGTGTGGTAAGTAACCTCATTGGATAAGCAAAATGTGTTTACCATCTGTCAATCTGCATTCCTTTATGGCCTGTTGCCTTGGATGTCAGCAGCATTTAGCACTAGGTAACTATGCAAAGCTGCTCCTACAAAGGTAATCTTTAATATTTTACGGAACCTATATGCAAACAAGTACATCATAATATTTTTTGTTGTCTACAGAAAGCATACTAGAAGCAAAATACAACAACACTTTCTATGCCATCAGAAGAAATATGACAGAAAATCTGATTGAGAGCAACTGTGACATTTATGTTTGAGTTCATCTTCATTTAGTCTGTGTAATGCCATCTAAAGGGTTCCAGATTAGGTGGTCAGAGTACCATGCAAAATTAAATGAAACATATAAGCCCCTATTCTTGGTAAACCTTGAAACTGAATGCCCTTGGGGAATAGGTACACTAAGAACTCAAGTGTTTATATAGAGCAAAACTTGGTGATATGCATAAGCCATTTCTACAATAGAATAAACCATGGGTCTAGCATTGAAGATGATTCATGTATGATAAAGAAGTTATTATGTGACTCTAATTCCATTGTTCAACTATCTTAGGTCAATGAATATTAAAATCTTAACACAAGCTTCTAGTTAGGTTTAGGGCTGATTTTGAAATTCTCCTTCTAACATTCTGAATATTAAATGAACTTAGAGATATTTACTAAACAGAGCTTATCAATACCTTGTGGTCAATTGAAGAAACTGCAAGTCACCACTGAAAACTACTGGGGCACCAACATCCACATTTATTTTCAACAAAATATTCAGTTTAAAACAGACAAAACATAGAGCAGCCATGCCCACCAACAGAAAGGTATCAAAAGAGGATTGCTATAAGGCTAAGTAACTGCAAAGATACAGTAACTGCCTTGGGTTCAGTGCAAGACTTGAACACTTCCTCCCATCAGCAGCAGGATTTATAGCTTGGGGACAGGAAGGGGCGGAGTCAGTTGGCCACACTGGGCATCTTCTCTGTGCTGTGGTGGGAACAAGAGAGGAGAATGTATGTGTC
Source organism: Polypterus senegalus (assembly GCF_016835505.1). Classification (NCBI taxonomy): domain Eukaryota; kingdom Metazoa; phylum Chordata; class Cladistia; order Polypteriformes; family Polypteridae; genus Polypterus; species Polypterus senegalus. The sequence continues at coordinate 102,165,664 of NC_053155.1, read as the reverse complement.
AGTGTCCCCTCTTGACTCAAAGCGGTATTACATACCTCTGATAAGCCTGGAGAGTGCTCCACAGACACACATGCATGACAATCTACACACAAGAGTGTCAATTATGATCTCAGTTATCATCATCAAAAAACACCAGATTAGTCACTTCAGCAGCAAAGAAGTTTGTGCCCCAGTGCACTTTTTGTGTGGCTCGTTCTGAGGTTCAGGTTTTGCCTCTGGTTTCATATAGTCCTTTGGATGTAATTGCTGGATTTTAGAGACAATTTCTGTATTTGAGCATTATGATAACATGATTTAGGTTTATATAGACTGAGACAGGACAACAGTTTTGTAGATTTTGAGTTTCTGTTTCTTTATTGATCAATTTGTGTGTTATTTTCAAATTAATATTCCTTTCATATTGAATTATTTCTGACTTTTTAATAATTTATTATCACCTCAGTTGCAGTTCATAAATAGTTAATAAATAATTATTTCTGGTTCACTCACAGCTTATTTCCTCAAGTGATTCTTTGATAATCACCATAATTTTAAGCTTTTCACTGTTTAACTCTTGTGGAAAGCGTACCCCCAGACACAGACAGACCGACACCAGGATGTCCAAAACACACTTCTTTATTAACTTCTTGAGCACCACAATGTCTGCAAGCACCAACTCTCTTCCTTTGTCGTCTTCTTCTTCTGCTTTCTCTTTCCTTGACCACCTGTCCTCCTCACAAGCTTCGTCTCCTTCCTCCCAACTCTGGCTCATCTTTTCCCCTTTTATCATGACCCGGATGAGCCCCAGGTGCTCCCCTTGACGTTACTTCCTAGTGTGGAGGAAGTGTCAGGAAAGCACCTGGAAGCACTTCGGGTGACCTTGGAACTATTTCAAACTGAGTATTCCAGCTCCACCCCTGTGGCCCCCAAATAGCCCCAGGCGGCTGCCCTCTCATGGCCGAGGAGTAGTATTGTCCAACTCGGGGACTATCCAGGCGTCCCGGCCGGGCAGTGTCCCCGGTCATCTGTGACACTCTGTTTGTCATTTGTTCAAAAATGCTAATCTAGGAGATAATTATGAATTGCTAATGCCTTTCCTTTACTCTGTTTGTTTCTTCAAGTCCTGCTACAGAACTTGGTGTCACTACTACACTGCCAAGTTATTACTCCTGCTGATGACTTTAGAGATGGTGGGATTCAATGGATTTCAGACTGGTTCTTTTCATACTTCTAAGGCTATAGTTATGATAGACTCCCCTGAAAGCTAAGGGGGAACAGTTGGCCTAGGCCACTGATTTCATAAATTCAGTTGTCCAGTTGCATATTTATCGCAGTGAGCCTCTCACGACCACCAAGCAATTATGATGCAACCCCCAAGTTAACACCTCAGATTTAATTGCTCCTTTGAATTTTGGTGTTTCTTATTCCCTATCAATGATTAAAAAGTCTGCAAAAACAGCTGTTCACCATGCAATACTATCATTTCCACATAAGAGTTTCATTTGGAGCCATGTCCATAAATGCATTGTTAAAGAGCTAGTGATGAGCCAATCAATCGTATTATACCACAAAGAGACTTTGCTTGTTCCTCAACCTCCCATACTTTTGGTACTTGTCTATCTTCATGTTTATTTGTTCAAAACTGAAAGAATAGGATTTCTTCCAAATTTCTGTCCATAGCCCATGCCATAGCCATCCATAGCATCCTAACTACAGCTCCTGGATTCCAACTAAACTAATGCACTACACAAAATAGGATTTTTCTTCTCAAACTATAGTATCTATAGATTTAAATTACAAACAACAGCAATAGAGTAAACTTATTTGAACAGTTTTAACAGCTGTCTTCCTTATATTTTTCCTTCTGCCAAGGCTCTAGGAGTTCCACTGGTAGAGGAAAGCAGTTCAATGAATTACATACATTAGGAAATAACTATTGGTAGTTCTCTTCAGTAAGGAATTAAAAAATATGTTTACAATTTTGTTTTATTTCTGGATTATTCTTTTAACTGGTGAACTTTGAACAGCATGAGAAAGGTACTATATATACATAAAATGTATTATTATTATTATTAATATTATTATTTAGTTAAAACACTGTGTTTGTAAAATTTCTTATTAGGTTGGAATTACCCTCCTACTGCTAACTGCAGGCTACAACCTGAAAAGGCCTGAAAATGGAAGGCTGGTTTTGAAAGAAAAACCCTATAGATTTTAAAAGTCCCAAAATATAGGGAGATAAAATTGTGAAAACTCTGTCTTGTAAAAAAAAAAACACTTCCAAACTGTAATCTTTATAAATTGAGGGCTTATTTACAAAAACAAACAAAATAACAAAAATGTTCAAAAAAGCTAACATGGTGTGCTTAAAAAAGGCAATCCACATCAACCAATTCCAACCAAATCCAAAGGAAACAGCAATAATTACAAAACTCCTTCACAAACTCAAAAATCAACTATCCAGGCTTCCAGCTTCTCTGGCTTTAAATAACCAGAAGGAGAGCTCAGGAGTACTGACATCAGGGTGGCCCTGTCCCCTGGGGTTCAGCCCACAAAGGACATGGAATGGAGGAATATTTAAAAAGATAGTAATTAATTCCAAACATAATGGAAATTACATAAAAACATACAAAAATAACAATTCAAACATGACAAAAAAACACATAACTCAAGTAGATATATAACAACCGCATATAGAAAAGTAGACATCAACATATAACATTTTTGAAGCTATAACTATTTACTGCCTAGACTGGAATTATTATTACAAATGCCATTTGTAATTTTTGAATCTCAAAGAAAGTCATGCAACAGCTCTGTGTAAATCTCTTCAGAGCCACCAGTAATAAAGTCAAAGAAAACACATAGACAATGTAATGCAGCAATCTTCTCTTAGGAATGAAAGGCATTATCATAGCCTAAATCTATGTAATGCACTTTAAATCATTCTGATGCGATCTGGCAGGTACACCATTAAGTGCTTCAACTATAGATAAACATTATTTTAGAATATGGAATTGGTTTTTAAAGGAATACAGATAACTATAACAATGATTAATCTTACTAATCTACATGAGAAAGAAAATTTGTTATGTTAATAGATAAATTTTGATTCTTAGTTTCCAATGAACCTATAAAATATTTGTGTAGATGTTTAAATAATGAAAGATATTCTCATATTCTTATATTATTATTACTTACTTATTACTTATCATTACTTAGTATTACTAGGGCGCTAAATGTTTGTGTTTTATTGTGCTTAATTACGTTTTCCTCCTCTTTTTTTTTTTTTTCTTTTCTAATTATTTCATGTGTACCCTAAATGAGACTGTTCAATATCATACCCTTGGTTTGCTGTTATTGCTATTACTGCATTAAGACTTGTTATGCTTGTTTTGGACACATCTTTAACACCATCACCTGGGTTTATTATCTGGGGATATCATCTTAATGCACTAAAATTGATGAAGATTATATGTATGTATGTATGTATATATATATATATATATATTAAGTGCAAAATTCTTTTCTTTTTTTTTTTTTCCTCTTTTAAAGACTATATTGGTAACAGATATCTCTATCTTTTAACCTTAAAGCGCCACTGCATGGGGCTTGATGTGCTTTGGACGTGCTCTGTCTCTGGGTATGTCAGAGGACTGGGACTGCATGAAGTGGGTTTTAGCCTCACCTGGGGAGGCAAAAAGGGAGGGTGGGGGTTAAGGGGAAGAGAAAGAGAGCAGGCTTGATCTATATCTAATCTATCATCTCAATCTTTATAATTATAACTATCAACGTAATAATAAGCTGCATGGCAACAACTCTTGGGGGAATAGGAAATTAAGACCTAAACTATTTCACTTCCAGTTAAGACTATAATATGACACCAAAAACTCAGAATCAGTGTCTCCATGATGGGACAGTTAACTTCGTAAGCTGGAATGTTAAAGGCCTGAATCACGAATTAAAGAGAAAGAAAGTACTTTCTCACCTAACAGGTCTAAATGCTAAAATAGTATTTTTACAGGAAACCCACTTACTAAGTAAGGATCAGTTCCGGCTGCAAAAGACTGGACTGGCCAAATGTTCCATTCTAGTTTTACAAAGAAAACTAGAGGGGTGGGAATTCTCATACATAGAACAGTACCATTTGTAGCATCAGATGTAGTATTGGATCCTGAAGGGAGATATGTGATGGTCATGGGAGACTTATCTAACTGTAAAATGATTTTGATAAATGTTTATGCACCTAATGTTGATGATAAGGAATTTATACAAAATTTATTTGCATCCATTCCCAATCTGAACACTCATAAACTTATAATGGCTGGGGACTTTAATTGTGTTCTAAATCCACTTTTAGATAAGACTTCCTCCACAGGGGGAACGGCAACTAACACCGCAAAGATAATTACAAAGTTTATAACTGATCACAACTTATCAGATCCCTGGAGGTTTTTAAACCCAAATTCAAGAACATATTCTTTCTACTCACCAGTACATCATTGCTACTCAAGGATTGATTACTTCTTTATAGATAATAACTTCTTGCCTAAGATTAAATCTTGTAAATACGATGCTATTGTTATTTCAGACCATGCTCCGATGATCTTGGAGCTGAAATTACTAAGCCCCATACACTCACCCCAGAGATGGCGTCTCAATCCGCTTCTATTAGCTGACGAGAATTGTACTGAATTTATATCCAAACAAATTGAATTCTTTCTAGAGACAAATACATCCCCTGAGATCTCTGCAGGAATACTCTGGGAAACTCTTAAGGCCTTCTTAAGAGGACAGATTATCTCATATCTTTCCCACAGAAATAAATCCGAAGCGAAGAAAGTAGCAGAGATAAAAAGCGAAATTACTAAAATAGATGAAGAACATGCCAGACTACCAAGCGAGACTCTACATAAGAGGAGGCAGGCTCTACATTCAGAATTAAACCTCTTGACAACTAAAGAAACCGAACAACTAATTTACAAATCCAGACATCATTATTATGAACATGGAGAGAAAGCTAATAAGCTTTTAGCGCAACAAATTCACAAGCAAGAAGTGCGCAACGCAATCTCGTAATTACTAACACGAATGGAGATAAAATCATCGAACACAAAAATATAATGTACACTTTTAGAGACTACTATAAATCCCTATATACTACTGAGTTTAAAGAAGACAATATACAATCTAATGCATTTCTGGATAAATTACAGATACCACAAATTGACGCTATTAGTGTGGAGGAGCTCGATAAACCTCTGTCATTATCAGAATTACTGGATGCTATAAAGTCACTCCAAGGTGGAAAAGCAGCAGGCCCTGATGGCTACCCTGCAGAGTTTTACAAGAAATTCTCCGCTCAGCTAGCTCCCTCCTATTAGCAACATTTACAGAAGCCAGAGATAACCAATCTCTTCCACAAACCTTTCGCCAAGCACTAATCACTGTCTTTCCAAAACAAAATAAGGACTTATTACAATGTGCATCATACAGACCAATTTCACTTCTGAATAACGACGTTAAAATACTCTCTAAAATCATAGCTAGAAGGATGGAGAAAGTGCTCCCCTCAATAATATCACAAGACCAAACTGGATTTATTAGGGGCCGACACTTATCTTCAAATCTTCGACGCCTGTTTAATGTAATATACTCACCAACTAAATCAAACACCCCAGAAATATTATTATCATTGGATGCAGAAAAGCATTCGACATGATTGAATGGAAATACCTTTTACTATTTTGGAGAAGTTTGGGTTTGGCCCAACATTTGTGCATGGATTAAATTACTGTATACTAACCCAGAAGCTTCAGTTTGCATCAATAACATTTGCTCAGACTACTTTAAACTAGAACGTGGCACAAGACAAGGATGCCCTTTGTCACCACTGCTGTTTGCAATTGCCATTGAACCACTGGCAATACATTGTCGAAATACTGATCAGATAAAGGGGATTAGCAGAGAAGGACTGGAACAGAAAATCTCATTATATGCAGATGACATGGTACTGTATATATCGGACCCAGAAAATTCTGTGCCTGCAGTCTTAGCAGCACTCACAGAATTTCAAAAGCTCTCTGGTCTCAGAATTAATCTGAATAAAAGTGTACTCTTTCCGTGAATTCAAAGCATATAATATTAGATTAGACACCCTTCCTTTTATCATTGCAGAACAGTTTAAATACCTCGGGGTAAACATCACAAGTAAACATAAAGCTCTTTATCAAAAAAATTTCGTCGTCTGTATGGAAAAAATTAAACAAGACTTGCATAGATGGTCAACCCTTCATCTCACACTAGCTGGAAGAATTAACACTGTTAAGATGAATATTCTTCCTAAGCTCCTTTTTTTATTTCAAAACATACCAATATACATTAATAAATCGTTCTTTAAGCAATTAGATTCAACAATAACCTCATTTATTTGGAATTCTAAACATCCACGCATCAAAAGAGCGACCCTACAAAGACAAAAGGCAGAAGGCGGCATGGCTCTACCTAACTTCCAGTTTTATTACTGGGCGGCAAATATACAGTCGATAAGAACCTGGACACAAATAGAAGAACATACACAGGCATGGACCGCAATAGAAGTAAAATCCTGCAGTATTTCTTTGTATTCCTTGCTTTGTGCTCCAATAAACACACGTTATCGGCAATACACTAATAACCCAATTGTGCTCCACTCACTTAGAATCTGGAACCAATGTAGAAAGCATTTTAAGACGGAGAAGCTTCTTTCTGTGGCACCCCTGCAAAAGAACCACCTCTTTCAACCCTCACAAACATATGCAGTTTTTAATATCTTAAATAATGAAAGAAAAAAAGTAAAGTCCTTATCAAACGTAAACCACATAATGGTCAATTTCTCTTACAACAGAAACAGTGTTGTCTAGTTTGTCTAGCCTGGAAGGTATGCAAAACATAGGAAAGATCTTTGATTCACAACTTAATTAAAGTACAGCAGCAATGTACAGTATGTTGCTTCGTTTACTGTAAACACTGAGGTTCTTCTCTGACAATTTTTGAAACTAAGCGGGAATTGCTTCCTTCACATGATGGTTTACATTGATTAAAATGCAGGTAGATTGGGGTTGCCAGATAGAAAAGCAGGGAAAGGTGGACACTGAAGGTAGGAAAGAAGGACAAATTATGACATGCTGAAAGTATAACTCATGGGGTCTCTTAATAGCATACAGTGGTGGGGTATTTTCCCACTTCAAGAGTTTATTGCACTGAGATACCCATTGTCACACATGCAAGTTGGATAATCATCTATGTAATACCAATCAGGAACAAAAGGAGTTGCCATTGCAAAAAATGATCTTCTTCTCCCACCACAGGTCAGAGAAGGCACCAAGTGATGTCAACTGATACCTCCCCTTCTGGGCCGAATCCTATAAAGCTAGGGATCAATGGAAAGAGCTGTCTCCCTTTGGTTTCAAGCCAGACTGGAGGACAGTGCTCATCTAAGCCAGACCAGCTGAACTGTGCAGCATTTTCAGATTATAGAAGGCTACAGCCTATGCTTCCATTGTTTAACACCATCCAGTGTTTGGTTTGTTTTCACTTGTTTTATGAATTACACAGGAAAATCCAGCTGGTGTCTCAACGTTTCTTTTGGACCTAATCTTTACTCATGCTTGACCGTAGCCCTGGGGCCATTGGTGAGTCACTATTGGTGACAATAGGTATGGGTGGTACTGTCCCCTTGTAGTTTTGAGCACACTGCAAGAACACCCAGTGCCAGTAATGAAAATGTAATTGCCTGTACTAAAGCCAAGGTTACAGATAGATGTCAAGAAGGCATGATTAAGCTCACATCACACACATGTATGTAACTCACTAATAAAAGATTCCAGTTAAAATGTTTAGTATATAGAAAAGAAACACAAAGCATTTAGAAGAAAAAGTATACTAAACACAGACTTTGACAAGAATGAAAATTAAACCGACATCCCTGAAGATGCAAGGCCCTAACGCTGTTTATATTTATCTTAAGCTCCAAAGAACCAAACATAATAAAATTAGGTGGTGTAAAATCTCCTGGAGATGAAACAATAAGCAAAGACAAAAAAAATGATTTGTCACAAAAAGTAGGAAGGCAAAGAGCATTACTAAAGTCTTGAGCCATCTTGTACAATAACTTTTTTCACTCTTCATACTGTTTCCTTCTGACAAATGGTACAGGCTCAAAGACACTTGGTTACTGAACAGCCAATCACATATAAAAAATATTATATCATAATAAACACTATGTATGTGTAATGATGTGTGATGTATAGTCACACACGTGCAATTGGGAGACAACCTTAGGGCTCATTTGATAGTAATTACCCATGAGCCAGGGGTCATCTAATACTTCTCTTCTACCTCCTTCTGTAGAATGCATGATCAATAGACTGGCCTCCGTTGATGTCACCTCCGGTTTGTAGTCTACTGAACCCGATTCTTCCATTGAGTCTCCTTAAAATGACCACCTGAAGAGAACTTGCTATTTTTCAATCAATATCATTATATACTGGGATCATGTTGGTGCCCCCAAATCTTTATAGTCTCTTTTTGCCTATTCTTTTACAATATACAGTGCCTTCAGAAAGTATTCAGACCCCTTCACTTTTTTTGACATTTTGTTAGGTTGGAGCCTTGTTTTAACTGTTTTTTAACAGTTAAAAACATTTCAATTGTTTTTTGGCCTCACAGTACCCGCCCACTAGGTAGCCTCATTAAAAATTAAAAACTGAAATATTACATTGACAAAAGTATTCAGTTCCTTTATTCAGTACTTCATTGAAGCACATTAGATACTGAATACGGCCTGGATTCTTTTTGGGTATGATGCAACAAGCTACACACATCTGGATTTGTGGATTTCAGGAATGAAGTCAAAATAACATTGCCAAAGGTCCTTTTTCTAACTTGGTCTTCTTATCATTTCAATTGTTTTTTTTTCCTCATTAAAAATTAAAAACTGAAATATTACATTGACAAAAGTATTCAGTTCCTTTATTCAGTACTTCATTGAAGCACATTAGATACTGAATACGGCCTGGATTCTTTTTGGGTATGATGCAACAAGCTACACACATCTGGATTTGTGGATTTCAGGAATGAAGTCAAAATAACATTGCCAAAGGTCCTTTTTCTAACTTGGTCTTCTTATCCTTAACAATAGCACAAATTCAATAGATATTTGTGACAGAGTTTTGGTTATGTTGTGGAAAAAACTTTCCTCTATCTACAAAGAAGGTAGTCACAAAGCCCAGATGAGAATCCAGAAATTTTTCTTTATTTATTAAAACATTAGAATATTAGAACACGAGAACACTTTAGACGAGAACAGGCCATTCAGCCCAACAAAGCTCGCCAGTCCTATCCACTTATTTCTTCCAAGAAAACATCAAGTCGAGTTTTGAAAGTCCCTAACGTCTTACTGTCTACCACACTACTTGGTAGCTTATTCCAAGTGTCTGTCATTCTTTATGTAAAGAAAAACTTCTTAGTGTTTGTGCAATATTTAAACTTAACAAGTTTCCAACTGTGTCCTCGTATTCTTTATGAAGTCATTTTAAAATAACAGCCTCGATCCACTGTACTAATTTCCTTCATAATTTTAAACACTTCAGTCATGTCACCTCCTAGAGCCTAGTCGCTCTTCTCTGGACCTTTTCTAGTGCTGCTATGTTCTTTTTGTAGCCAGAAGACCAAAACTGCACATAGTACTCAAGATGAGGCGTCACCAGTGGGTTCACCGACAAAAGCGCGAAAGACATATGAGCACCGATAAAACCGTGACGGACAAATGAGCGTCGACAAACCCGCTAACTGGTTTTCAACAAATGCGCGCTGACAAAATCAGCACGACAAAATCGCGAGAGAGGCCAAGAGAGTGGGACACGTACGTGCGCATTATGTACACATTATGTGCTAGGTTATAACTGTTAAAACTGCTAATGGCATTCCGCGAACAAATAACTCAGTCGAGGGTTGGCATAACGCGTCGTATACAAAGCGGAATTACCAGCAGTCAGGCAGCCAGCAAGTCTAAATACGATCAACTATCAAGATGTCTTGCTGCAATTCTTCCTACATATGCAGGGCGTGATCTTAAGGACTATCTGCATGCCATAGTCAAGAGTTGAACACTGCATGCTAGCTAGTTGCAGCCACTTAGGAAAAAGGAACTGTCAGCATTTTTTGATGGCCAACAACAACCATTGCAACAGTAAACAAGATAGTTGGGCTTATGATAACAGCAAACAAAATGGCACCAAATGCAATGAGAACAGAAACTTAAAGTAATTCTTAAGAATACAAAATCCAGATTGAAGTGAACAAAGTCCCAATCACAACAATAACTGGTTCCACTATTGTGCTACTCATTAGACTCATAATATTCTTTGATATTGTGATACGTAATACATAATCTAAAACAGGAACAGAATGTTCTACAGCATAAAATCATAGTTAGACATTGGTGGATGATATATATATGCGAATGATGCCCAAATCCAATAGCTGAAGCACTGCTGTGCAATTTGGTGGGAGGAATTCAACGCAAACATTATTTAAATGTGGAAGCAAGTTGTGGGCAGCACAGTTATCAGTCAGAAGCCAAATCATACTTTTCTTCTTCTTCATATTGTGAGGTTTCTGAACTCACTTTTGGGATCCCACTCCCCACCTAACGGGAACGACAAGCTGAAGTATATCCCGAAGCTGGATTACCGCATCTGTGGAAGATTGTTTGTCCGTTGCCAGGGCAGGGCAACAGCTGGCTTACAGCACTGCAGTTAAGCAACACAGAAGCAAATCCTAAAAGATCGGGGTTGCACTATAAGTCCCTGTCTTGCACCCCAAAACACGAGGCTGAGTCTCAGTAATTTAGCAAAACCAGGATTATTCATCTTGAAACAGGAACAGCAGGATTATTTATTGTATCGTGATCTACCACTCTCCTATACACAGACACAGTAGTCAGGCAGGGTGGTGGCCAGGTTAGTGACCAAGTACTACTGTTCCCTGCATTTACAATGTTCCTTGCAGTACCCATCGAGATCTTTTCTGTTTGCTTCGGTGGAGAGCTGCCCTAGTGCCCTAGTAAGCCTGCTGTTGCCCCGGCAATGGATAAACAGTCTTCCACAGACACGGTGATCGCACTTTGGTGTGTTGTCCAGTTGGGAGAGGTCCCAAGAGAGTTTAGAAACCTCACATTTTCTTGAATGAGTGCCGCATTATTAGGAATGTTTCTTGAACGACCATCGCTGAACCACATAAAAACTGCTTTTTTGACAGATTTTTCTTCTTTTTTTGCTCGGTCTTTCAAGAAAGTTGACGGTGTCGCTGGCAAAATTCCGAATTCACTGGCAACATCTTTTTTTTTTTTTGCCACAATCGAGAGCTGCAAAAATGTAAAGTTTTGTTTTTCTATTATGAACTGTTATCATTTTATCGTGTCTGCCATTTCTATAGGAGGGTGACGATGAGTTAAATTCCAATGGATGTTTTTCAAATACTGACAAGCAATAAGCAAAAGGTATCACTGAAAACCACTGAAAACAAAAACAGCAAAAAAAAAAAACAGTACAAGGAAAGTTCGAAGAAAGAAAAAAGAAATTTACAGTGTTTCTGTTTGGGCGATAGTTGTTCACAACTGAGCTGCAATCACAAAACTAACTGCACTGTGGATGATTCATTCAGGCATTTCAAGGTCTTTTGAACACTTCGTTATAATGAAATTATCTGCTGAATTTATTTTGTAGTAACAAGATTTCTATAGACTCATGTCATATGAGGAAGCTGTCAGGACCATAAAAATTCTTCGTTGTAATGAAAATGTTGTTGTAAAGATATTCATTGTAACAGAATTTTACCTGTACTCCAGAATGTTATGAAGAGTAATCAGATGAATCCCTCTTTGCCTCTTTGCCAAAGTCCCTCTTGGTTCAGGGCATCCAAGAAAGTCCAGCAAGCACCAGGATCGTCTCCTAAAGTTGATTCATGGCGTGGGATTGGGCACCACCACTGCAGAGCTTGCTCAGGAATAGCAGCAGGCAGGTGTGAGACAAAGGCATCTGCATGCACAGTGAGGCGAAGACTTTTGGAGGATGGCCTGGTGTCAAGAAGGGCAGCAAAGAAGCCACTTCTCTCCAAGAAAAACATCAGGGATCAACTGATATTCTGCAAAAGGTACAGGGATTGGGCTGTTGAAGACTAGGGTAAAGTCATTTTCTCTGATGAATCCCCTTTCCAATTGTTTGAAGCATCCAGAAAAAAACATTGCCCACAGAAGAAAAGTTGAATGCTATGATCAGTCCTGTGTCATGCCAACAGTAAAGCATCCTGAAACCATTCATGTGTGGGTTTGCTTCTCAGCCAAGTGAGTGGGCTCACTCACAATTTTGCCTACAATACAGCCATGAATAAAAAATGGTACCAAAACATTCTCTGAGAGCAACTTCTCCCAACCGTCCAAGAGCAGTTTGGGGACGAACAATGCCTTTTCCAGCATGATGGAGCACCGTACCGTAAGGCAAAAGTGATAACTAAGTGGCTCAGGGAACAAAACATTGACATTTTTGGTCCATAGCCAAGAAACTCCCCAGGCTTTAATCCAATTGAGAACTTGAGGTCAATCCTAAACAGGCAGGTGGACAAACAAAAAACAACAAATTCTGACAAACTCCAAGCATTGATTATGCAAGAATGGGCTGCCATCAGTCAGGATTTGGCCCAGAAGTTGATTGACAGCATGCCAGGGCAAATTGCAGAGGTCTTGAAAAAGAAGGGCCAACACTGCAAATATTGACTCTTTGCATAAATGTAATCGTCAATAAAAGCATTTGAAACTTGTGAAATGCTTGGAATTATATTTCAGTATACCATAGAAACATCTGACAAAAATATCTAAAAACACTGAAGCAGCAAACTTAGTGAAAATCAATACTTGTATCATTTTCAAAACGTTTGGCCATGACTGTACATATGTAGCCCTGAAAAGATATGCATTCAGTCTGGGATGGTGTCCAGATTTCTGTGACCATCAAATGAGTATATGGATGAATATTTTATTTTTTAATGCACAAATAGGAAGGTGGAGACTAAGTTTTCTGATAAATATTTTGACTCTGTGTCCTTTGATAATTTCATTACACCCACTGTTGACTTTCAATCCATAACTTTTTCTCCTTTGATTAAATTTTGACTATTCTAATCTCATTTTTTTTAAAATCAGATCAAAGTCCTTTTTTTGTCTATTGGAGTTCAAGGTCACTGTGACCCATCTCTTGCAATTGGTATAGACTGTAGAAATAGTGAAATTTAATGAGTTAGAACAGCCAAATTGATTGTCTTGAAATGCACCTCAGAGACTAGTTAAGATGATGTGTCAATCACTGTGTCTTAACAGCTTCTGAAATCACTGTAACACTTTTTTGAGTCAGTAATGTGACCAGCAAAGCTGCCACCGGAGTATATTCTCACCTTCAAGCTGGAACTGACATTTAATAAAAAGCGATCCAGCTTTCTGCTAGAGGTCGCACCTTTAGAATTAGCTGTGCTAAAATGATTTTTACAGGCTAACCGCTCTGTTCCTCCCCTATTTTAAATGTATTCATAACTCCTATTAACATTAAATGACCTTTGCCACACTGAAGTGAAAAGTGAGAGAGCAAGCAGGTGCTTAAGTAGGTTCCTGAATTTCAGACACCTCGCAGTTATGTTTTGGTCCGGAAATTTGTCACAAACCGAGACATTTAGGGAGCAGCTCTCACGAAAGCATTTAATAAAAAAAAAAAAATTGTCACTTAAGCTGACTAAAGCTAATTTAATTTTGAAACATATTGTTAGTAAACAAGGACAGCAAAGTATCAGTTTTAAACATTTTTGCATTGTACGCATGTTTATTTTAAATGAATTTATTTATACCCTTACTCTGGAGTGTAAAAAAAGAACTGCCTGACTTTTAAAATGGCCAATTTCTCTCTCTCGCTTCTATTTCCGCAATGAATAATGCTTTAGTTCCCCTGGGTAGCCTTGAAAATCTTTTTCCTCAATTTAATATGGTCTTTGTAGTGCTTCACCTCATTGAAAACTATGGCTCTTCGAATGCATTTTAGGTTTTCTTTTGGGCTTGGTGACATTTTTATACATACTACACACACACACACAATCCATATAAAATTGTCTTTTTTGTTTGTTCTTCACATTTATGAAAATGATAAACAGTTTTGGTATGCTTTAGCAAAGCGTTCTTTGTCTGGGTCCTAGAAAAGGCTATTCTGCTCAAAGGCAAAATAAATGAATAGCTTGGGTACTATTTTACTTAAATTACCTAAGCAACTGAAAAAAGGTCTATAAAGCAGACATTCGTGTCCTTCCCAGCATGTGAAATGAGCTTTACATCCCATGCAGGAGCCACTACAAATACAGATCACCATTTCAGCCAGTATTCCATTATTTGGCCTCATTCGACTATTGCTGACACTCTTGGTGTAATACAGTGCTCCACAGACATTTTTACATTGTGAAATCTTTTTTAAATGGATAAAATAGTTAGTGCATCAACTAACTATTTTCTGCAGCCATCTTCTAATTGGATTTTTTTTAGATTCTGAATTGCTAAAAATTAACCTTATGAATATTGCCAATACAATGACCAAAAAGATAGGTGTTTGATCTCCTTGACATTAAATTTGTAATGATGAAAACACACCATAATACCAGTAATATAAAGGGTGTCATGTCTATGGGCATAATTATGCTGATTTCAGTGGTATCCTGGAAGGGATGTTAATACTGTCCTGGTATCAATGCTAAGTAAACAGAGGAGCAATGGAGGGTGCATCATAAGATGATTATCATCCTCCAAGCCAATACTTAGCAGAAGCAAAATGCAGCTACCAGTTGGTGTGCCTGGCCCGTTAATGATCAATGGGCTGATAGGCTTGCAGGAAAACTTGGAGCAACAGGAGGGAGCTATGGGAGCAGCACCCCAAGAGTTTCAAAAGATCAAGTCCAGCTGCAGAAGCACCTCACAGGTTATCTCAGACATACTTCAGGGCTTCGGACACGCGGGACAAGCTTGGAGTCAGGTGATAGATAGATAGATAGATAGATAGATAGATAGATAGATAGATAGATAGATAGATACTTTAATAATCCCAAGGGGAAATTCACATAATCCAGCAGCAGTATACTGATACAAAGAAACAATATTAAATTAAATAGTAATAAAATGAAAAAATTTAAATAAAATTAATGTTAGCATTTACTCCCCCGGGTGGAATTGAAGAGTCGCATAGTGTGGGGGAGGAACGATCTCTTTAGACTGTCAGTGGAGCAAGACAGTGACAAAAGTCTGTCACTGAAGCTACTCCTCTGTCTGGAGATGACACTGTTAAGTGGATGCAGTGGATTATTCATGATTGACAGGAGTTTGCTCAATGCCCGTCTCTCTGCCACAGATGTTAAACTGTCCAACTTTAATCCTACAATGGAGCCTGCCTTCTTAACAAGTTTGTCCAGGCGTGAGGCGTCTTTCATCTTTATGCTGCCACCCCAGCACACCACCGCGTAGAAGAGGGCACTCGCCACAACCGTCTGGTAGAACATCTGCAGTATCTTACTGCAGATGTTGAGGGGTGCCAACCTTCTCAGAAAGTATAGTCTGCTCTGAGCTTTATTACATAGAGTATCAGTATTGGCAGTCCAGTCTAATTTGTCATCCAGCTGCACTCCCAGATATTTATAGGTCTTCACCCTCTGCACACAGTCACCTCTGATGAGCACAGGGTCCATGAGGGGCCTAGGCCTCCTAAAATCCACCACCAGCTCCTTGGTCTTGTTGGTGTTAAGGTGTAAGTGGTTTGAGTCGCACCATTTAACAAAGTCTTTGATTAACTTTCTGTACTCCTCCTCCTGCCCACACCTGATGCAGCCCACAATAGCAGTGTCATCAGCGAACTTTTGCACGTGGCAGGACTCCGAGTCATATTGGAAGTCTGATGTATATAGATTGAACAGGACCGAGAAAGTACAGTCCCCTCTTGGCGCCCTGTATTGCTGAACACAATGTCAGACCTGCAGTTCCCAAGACGCACATATTGAGGTCTGTCTGTAAGTCCACAATCCATGCCACCAGGTGTGAGTCTACTCCCATCTCAGTCAGCTTGTCTCTAAGGAGCAGAGGTTGGATGGTGTTGAAGGCGCTAGAGAAGTCCAAAAACATAATTCTTACAGCACCACTGCCTCTGTCCAGATGGGAGAGGGATCGGTGTAGAATATAGATGATGGCATCCTCCGCTCCCACCTTCTCCTGGTATGCGAACTGCAGAGGGTCGAGGGCGTGATGGACCTGTGGCCTCAGGTGGTGAAGCAGCAGCCGCTCCATGGTCTTCATCAGATGTGACGTCAGAGCAACAGGCCGGAAGTCATTCAGCTCACTAAGACGTGATACCTTTGGGACAGGGGTGATACAAGATGTTTTCCAAAGCCTTGGGACTCTCCCCTGTTCCAGGCTCAGGTTGAAGATGCGCTGTAGAGGACTCCCCAGTTCCAACGCACATGCCTTCAGCAGTCATGGCGATACACCATCTGGACCCGCTGCTTTGCTGGCACGAAGTCTTTTCAGCTCTCTGCTCACATGGGCTGCTGTAATTGTGGGTGGGGATGTCTCACCTATGCTGGTATCAGCAGAAGGATGGTTGGAGGATGCAGTACTCCGAGGTGAGAGTGGGTTACTGTGATCAAACCTATTAAAGAAGTTGTTCATTTGGTTTGCACTCTCCACGTCTGTCTCGATGGCGGCACCCTGCTTCGAGCTGCAGCCAGTGATAATCTTCATCCCATCCCACACTTCCTTCATGCTGTTGTTCTGCAACTTCTGCTCCAGCTTTCTCCTGTACTGCTCTTGAGCTGGACTCGGAGTTCCTTCTGCACGCACTTGAGCTCATACTGATCACCACCTTTAAAAGCCTTTTTCTTCTGGTTCAAAAGGCCCTTGATGTCACTTGTAACCCATGGCTTGTTGTTAGCATAGCAGAATACTGTTCTTACTGGAACTACAATGTCATACAGGTGAGAAGTAGCGGTAAAGACTAGCTTGGTAGGGGAGGAATGAAAAGGTATAGGAGGTGAAAAGGAGGTGGAGTGTAAGGATTTGCAACACTTCAGCCACCCCATGGGAAGTTAGGGACCTTCTTTATGTTGGATAAGCTTAAAGGATAGTCTTTCTTTTATTGTTTGTACTAGCCCATCTGGTATTACCTATCCTTTTGCGTATTTATTTTTCAGTTAAAAGATCTTTCTTCAGATCCTCAGTAGTGTCATTTTAGATTTGGAATCTGTTTAGGAGCACCATCCTTCACTCACAGACAACTTAACCACTCATTTTGTCATTGCATAATGACACCTTAATAATGTTAATGGATATTAGCATACAAAAAAATAATGTATGTGATAAAGGGAAAAACAAGCTGCATATTGCAAAAACAACACTTTAAATATAAATAGTATCAAATGAACAGAACTCCCACTCACAACCAAGTGTATACAAAATGCAATGTACAAAAAAATACATTAGCTAAGTTAAAATCCCCTGTTTTTGCTTAAAGAATAATAGACATAGTGGGGTAACACAGAAGAAAAAAATGGATTAAAAGCAAATTTTGTCATTTCTAAAGTATTTACAAGTCTCCCCACATTTTTGTAGCCTCATGGTGGAACGTCCTAACAAGAAAAAGCCATATGTGTGCCTTGTAGCTTTTAAAAAAGCAGCTTGAATTTCTTAATATTCTGTCATTCATTTTGTTGTCACTTTACTCTCTTCGTTTTTTGAAACTAGCCATTTGAAAATCTCAGAACAAGCACTGCTCCATGAGGTCAAAAAAAGTTGAACTTTTTGGAATGTTTTGGAGTTGTATATAAAAGATCATGGACTTTTATTGCAATAATTAAATATGAAGTTGCTAAAAAATAACCTAAAATAATAATTTACTTTAAGAATATTTGGTAATTCTAATTTTATCATCTTGTAGCCCCAAAAATTGTTTAAATTATTACAGAAGCTTCTTGAACTGAAAAAAAGATTCAACTGTCAGGGTTCACCTGTGGGGAGAATACATTACAAAAGTGATTTTCATCAAATGCTTTTTTGTTTATTTTTCACTATAAAGTATCTATCTATCTATCTATCTAAATGCATATATTGAATTTGATAAGCTGGTTAGCAAACTTAATTTATTTCTATTTCAGTTGCATCTGCTGTTATTGCTCCTCTAATATAATATGGCTGTAGCAGACAAATAAAAAAAAACACGTGTACATTAAAAATAAGTGAAAGAAATTAGAGAGATACAAAGGAGCAATCAAAAGTTATGGCCAACAGATAGGCTTAGTTCAGAAATGAAAGAGTAAGCTATTTAGTGACCAAATTTAGAAATACAGAGAGTAGAGTGGCGACCACAATAAAAGTAAAAAACAAAACGGTTGCACGATAATAATGACCATTGCATACAATCAGAAAATCAAATTCAATACCTGTATTTACAAGCAATGAATCAAAGCTTATTATTGAGATTAGGAAATCTCACATTCATTAAAAAGGTAAGACCTTAAGTAGTTTCTGATATCACAGTGAATTGTCATCTGTAAAGAATTAGATTATTTTATAGCTTATTACTTACTTCTCACCGGTCCTGACAAAGAGTTAAGCAAATTCACTTCATAGCTTTCTAGCAGTTACCATCGTTCTGCCTTTTTGAATCCATTTTATATGCTGAAGTATTTAAGCTCTGAGTTTAATTTTGCATTATTCATAGTGCTCAATTTTTAATCAACTTTAAATAAAGCTCTTCTTTACTGTTTTGTTTTTGCACTGCAGGGATTTTTTCTTTGGGTTTACTTTAGAGCTCAGTGCATTTCAGTTCTAAGCTACAATATTTCCATATTAAACATTTTGTTTTTTGAAGCATTCAAAAAATGATATATTACGTACTAAAATGTCTACAAAGTGTAGATGAGCTTACACTATTCAACCTACTGAAGCGACTTTCCTATTTTCTTGATTCTTGATGTTTTTTTTTTTAATTCAGGTCCATAGTGACATTTCTGCTCTTCCTTCTTTATTTTAATGTATTTTTTACAATAAAGAATGTGACTCACATGCTATTGTTTTTTGTGCAGGTACAGTCTAAAAAAAAGTAACACATTGTGTGATTATTTGCTATACTCTCTTCAAGTAAAGTGACGATTGTCCCAGATAGCAAAATATACTTGGGCCTCATCTGGTCAGATTTTCTCCAAGTCAGATCCTAATTAGTCAGCCCAGATGTGACTGCAGTACTCGGTATGAGTCTGTTTGAATGGCTGCCTGGCCCTGGACTACCAAGCCATTTGAACTATAAGTTACAGCTGAGGGCTCACCTAACCTGTTGGCATTATGCCAGAATCTGTACGCTAATATTTTTTATTTCACGCCAGAATTGCACCTTTTCCATAGTACTTCACCTGAATCCCTTAGAAATGATTGCCCAGCTCTGGCCAACTCGGGAAAGCTGCTGTCACCATGCCAGAATACTCTTCTAATACACCACATGTCAGCATTGTTGATACCCTCTAGTGATCCATTGCTTTACTACTTATTTACTTCAGTCTCATACTTGCAAACTGATTTATAACATGTTTGTTAAATAACTGCATAAAAAAAGTTAACTAGTGGCTTAATAATGTGTTAAAGTTTCAATAAATATACTTTTTAGAACATTCGAACATCAGAACTATCTAAATGAGAACAGGCTGTTCAGCCCAACAAAGCTTGCCCAGTCTTAATTCTTCCAAAATAACATCAAGTATGGTTTTGAAAGTCCCTAAAGTCCTACTGTGTATCACACTACTTGGTAACTTTTCTCACGTGTCCATGGTTCTCTGTGTGAAGAAAAGCTTCCACATGTTTGTGTAAAACTTACCCCTTAACAAGTTTCCAATTGTGTCCCTTTGATCTTAATGAATTCTTTTTAAAATAACGATCCAGTCTCGATCCACTGTACTAATTCCCTTCATAATGTTAAAATTTCAATCATGTCTCCTCTTAAACTACTTTTGCTTAAATTGAAAAGGCTCAGCTCTTTTAATTATTCCTCATAATTCATCCCCTATAGCCCTGGAATCAGCATATTCACTCTTTTCTGGATTTTTCTAAGCACTGCCATGCCTTTTTTGTAGCCTGGAGAGCAAAACTGTACACTGTACTCCAGGTGAGCACTGTGTATAACACACCAGTATGTTATAAAACTTGAGTCTAACCTCCTTGTACTTGTATTCTACACATCATGCTATAAAACATACTTTTCTCTTAGCTTTCTTAATGGTTTCTGAACACTGTCTGGCAGTTTATAATGATGTGTCCACTACAACTACTAAATCCTTTTCATAAGGTGTGTTTTCTATTTTCAGACCCCCTATTGTGTTCAAACCTAACATTTTTACTTCCTATGTGTAATACTTTACATTTACTTACACTAAATTTAATCTGCCACAAATCTGCCCAATCCTGTATGCTGTCCAAATCCCTCTGTAATGATTCAATGGATTCTAGATTACCTGCCAATCCAACTAGCTTGGTATCATCTGCAAACTTAACCAGCTTGTTACTTATATTTCTATCCAAATCATTTATATATATTAAAAATAGTAGCAGCCCTAGCACTGAGCCCTGTGGAACATGACACTTAACATCTACCAATTCTGATAAGGTTCCTCACACCATAACCCTCTGCTTCCTGCGCCTGAGCAAATTTTGCATGCATCTACAAGCAACTCAGTGAACTCCCACTTCTCTTAGTTTGATGACCATCCTCTCATTTGGCTTATCAAATGTTATGTGGAAGTCAAAATAAATAATACCATAAGCTCCAACTTTGATCACATCCTTTTGTTACTTCCTCATAAAATTCCAGCATGTTGGTAAAACACGACCTCCCTCTTCTGGACCCATGGTGACTGTTCCGTAAAACTCCTGCTCCTGCCATTTGTTGCTCAATCTTATCCTTAATAATTCCCTCCATTAATTTACCTGCAATGCATGTTAAGCTTACTGGGCTATAGTTGCTTTGATCTGCCCAATCACCTTTTTTGTATAATGGGATAATATTTGCCATTTTCCTGTCCTTCAAAATTTCCCCAGTGCATAGTGACTTCCTAAAAATGTGCATCAAAGGTTTATATATGTACTTGCTAACCTCCTTAAGAACTTGAGGATAAATATTATCTGGTCCTGGTGAGTTGTTTGACTTCATTTAATCTATGCAGTACTTCTCCTTCTACAATTTCCAAGTCACTCAGTACCTCCTTAGTAGTCCCCTTTACCTCCTCATAGTTGAAGACTTCAGAAAAATGCTAATTTAGAGGATCTGCAGTTTCACTGTTTTTTAATTCCCCTTTACTATCCCTGATGCACTTCATCTTTTCCCTTCCTTCTTTTACTACTAAAATACTGAAAGAATCTTTGGGTCATTTTTCACCTTACCTACTAAATTCCTCTCTAACTGCATTTTAGCCTCCTAATGACCTTCTTAATGATTGCCCTCATGTTCTCATATGCCATATGGTTCACATTAGAGGTATTATTGTTATTAACCTTATTTACCAGGGGAGTACTTTTTATATTTTTTTTCCTTTGCGGGTTGTTTTTCAGCTCTTTATTAACTTACTATGATTTTTTTTTTACATTTCCTACTAATACCATCATAATGGTATCTACTCTGGCATATTGTGGTCACATCGTACTTCTGCTCACAAAGTAGACTAAATATTTGGCTTCCATCAACACAACTAACATATTTTTGGTTTGATCTTAAAACTGGCTTTGCTTAGTGCTAGGAACCCTGTGCATACCTGTTGTACGTGTTCCTCCCAGGTGCCAGAACAGATGATGATGTCATCTATGTAGGTGGGACAATAGGTATTGAGTGTACACAGCACTCTATCTACCAGATGTTGGAAGGTTGCTGGTGACCTTGAAATCCAAATGTCATACTGGCATTGCCCACTAGGGATGTTAAATGCAGCCTTCTCCTTTGCGGATTCCATTAAAGGAATTTGACAGTACCCTTTTGTCATGTCAAGAGTGGACAGATATTGAACCTTACCGAGTCACTCAAAGAGCTCATCCACTCAGAGTATTGGGTAAGCATTGAAGTATGACATTTGATTGAGTTGGCAGAAATCATTGCAGAACCGCCCACTGCCATCTGGCTTGTGACCAGAACGATGGGGCTAGACCAGGAACTAAGACACTCCTCAATAACACCATAATCCTGCATTCTTCTAATCTCAAGTTCCACTTTGGTTGTTTTGCTTCTGCGAGGCGGTATGGGCATTGTCAGGTGACAACCCCTGGCTCTGTGATTATGTTATCATTGAGAAATGATTTAGTTCACACTCAAATGTATAATAAGAAAAGAGAATAAGAACCATAACTCAGATGGGTATTGCTTACACATTTGTCTTAAATATCTATCTACATGCAAAATGAAAGACCTGAATAATGTGATGCATGTGCTGTTGAACCTCGATTATTTATTTATCCACACAAATTTGATTACATTTATATTTATTTACTTGGCAGACACTTTTAACCAAAGATTCATTAAGAAAAAAACTAATCGTTTGTGAATCACCCATCAATATTAGGGATTAATTTTGCACTTTCTTGCAGAAGCGTTAATAAAGGCTGTATCCTAGATAAATGTGTACAGCTTTGCCAAGCAAAATTTTTTGCGTTGCCTTGGGAAGCAAAAATACTACAGCCAGTGTTATCTCTACCTTCCTGTGTCTGTATCAAAGTAAACCTGCACACTATCATGTTTGCACTCTATCTGAATTAAGCAAAGTAAGGTCGCTGCTGTATCAGTAACATTCAAGCAAACTTTATACAATCCTGTTTTGGGGCGAGAGTACAGCAGCATCTTGGCTGAATAATTGGGATATGACACAGACAAATCTTACTGGATGCAGGCTGAATGCATGTTACTAGGTTGCTACACAGGTAATGTATATTTTCTGCCTAATTGCAACCCAAATGCAACATGCCATAGCTGCACCACAATTAGTAGACTGTGGCAGTCTGTGTAACCAGCCTTATTTAATCAGGATTCAGACCAGATGTGGGCTAGTGAATGTGTATCGAGTCACATCGTAGCAAACAATGCTAGAACAGAATCAGAACAGGGCCAAATGTATTGTGCTAGCTGGGGTGTTTCTTGGATTTATGTGTAAGGCAAAGGGAAACTGTAAAAAGTAAGACAAACCCCTTGTGAGAAATCAGAGAGCCATACTAACTGGTAAGCACTCATTCTTATTACAGGCAGAAGATTACCATAACACACTAAAAGCTTAAATTCACAATAAAAACATATCTGTAAATTGTACTAAATGTCATGTATCTTGCCAGGCCCTTTACAGGTGCCCCTACCCTTATACATTATGCTGAAATGCATGCTGTTCTCAAACTTTATTCCTAACTCTTTAACCAGATTTTTTCTTAATCTGAGTCACTGAATTTTCCCATTTTACACAAATGATGTAAAGCATATCTTTCTTTGGCCATCTTAATTATGGTTTCAAATCCATCAATATTTCACATATAGCTCATCAAATCCACATATTGAATTCAGTTTCACTTTGCTATTTAAGGATTTGCTTTGATGTTAAAGCAAATCAAAGGTTTTGCTTGAATATCACCTAGCTTTAAGCAAATGTGTCTTCTAACATGAAAAAAAAATCATTTAAATGTGGATTTCAGTGGATGCTGTCTGACACTAGTAGAATAAAAGAAACATAATGAAAAAGAAAGCAAATAGCACACCGATAAAACTACAAAGGTAAGATTGACCAAGTTATATTATAAATATCAGAATAAAGATAAAGGCACTATCAAAGTATTATAAAACAAAAGAAACCACACTATTTAGAGACAAAAGTGTGCCAAATAGTCAGGCTCTTTCTGATGATAATCTTACATTGATGAAATTTCAGCAGTATATACATGATCTTTTAAATTATAATTAGGTAGAACAGCAACCATTACAATGTGCAAAGTGGAAACTGTATTGAAAAATAAAGGAATACTCTGTATGTTCATTAGCTTTATAACACTCTACTAATCCTTTTATTTTTTGTAGGGAGTGAAATCCTACACATTCAGAAGGTAAAGAATGCTGTCACAATCCTGTCACAAGACACACATACACAAAGGCACAGTTCACCATCACCAGTTGAACAAATAGGCACAACTTTGGGATGTGGGAAGAAACCTGAACATCCGCAGTAAATCCGTATTTGGGAAATATTCATACTCCACTAAGACATCGACAGGGAATGGCTTCAGTAGTCAAACAAAGATTATGGTCCATATCTGTATATATCCAGATCATTCGATCACAGAGCTAAGCATTATGTCACCGTGCCATCTTCATAAAAACTATACCTGTAGTAAATATATTAAACGTATTAATAGTAAATGTACTCATATTGTACACTTATCCAAGAAACTGTATATTAAGCTACCACTGCATTAATTAATATGATGCACTATTTAAATTCAAACTGCATTTATCCTGAACATTAGACAGAGCCACATTGTTGATTCTGTTCTTCATGTTAGCAGCTCATGATATATTTTTAATTTAGTGTTATACTGTCTTGAAGGACACAATGACTCACCTCAAAACCAGTCCTGAAAGGGAAGTACTGATACTGGGAAACTCATTTGTTATGGTAATTGAGACTCAGGTTAGGTCCCGAAACAGAACCTTCCATGGTGAGTTTTGTCTTCCTGGCATATATATTGAAGCCCTCCTAGGGTGGGTAGATAGGCCCTGGCCAGAGTGTGGCAGATCCGGTTGTCATTTTCCTAACTGGTAGAATGACATAGTTAAGGACAGGTTCTGTTCAGTTTCTGTTATACTGAACAAATTTAATGAGTTAAAGTCTAAGAGTAGACAGTTTAAAGTCATTGAGTTAGAAGAAAATATTTCAGTCACATATTGAATGTTTACTCTTTAGCCAATAACTACTAAGTCCTCTGTGTTTTATAGCATAATACATAGCATGTACATTTTTTGTTACCTAATTTATTTCTTTATTTATTGATTGCTTAGCTTATTGCAGTGTACCTTTCATAAGTATAAACTAAATGAAAGTCATAATAAAAATGTCCAAGATTTTTCATATATTAAACCATGAGGAAATGATGTTTATACATTATTGAAAGAAGATTCTTCTTGCAATATCATACTTGAGCAAAGGAAGATACAGATTATAAACAGGAAAATGGGATTCAATATATCTGATTATTCACTTGATTGAGAAAGTATTTTTTTGTTTGTGTGCTCAGCTCCATGACAAATCTAAGAGGCTGTTAAACTGCCATCTGTGGCAACACCATCTGGAGACCCTGAAGTGCAAGGAAACTAAAACTGTTAAGGAAAAATCCTTAAATGGAAGAAAGGAAACAAAGGTAAAACATAGTTAATTAGAAAGAATGACTCAGGGCAATAAAGAAATGCTCTAAAAAATTCTGTGTATCTTCTGTGAGGCTTTGCTTGAGTAAGAAGTGCTCTGTTCGACATGCCATGAGTTTTAAACAAAGTTGCTCCTCTTTCAGAAATCTGTTATGTTTAATTGAAGAAATAATCATATTCTTAACTTTTGGTCCCAGTGCTAATTGATACTCTCAATCCAAATTATACTGTTTTTTTTTCAATGAAATATTCTATAGAAATTAATGTTAACTTGGCCATTAAAGAAATATTTGGTGGAATATTTATTTAAATAGTTTTTTGTTTAATAATGAGTTGTGAGTAAAAAGTTTATTTTTAATATCATTATATTTTAAAGATTTTAAGGATTCCATTTCAATGGCTAAATAACATGTCAGTAACATATGCAGTATTACATCTTGTTTAACACTAGAATTACCAGAGCCTACGAGAAAACTCGTAAATCTGGCCCACCTTAAATCTGTTCGCACCTCTCCGTCAGCATCTTTTGTCCTGTAAATGTGCCAATTAAGACAAGCAGCAAGCAGCCTGCTATTCCATCCCCCACTGTCTTAGAACGTTCACTAACTTCTCCCACCTCATGCCTTGTTTGATTATCTGGGAGTGAACTGCTGGAATTTTAGAGTGGAATAATAGATCGTTATTTAGAGCACATGTATTTCATGTGTGTTCCATTTCTACAGTAATCTGTGTAAACACATTGTTAAAACAGAAAAATTTTCATATTTTAGTAATAAATGTTACAAAATGTAGGCATAAACTATAGAATGTGTGAAGCCTGAAGTCCAAAGATCAAATAAACACTTTCACAAAAGGTTCAAGGATGATACAATAATACACTAATGCAATATTATTTGAAAACGAACAGCATCAGATCGGGTGTGAATTTATGCTGGCCCTGTTACTTAGAGTCAGATCAGAAGAGGCGGGGGAGGGGGGTGTTAGAGCGTGATCATCATTGAAAGAATAAAACTGAAAAAAGTTAACATTTACAAGTACCATAAATTTTTACCCATATATTTGTCTCTTTCCTCTAACTTTTTTTTTTTCTCTCAGTGACTTAAAGAGGAGAGTTTGGGTTCTTCCAG
The DNA here is from genome assembly GCF_016835505.1 of Polypterus senegalus. Lineage (NCBI taxonomy): Eukaryota > Metazoa > Chordata > Cladistia > Polypteriformes > Polypteridae > Polypterus > Polypterus senegalus. The sequence continues at coordinate 102,139,032 of NC_053155.1, read as the reverse complement.
AACCATGTAGTGAATGCAATCACAGTTTGTTTGTCTTTCTCCACTTTAAGACCCTCTGGAAGAACCCCAAACACAGCTGTTAATGGGTTAGGAGGGATTGTGAGTCCAAGACTGTCTGAGAGGTAATTAAAAATTTTTGTCCAGAATAATGTTAATTTGGAGCAGGCCCAGAACATGTGACCTAGTGAGGCTGGGGCTTGGTTGCAACGTTCGCAGGTTGGATCATGCCCTGGAAACATTTTGGAGAGTTTTAGTCGAGACAGATGTGCTCGATATATAATTTTGAGTTGTATAATTGTATGCTTTGCATATGGAGCTTGAGTGAATTCTCTGCATTGCTACTTTCCACTCCTTTTCTGATATATTAATTGAGAGGTCATTTTCCCAGTGTCCTCTTGGATCTTTGAAAGGAAGGGATTGTAAAAGGATTTTATATATTGTAGAGATGGAGTCTAACTCCTTGAAATTGAGCAATAATTTTTCCAGCGTGGATGAGGGTGCAAGATGAGGAAAATCTGGAAGGTTCTGTTTAACAAAGTTCCTGATTTGAAGATAGTGAAAGAAATTTGTAGCTGGAATGTTAAATTTGGAACGTAATTGTTCATAGGATGCAAAGACGTTGTCTATATAAAGATCTCTAAGCAAGTTAATTCCAAATTTTTTCCAGATATTAAAAACTGCATATGTTTGTGAGGGTTGAAAGAGGTGGTTCTTTTGCAGGGGTGCCACAGAAAGAAGCTATATATTTGTCTCTTTCTTTTTTTTTCTCTGTGCAAGAACCATCTTTCCTACATTTGCGACGTGTGTACCTGTTGCAATGCGCACACTTTTCTCTATGCTGTGGTTTCTGTTACATTGAAAGGGTACTTGACACTGACTCAGTTTACTTTCCTGGGGAAGCAGCTATCTTGGCACAGAAGCTTGTCGATGTTGCATCCTCCTTTTCTTTTTCCATCGCCTTTTCTAGTAAGATGCAACGACAAAGTTCCTCTGCAATATGAGCCATGAACAAAAAAAAAAGGAAAGAGACAAATATATGGGACATTGGGTGTAAATTTATGGTACTTGTAAAACTTAGCTTTTTACAGTTTTATTCTCTCAATGACGATCATGCTCTAACACCCACTCCCCCCCACCCCGCCTCTCCTGATCTGTCTCTAAGTAACAGCACCAGCGCAAATTCACACCCAATCTTACGCTGTTCGTTTTCAAATAATATTGCATTAGTGCGATGATGTTTTCTGATTGGTACTATTCAGGTCATAAAATTATTTCTTCAAAATATTATATATACCTACGTCTGTGTTGTTTTTTTTTTTTTGACATCATACACCATAAGGTGTATACTAATTCTGCATCAGCAGGAACAGTCAATAAAACTGAATAAAAAAAATAAAGTGACAGTGACATACGAAGAAGGCAGATTCACCAGCGTTTGTGTGTCAGCTTTTATCCCTCCAGATCACAGAATGTCCAGTTCCATTGCCTCAAAACACCACTCACATCTGCAGTTATTCCCAGTTACAAATGAAAACTAACAGGGTTAGATCCCTAGGGCATTAGTATGCATTGTTATTGTGAGTAACAGAATAAAAGTGAAAAAAAGGTAACTTTTACAAGTACAGTACTATAAATGTACACGGTCTGTTACAGACTCAAACCAAATATATGTGTGTACTGTATAATGTTAACAATAAGAGCAGCTCACTACTGAAAGCTGTAAATATAGGAGACTATCAGGATCAAACTGGGGACTCTTGATTATAAGTCGGCAAATCTTACCGCTACACCACGGAAGCTGTTATATCATCCTTGAACCTTTTGTGAAAGTGTTTATTTGATCTTTGGAAATCAGCCCTCACATATTCTATAGTTTATGCCTACTTTTTGTAACATTTATTACTAAAATATGAAAATTTTTCTGTTTTAACAATGTGTTTACACAGATTACTGTAGAAATGGAACACACATGAAATGCATGTGTTCCAAATAACAATCTATTATTTCCACTCTAAAACTCCAGCAGTTTACTCCCAGATAATCAAACAAAGCATGAGGTGGGAGAAGTTAGTGAACGTTCTGCGACAGTGGGGGGATGGAATAGTAGGCTGCTTGCTGTTTGTCTTAATTGGCACATTTACAAGACAAAGACGCTGACAGAGAGGTGCGAATGGATTTAAGGTGCGCCAGATTTACGAGTTTTCTCGTGGGCTCTGGTAATTCTAGTGTTGAAAAAGAACATACTGTAATACTGTAGAGTCAGAGAACTGTTTTTCAAAGACTGCTGCTATCCAACCATTACACTTAAATAATGGTAACTAAACTACATTCATGTCAAGAAACAGAACAATACAATTTATTGTTAAACACATTAACCAACAAAGAATACACAAAATGGAGCAGTATTTGCCTATATATTGTGATAAAGAAGTAGTCAGGGTTAACAATATAATATGTAATTAGGTGATGTAATTCCATCACAAAGTTGTGCCAAAAAAAAACATTTTAACAAGAAATTTCACTTCCTCAAACCTGTAGGCATTAGGTGTTTGTTATTTTACATAGGTTCTTTGTTATTTATCTGTGCTTTGCTTCTCTTTCTATCCTCAACAACGTTTTTCTTGTATATCTTTAGGAAGCATAGATATAGCCCCCGTCATAATTTACCAAGCTTTATCATGAATGACTCCTTTCCTTTTTTCTGTAATCCCTTTTTCTATGTAATTCAGAATGCAAAAACAAGGCATTGTAATGCTGCACACTGCTTACCAGTGCCCACCCAATGAGATCTTTCTCTTTACTTTGGTCTTTTTTGGCTCCTAAGCAAGACCTCTTGCTTTAGCCATACTAGTGGGAGATTATATGACTTTGATAGGTTAGCCATTTTTATGGGCTCCTCTGCGACACTGCTCATTTGAGTGATGGAATGCCAGCTCATGCTACTGCAAACCCAGCAATGAAGTCATCCCCAGGCTGATGCACATAATTACTGCATCATTCTTAGTCTGAGATTCTTCTCTATGTTGCTTTTAATGGGCACTCTGATGTGTGCTGGTCAAGCATAATAATAATAATACATTTTATTTATAGGGCACTTTACATTAGCAGTAAATCTCAAAGTGCTACATAAAAAGTTTCAACAAAGGCAAAGCAAGATAGAAACAGAGATAAAACAACAATAATTTCACAAATGAAAATCTGGACTGAACTTCTTACACTTCATTACATTCTTTGTCAAATCAAAACTTTAGATTTTTGAAAGAGCCACTTCCATTGGTTACCAAGTCTGTAATACAACACAATTCTCCATCTGTGGCAGGGCATGTGTATATAAATAGATAGGAAAATGCTAAGGGTTGAGGAAACAAAAAAATGTAAATTATGTGATACAGCTAAGATCTGGAGAAATAGAATGAAAGGCCACAAACCTATTACTGATTTTTTTATAGTACATGCTGACTCCTGCTTCTTGAGAATAGCAGAAAATCTTATATTGACAATAGTATGTTGTTAATGAGTAAACTTAATTTGTACATTTTACTGCTTCTTCTCAGTAGACGTATAGTTACCTCCATAATATACTTAATGTCAATATAAAGTTGTAACTTAAATCAACTTTGAATTATCTGTAGTCATCTTTATAGCATTATAAAATATCACTTTCAATACTTTCTCTGCAGTAGCTAACTTATACACATTGTGTATTTTTTTATGATAACACATCTTTTATTTATCCAGATTTGATGCTTACTTCAGTTTATTAACAAGTTTAGATCATCCATTTTCATATCTCTCATTTTACATCTTTCCTGAAGAAGGGGCCTCGAAAGCTTGCATATTGTAATCGTTTTAATTAGCCATTAATATGCTTGACTTCTCATTGCATCCATAACAGCTAACATGGTACAACACCCTACTACTACTGTGCGTATCTCTCATATTAATACAAGACAGTTTTAAGACAGAATTTTTGGACTGAATCCTTTTATGCTTGAAAGATTTCCTGCTTTTTAGTAAAATTAGTACTACTGAAAAATATTTTTTTGGTTAATGTCTACTACATTATTTGAACTGTCCTTACTTATATGAAAACCTCTCTAGTGGCCATATGTTTCTTTTTAATAGTATGTCTTACCAGAAGTGTTTTGCCATATCCATAGTGCTGTCTATGCAGAGAACTTAACACAAAGGATGACGAAGGACGGGGTAGAATATCAGGTCATGATTTTAATGAATTTGTCTAATTTCTCCATAGTGATATCTTTGCTGATGCAGAAGAGGAACCCATTACTATTACCTGATTCTACCAATCAACCCTTGATTAAAAAAAAAAAAAATGAACCTAAAAGATGGCAGTCTGATAACATGTGAGGAATAGAAATACAAAATGAGAGAGAAAGGTTTAAGGTTTGGGGTCTTCAGTGACAGAGCACTGGAAATCTTGAACCTGCCTCAGAGGATGCCAGCAGTGTGCTGTAAGATAGTACTCCACTTTTTCTATATGCCATGAGAAAATTATTTTCTTGTCCCCACTGACCCAAAACTTAAGATTCCTTGCTATGTGGAAACATATACTCTAAATTGTAGAATTATAGGGTGTTTTCAACTTGTGTGTCTGTATTTCTTTCTACCAGACTTAACAGTTTTCAGCCATAGTGTGCACACTGGGCAGTTGGGGTTTCAGCCACTAAGTTACCCATATAGTGTTGTTTCCTGCAGCAGTATCTATTGAACCTAAGTCTTTGTGTTTCTTCTTGCCACACTCGACTATAGATAGATCTGTGCTGACCTGGCATTAAGTAATGAGCTTTTTATCCCCCCGGCTAGAAACCACAGGCATAGGTAAACTGTTCTTTTTATTAAATATGATTTAAACGTCTAATCAACCTGGACTCTTATAGCTATAGATGATCTTTTCTTCTGTCCAGGCAGCTCATTTCTTAGTTGCAGAATTTTTTTTCAGACTTAAACTTAAAGTAGGCATAAGTTACTCTTGGAAAGGAAAAAAAATCCACTCTAACTAGGCGATTGTCTCATTTATATCTACTAACTATCAAGCAAAAATATGCCTATCCCATGAATGCTGAGTCACACCTCCTTGTTATCCTTTTGTAAAGAAAAGGCACCCAGTTAATTAAAATAGTACAATTCAGTTAGACTTATAATCAATTCTTTTGAAAAAGTGCACCACATCAAAGTTCAAGCTATTAAACTTTATACAGATTAAACTAATTCAGTAATGTCAGTTCAGCATTTTGGCCTGTACAATCGAGGAAACAAAGTTTGTGTATCAGCGTCTGTTAATGGTTCATCACAATATCATAAAAACTTTATTCAGTTTCAGATTTGAAGACTTTATTAGTTCCAAACTTTTCATCTAAATATTACTGGGTAATTTTATTTTCTTTCCTATGCACCAAACACTTTCCTATTCTTGAGATGTTCATAACAACCTCCTAGTTATGATAAAAGCTAACAAATGTATTAGCATGTGTTATTTCTGGTAACCGCTGTTATTTTAAGCAGACAATGATGACATATTGTAAATGTCAGATGAATCTTTAGTCTTTACAAATATGTCCATATTGTGTTTATAGAAATTGCAGGCTGCAGATGGCACTACAAAAAATGGCAATGTCCCTATAAGTCCCAGACAATAAGAAAAAAAAATTGCAGGAATCACACGCAACTCCAACAAATGTTTGCCAGGGGGTAGTGGAGTAGAGTTGTAAATATAATTACTTTATTGTCATTGAATCTGGAGATAGTGGAGTGGTGTCAAATTCCCTTATATCCCTCCTGCACCACTCTCACACACACACACACACACACATATAAGCAGCACCAATTCCTTTTCTGAAACCATTGCAGACGTGATTGTTATCAGAATCCCGAGTAGTCCGGAGTAACTGCCATAAGTTCTGCTTTTATACACAGCAAACAGCACCTGGCTTTAGTACTTTTTTTAATCACTTTGGCAACATATCTTTTCACATGTGCCTTCTGCAATTTTGCAGTTCTTTACTGCTTTACTGTTTTATAGATGTTGTTTGTCAGCTGGGATTTAAGCAATCCAATTTTAGGGCTTGGACTGGAGTAAATTATTACTTGTTATGCCTCCAAAAGTAAAAAAAAAGACATCAAATTAAATAAACCTGAATCAAAGAAGATATGCTTACTTTTGCACATGACTGTACAAACAGTAATTTATTTGCTTTTTTGTTTCTCAATAACTGTTATTAGAAGGTTATTCATTTATTCCCCAGTGACCAATGTCATAGTCATTAACAAGCAGAAACATGATGTATACAAATCATGGTTAAAAGTATGACATTGCAGGATAGCAATGATAAACACTGCAGACAAATTAAATTCTACAAGTTTGACCTTCCTTCAATTAACATTAAAAAGACTAAAGATGCCCAATATTTTTAAACAAGGATGAAGTGTGCTTACAGAATTTCACGCATTTTTCCTGTAATTGTTACTAGGCCACTGGGATGACCAAGAAAACAGGTAGAGATTATCTCAGCTAATAGGAATGGCACAGTTCATTTAAAATCTGATCGGTCTATAAGAGGTACTTGCACCCAGCACAGCACTTTAATGGTAAATGATGCAGCTCAAATACTTGAAGTAATTGAATTTTGGAGAGTGTTTGGGATTTCATGTGGACATAAATGACAGTAGTGAATGATATATGACTCAGACATTAGTTAGATTTTATATGAATACTTAGAGAGGTACACTGTGAGCAGATAATATCCAAAAACAGATAAGTGGAGCCGTCTGGATAAGGCTAAATATATAATTGAATATTGCTTTGCAATACCTTGTCAGACGACAGTATCATCTAATAATTGTGTGTAATAAGCTCATTTATTTGTCTGAAAGGCTTTTTATGTTTTATTTGAAATCTGATGGTTAGGGATTGTACAAGATGTAATGTCATTTCTAATATGCTGTATATCTAAGATGACACAAACAATTTTTCTTCGTTAAACTATTGTTATTTTAACCAAAGAAAGGGAGTAAAAAACAAGATTTGTTCTTATGAAGTTTCTGCAGAGTTCGGCATTGCCATCGCTTGCACTTTTTGCATGACTATTAGATTGCAAATACTTTGTAATTATTATTATCATTAATAGCTTTTTTCTAACAGGTACCTTATGCCAAGAAGACATACAAGAACAGACTACAGTTTCTTTCAGAATTACAGTCATTTCAGGATTCATGGCTTACTCAAAGCCACACAGTAAGTACAGTAAGTCAGAGATATGGACTGAACCAAGAACCTTGTGCTATGACTCAACTAGTAGGCCCCATTCCTTGTATGAATATCCCCAGAAATAACAATGTAAATGTGTGTTACTCTAAAATGTCGATTGCAAGTGCCATTGCAGGTAACTGAATTAAATCCCTCCAAAGCCATAATGCATGTGTCATGGGAAAAATCCTAAAATAACACACTTGGGTAAAGAATTAGAAGTAGCTCTCAAAATACTTAATATGATAGGACTGGTGAACTTTGTTTGGATGAATGGCCTGTTCTCATCTAGATTATTCTAATGTTTTAATCATGTACTTCCTGTTTAGACCTCCTGAAGATACACTGCAGCTTTATGCTCTCTTGGCAAAAGAGCAGGCAGCATCAACAAGTATATAGTTGCCTTTCTGCTGCTGTGTTGGGGAAATATATTTTCTTCCACTCAGGCCATTCTTCACTCTCTGAAATGTTTGTGGCCATACTCTGTTATTCCACATAGCAGATGTAAAAACTCCTGGCAGTGCCCAATTCCTATACTGACCTGGCGATGTACGTTGCCAGTGTGTGTGTCTCTCTCTCTCTCTGTAGTAGTTTCATTTCCATATCTTATGGTACCTTTTTCTAATTGTTATTTTCCTTTCCAACATACTTTCATCCAGAATAAATCATGGTAATACAAGGAAATATACTGCTCAGCTAACTCGAAAAAGGCCAGGATTCATTTACAATTTCATATTTCTTTTATAAATCAGCACTCTGTACGTGTATAGATTTACCAGGTCATTAACATTAACATAACATGCACAGAGTACGCTGAAATTCTTACTTGCATGTGCTAATTAACACTTTCTGGGGCCATGAAGTACAGTATCACTATATTACCTTGAAACTTACCTGAAAAATCTTGGAGAAATGCATTCATTTTGTTTTATTTCATTAATACTTCAAAAGCTGTTCTTCCAAAAATAGTACATTTTACTTTAATGGGCATCTCTTCACACTTAGCATATGTTTTAATAGGAAGGTAGCCAGCCTTGCTCTGAAGTCTGCAGGTAATTTGTTCTCATAGGTTTCAACGTCATAGTAAGACTCAAGAGATATGTGTGTGAAACCAAAACCTAGCATCCTCTAATATGACATGTCGTATGCAATAGTATGTCATGATTTATAAGACCCATTCTGCATTTTCCATTATGCATGCCTGTCTGTAGCAGTAAAATAATGCAAACAAGATGTGATAATCCGAAAATATGCTTTTATGCTGAATAATTATGATAAATTGCCCAACATCAAAAGTTTGAGTTTCATGGAATGTTTTTTTTTCTTTTTTGTTTGTTTTTTTGCTCAGGGATACTACCCTGGATTCAGTGCTGCTACTCTGAGCTCAGACCAGCCTTTCTGAGGTAAATGGTGTATTAGAACAGAGTAGAATAAAAATATACTTTTGAATAAAACAAGTTATAGAGGAGACAAGCTGTCCATTCACATTACTGGTGTCACTAAATATTTTTTTTCTCAGTAAAGCATAAAAGACGAACAAAACATATTCACAGTTCAGCTATTAAGGTGTATAATCTGTCATGTCATTTTGGTCTTACACGGTTAACCACTATTTGTAGATGCGGTGATATGTTACAAATGCGAGACAGGCAAAACTGCTAACAGTACTGTTTGAAGATGTATTCATGTTTTTGCGTTTGTCAAATTAATGATACCGAGACATATGGACTTCAGCTTCTTCCAGATATAACAACACCACAAAATAGAGCAAAAAGATCAAAACAGGTGACTCTCAAAATAAACTCAAAAGACTTTTCATTTAACAGAAAGCATATTGAGTCTGCATTGACTTATTCAAGTCAATTATTATAATCATTATTATAATTAATTATTATAATCATCATTAATCAATCTTTATCTCTTTTAATGCATTACCTTAAAATGTTAAGCAGTTTCTTCATACCAGCCATTGCAGATACGTCCAGTGCCAGTAGCACTTCATAAATGTCCATTTTGCTGTCTTTTGTCTCTAAAAATATAGGCTTGTTACCTGTGGAAATAATAATTTAATGGCTCTGACTTTGGTATTCCAATTTAACAGTGCTGATTATTCCAGTAAATTATGTCTTTTGGAAGAATTTACTGGTCATGAACCTTGACTTGGTTTTGAATTATAAATTTGTCTACCATCTCCAGTACTTAAAATCTGCTATACAAGAAGGAAATAAGTGGTATGTTGGCTAACATAGTAAACACGTTTATTTTTTTACTCCACCTAGTTCTGTCAGCTTTTTCACTTAAAACTGGCATTGAAGCCCTTTACTGTACCCTGAAGTCCCTTTTGTCAACACATAAATTCTAATATATTACATGCATACAAACTAAGAAAATGTCAATCATCGATTTTACATTAATATAGCATATAGAAAGAGGCAGAGTGGTGGTTGTGAGGCTAGGGATCTGCGCCAGCATTCTACCGGCTCGAATCCTGTAAATGCCAGAAGTGATTCCACTCCGTTGGGCCCTTGAGCAGAGCCTTAGCCTGCAATTGTTCCATCCTGGGTATGACATTAATCTGCATCCAGCCTTGCAAGAATGTCTCCAAAAATTGCCAGGATTTGCACTCCAGACACTGTAACAAAAACCTCACAATGTTTCACTCCATTCGAAGTTGTGTGGTGGTGAGGTGTCACCTGTGGCACAGCTGCACAAAATGGCTTATGAAAAAAGATAACGAAATGAAAAAAAAGAAAACATTTTATGAAAAAAAAAAAAAATTAAGGTTCATGTTTAAAGTATCCAATTGACTTTAATTTTTGTTTAGCCCAATTGAAGAAAGATTGTTCGATGAATTAACCGCCGCTTATTGCAAGATTTCAGTTTCTGATTTGTATTTTGTACCTCTTCCACTCACAAAATAAATTCAAGCATATACTATTTTTGGAGAGATGCTCTCATTAGTTACAGCAGCTGGTTTCACAAAAAAAGGCCTGCAGTCTGATAACTTGGCACTTAGTCCCAAAGTGAAGAAACAAGTGGAGGAATGATAGAGTGAAAGAAGAAAGGCAAAATGAGGGATGGAAGCCACAATTATCCAGGAAAAACAAAGAACGTAACTCACAGAAGAATAGGACATGAAAAGTCAGGAACACATACCTTGCTGCATTGCCGTAAATTCTATAACACCACAAAAGTACAGTTAGAAATAATGTACCCATTTGTATTTTCAAAATTTCACAATCCAGAGGCCCAATAATATAAAATTAATGAAAAACAAAATAAAACATTGTATCACTAAAGACTGTTTTAAGTGGCAAAAGCATCATTGCTAAATAAAAATCTGTAAGTAAAAAATCCAAATATACAAATGGCAGGCAAAAAAATGGTACTAGAGTTCAATATCAGGGCAAAGAAACAGAAAAAACAAGTGATTACATAGAAATCAGCTTTGCTAATGAAAACAGAAAATTTGGGTATCCTAGCTGCTCAGACAACTGACATAAACTGACATATAGTCTCTCGAAACTTGCTGAATTATTTTCTTGAATATTTTTAATATTCCTCCTGTTCTTTTGATTTCGGTTTTATTGTAATTTTTTGTGATTGTAGTATTTGTTACATAGTTTTTTTGTTCATAGTGTTACCATTCTGTTTTCACTTTAATTGCAAGTGCTTCTGTTTTCCATGTCATTCCCACTTTTGATAATATTGTTACTGGTTTAACAGTTTTCTCCCCTCTAGTGGTCATATTTCACAACACTTCTTTCTTCTTCTTTTTCCTTACTGTTGATATGTTTACGTTGTTCCCCTATTTTTCCTAAAACGTGGTCTTTGGTTTGCCAAGTGAGTCTATATATAGGTTGTGGAGGATGGCCGGCCGTTTATCCCGGCCAATACCCCCAAGCCGCCAGGTGGAGCCCTCCTTGCAGCATGGAGGTCCCCAGAAGACCAGCAGGGCATCATGGACAATGTGGTTTTTATGCACAGCCCTGCTGGATGCCATGGGGGCCACAAGAGGGAGCTGCAGGGAGGACCGAGGACTTCTTCGTGCCCTATGACCCGGACGTTTGTCATAGGAAGAGCGACATGCTTCTGGGTTGAAGAGAAGAGCTTTTACCTGACCCGGAAGTGATTGAGAATCACATGGACTGGGGAGCTCAAGAAAAAGAAAATAAAGTCAATATTTGGACTTTTACCTGGTGTCTGGAGTCGTGGACAGGGGTTCAAGGGAGCGAGAGTGCCTCCTATCTACCACAGTGGCGTAGCCGACAGGATACTCCAGCGTCTATTGCGAAGGACCTGAATCAAAATTTTTTGTGGGTTGTGAACCCTGAGAAGACTACGGAGTCAGGAATCACTACAGCATCGCCAAAACCCGAAAATTCCGAGTCCAAACTGGGGAAGAGGAAGGGCAAGCAGAGCAACAACGCCAGCGGGAGCGCCTTAGGTGCAATGGCTGACGCTCGGGAGGAGTCAAGGAGCGGCCTTATAAGTCCGGAGAAACCTCCAGGATTCAACGAGCGCTCTGAGGTACGTGCTGGGAACGTTAATAACAATCCATTTATTATTACTGACTTTGTCCCATGCATGTACCTTGGAGATGATCACCTGGAGGCTCAGAGGGAAAAAGGAGACTGCCCCGAAGACGACGGCCTGCTCCTGTCTAAGCCAGAGCACCTAGTAACTGACTTCCGCATGACGGTAGCCGACGAGGGACGCGGCAGCAAACCCGGTGCTTCCTGGGAAGGAGGAGGTCCGCATTCCCGATGTTTGCACCTTCGAGCCCGAAGGTACGGACTTAGTCTTTCCGAAGGTGGAAGGGGGAGGCGAGCAGAGCACTACTCACCGCTTAAAAAGGCAAGGAGGGTCGGGAAATGGCTGTTTGGGATGTCATAAAAGGGAATAAGACAGACCACAGTCTGCTGAAGGAAGCAACCCGATCCTCGACCGCAGCCTTAGAGAACTCCAAGTCCCAGAAGCCTCCGAGACCCGTCAGAGCACGTGCCAGAAGTGGGCGTGCTCATTGGCTCCCGGCCGGAAGGTAAGACAGACGTGGAAGTGAGTCTTATACCGGCCGAAGTAAATAATATTGACTTGCGGGAACTCAAGCACTTGATCGAGCCCGTAAGTAGTTTTCTACAGGTCCTGACGAGCATTGAAAAGATCGTCTGGGAGTTGGGAGCTGCAGCCAAAGCGCCGTTGGAGAAGCTGAGGGATTACGTGCGGCAATTTGGTGAGGAGCCTCCCGTATATCATGATGTGGCGGTACAGGTATGTGAAACCCGTACCGTATATAAAACAAGAGGGACGCAGTGTAATCTGGGCCCACTTTTAATAAATAGCGGGTGCCAGTGCACTACGTGCCCTACAAGAGAGGTCGGTACGAGTGGTCAGCGGAAGGGCTAATCGATCCGGGGCAGCTAGACAGTGCTGATTCCCGGAGCGAGATGGCCCTAAAGACGCCGCCACCGGTAATGTGTAAATCAAAAGGGGTGCAGACAGTAAAGGGTCTCTCTTTACTTAATAGAGAGACTCAGACTGTGGACAAGCCCCAGATCAAGCAGGAGATCCCGAAAATAAAACGGGGGTCTCCTGACAAGAAAGGGATAGAAGCAAATAGAGAGAAAGCACCATTAGAGGAGGCAGGGGTTTCTCTCCCAGCAAATGAAGGGGCGGCCCTAACGTTTCCCCCTTGTTTTCAGTCCCGCAGGGGGAGAATACCAGGAGGACAGAGGCAGTGTTACGGATGCCGAAGGTTGGGCCACATTTGGAGGAACTGTCCTTGGAGAGAGGGGGACAAGCTGTCGGTTTGGACTAATATTCCCCCTAGGTTCTCCAGGGACCAAGATGTCCGAATTAATCAAGGCTCAACCAGAACATCCTCTTGGAGGAAGACTTCCCACTCAGGGCAGGCCGCTCCGAATCATTATAATTCGTCGCTGGGAGTGGAATACTGTGGAGGATGGCCGGCCGTTTATCCCGGCCAATACCCCAAGCCTCCAGGTGAAGCCCTCCTTGCAGCATGGAGGTCCCCAGAAGACCAGCAGGGCATCATGGACAATGTGGTTTTTATGCACAGCCCTGCTGGATGCCATGGGGGCCACAAGAGGGAGCTGCAGGGAGGACCGAGGACTTCTTTGTGCCCTATGACCCGGAAGTTCGTCATAGGAAGAGCGACGGGCTTCCGGGTTGAAGAGAAGAGCTTTTACCTGACCCGGGGATTGGGAACACTTCCGGGTCAGGAGATATAAAAGGACTGTGGGAGCTCCCAGACGGTGAGCTGAGCTGGGTGGAAGGATGGCAACGCGTCTGGGAGCTGGAGGATTGGTTTATTGTGTATTATTGGTTATTGTATGAGTATAGTGGTGGAGAGTGTGCTTTGTACACTGTGGCAAGAAAATAAAGTCAATATTTGGACTTTTACCTGGTGTCTGGAGTCGTGGACAGGGGTTCAAGGGAGCGAGAGCGCCCCATATCTACCACAAGGTATATACCATAAAATTGAATCTGTAACATTGTAATCACATGCAACACATTGAAAGGAAAAAATGCTTAGAAAGTGCTTAAGATCCTAACTGGTATGCAACACAAAAAAGCACATCAAGTGAAGAGTCAATACAATTAACCAAGTCTAATTAAAATCAAAATTGATCTTCTTTATGTCCTTACCTCTTTGATATGCTTATGAATGTTTTATGACGTCGGATAAAGGACCAAACCCCTTGCTTCCTGTTTTTTCCTGATGACATAATGTTGTGTAGCACCAGAAAAGAAGAAGTTGGAAGAATGGAGAAGGGTGTTGAAGATAAAAAGCAAGAAGGTTTAGTGATGAGCTGGATTCAGAAGTTAGTTTGCAGGAAGAGCTTTTGAAAAGGTTGGATAAATTTAAATATGTAGGATCAGTGGTAGCCTGATATGAAAACTAAATGCATCGATAACCCACAGAGTGCGGTGTGGATTGGACATTTAGAAGAAGATTTTAAGAGTATTGTGTTATCAACTAATTAAGGCAAAGGTTAAAGATAAGTGGTAAGACCAGCAGTGATGTATAGAGCTGAGACATGGGCAGTAAAGAAAACACAGAAAAAAAATTTAGCTGTTGTAAAAAATGAAAATGTGTAAAATGGATGTGTGGAGTTTCAAAAAATGACAGAATAATAAAGGAGACAATCAGTTGCACAGCAAAAGTGGGAGATATATCTAAGAAAGTGCAGGAAAGTAGATAGAATGGTATGGACATGTGATGAGGAGAGACAATGAATATGTGGGCAAAAGAGTGATGGAAATGGAAATACAGTGGAGGAGAAAGCAAGGGAGGGAGGAGGATGGATAATGTAAGAGAAGATCTGAAGGAAAATGGTTTGACTGGCAATTAGGTGCAGGACCAAAATGTTTGGAGAAGATTGGTCAGGAACATCGACCCCACATAGAAGTGTGAAAAGATGAAGAGGAAGAAAAAGAAGAAGACTTAAAATCAAACAAGTTTAGGTCTCAGGTGGGATAAACCCTGGTATTGCTGAGGTAGTCATGAAGAAGGTGCATGGACACAACACTTTTGATGACTGCTTCAATTTAAATGAAGAACAGAGTTATCTATTCATCTGGTATTTTGATTGGGTGAGGCTGAAACAGTTAATCTGGTGGACTGATGGGTGAAGCAGTAGGTGGAATGATGGACAGAGTCAGGTTTGTGTTCATTGCTCTTCCTCTGGGTCAGCTACTTCAGGACTGCAGAGGAAGCAGTCGAGTGTGTGTCTTCCTTGGCCTCTCCTACAACCCCTTCCTGTGTTCTCTTTAATTTGGTCCCAGAAGATGGAGCTGAATGTCTATGTTCATGAAACTAGGAAAATGCTAAAAATGTAATGCATTGCTTTAACTTTGATTCATTAATTTTACACATTGCTTACGCATTTCCTTGCTAATATTATCATATGATGCATGCAAAATTGTTAGGTATACTTATATTTCATTTTACCTTAACTATTAGGACTATATATTTAAAGTGATATGCAATTTAAATGATTATATGATTAAGACATGGCAAGATAAGGTAAAAACTATTGTAAGCTGGGACTTTAGATGACTGTTTTTATAATTCACAGTAAAATACCCACTAAATCCATAAACATAAACTAAATCCATAAATCCATAAACATTGACAATAACATTACATTCAAGAGGTACTTTGTTTTCATATGTATCGATTCATGATACATATAATATTTTATAATCACAAATAAAGGGAGAGACGCACATAAATTAGCAGTTAAAAATAACCACTTTTTGTGAAAATCAATAGGAATAAACATTATTTGAACATTTCTACCATATCTTACAGGAGAGTATGTAAATGCTATCTAGTTTTGCAGTTTCCATGGAAACTGTGAAATGATTTTTCTTCTGGAAAAAGCAACAGTGTAATTTTATTTTTAAACATCCAGTCAACGTGTTTTTTTCATTTCTCATTGTATTCCAGTGATGTTCTCTTTGACTTAACAAGCTTTTATGGATTCCAAATGGATTCTCAATAGAAAACAAATTAATTTATTACTTCATTAAAATATATTCCAAGAAGACTATGCAAATGAAGGACTGAAAAGTATATAACAATGTGGCATTTGTTTAAAATAAGCTGTTTTTTGCATGGTTGATAATTATATTAGGACAGCATATGTCAAAAAATGCTTAGTAAACAAACACTGACACATTATTTTGGAAAAGGGCTTCTCTGATCTATTGACAATTAAATACCTATGGTTATTCTAATATGGATGTAATTTTTATGTAAAAAGATTTTCATGAGGCAATCCATTTAGCATAGCATAGCTCATCATTTCCCATTTCTCTAAAGTTTCATAAACAAATTCCAATAGTCTCAAAGGTGCTACATTAAACTTTCCTTTTCACTTGTGTAATATAATTTTACATTATAGTGTACTTTCATCTGTTTCTCCTACATTCCTGTTTGAAAAATGTATTTTAGAGTAACAGTTAACCATGCATACCTCTCATCCTACCTTAACAGCTCCAGTATGCAATAGCTGTTAATTTCACTTTTTTTTAATATAATCCTTATTTATATATCATCACATCCAATTTTATTCACTTTTTTATCTCCTATTACATAGCAGCAACCAAAGGTAATCAGAAATGGAAATTAAAGGAACAAAATCCTAGGTTGTAAAAACAAAGGAATTCAGTGCACTCACTAGGAAAGATCTTTAAACCAGTACCATTTTACACTGGACATACAGTAGTTAGTGATTTAATGCAATTTACATACTTGAATGTTATTTGATGTTGCTCTCTCCAGTTTTAGCATCATTACATTGGTTACTTGTGTCTTTTAGGAATTATTTTAAAATACTACTAATGGTATATAAAGCTTTAAAAAATCTTGCCCCTTCCAATATTTTGGAGTGCAAAGTCTTAACCTTAGTATTTCTAATACTATATACTAATACTAATTACTCCCAGACCTAAGCATTAGGAAGAAGTAAGGAGGTGGACTTTTGCTGTTGTACACCAAAACTCTGGATTGTTTTTAGCAATAGAGATATAGGTCAGGCTAATATTGTAGAACAATTTTAAAAACTCCAAAAAACTCACTGTTTTAATTTGCCTTTTTCGTAGCTACATTTTAGTTGTACTCCTGATATACTATACATGCATAAAGTTCTCATATTCTTCAGGGAGTTGCAATCATTACTAACCTCTACTTTCTCTTCCAGTTTTTTGTGGTGGAACACCTGACCATGTCACTGTACACTCACCTGTGATATTTAAACAAAGTTGGGTGCCCCAGCTGTTCACAAGAACCTCTGCATCTAATCCTCTGGAACAAGACCTGGAAACAATGAAGAATGACAAAAGATCGTTTATGCTACGCAGAATTCCCAGTGGGTGCTGTGGGGTCTTTTGACCTTGTCTACTAATTATTTATCTATGTTATTTAAACTTAAATGATATATTTTTTTACTTACTCCTTATTACTTTTGACTAATTTAACTTGTTTTTCTTTTTTGTAACTATTTCTTGGGTAAAACACTTTGAGCTATATTCTGTGTATGAAAATGTGCTATACAAATAAATGTTGTTTTTGTAGTTGTTATAAATAAAATACAGTACAACAAATACTAGTAGAGTTAATTAAATAGAAATAACAAAAAAATCCAAAACACTCAGTAAAATGCATATGAAGTATTAATAAGGTGAATTTTGGACACAAGTTTGCTTTAATGTTGTTTTCCTCAGCACTGTTACCAGGAGACCAATGACATTATTTCTTGGCATTTACCAAAAATCAAATAAAAAACACAATGTTGTTGAATATTTTGAGAAATTTCATACTTTCTGTTTATTTTTTTATATATACATAACATTTTCACGTTTGCTCACTTTTTAATATCAAAAACTGAAGTATGCAATGGACTGGAGCCTTGCCCTGGGCTGTTTCTTACTTTGTACCCAGTGCTACTAGGATAGGCTCAACCTCAGTAACTCTGACTCAGAACAAGCAGGTTTGAAAATGCACAGTATGTGTGGAAGCATCAACTTTTTTTCAAATCCAGTAAAACAATTTTAAGACATATGTACCTTGACTTCTTTTCAGATTGGAGGCTTGCTTGTGGTCTATTTCCGTTTTTATTTTGTTTATCTGAATTTTTAAGGTAAACCTCTAAATGTCTTTATTGTGTACTAGCGGTGTTACTAAGACAATGGGTTATACCGGTAGTGCTGTTGACAAATCAGATGTATTAGAAGTACTATATAACTATTGAAACACACAAGTAAGTACAGAGAGTGGAAAGCCGCAGGAGGGGGCTACTAGACAAACAAAGTACTAATGCCTTTCTCTCTTTCTCAGCATGAAAAATGAAGAGACAAAACCTGACAAAACATAAACAAATGACTTACCAACAATGCACTTCTGCATCCACCCCATAAAAGCTCCCTCTGGAAACTGTTTCTCTGTCTAACGTGTACTTTGTATGCATACAACTGGTACCTCGGCGCTACTGGTTGGCCTGAGCAGTACACACTCTTATACACACTATACGGTTTCCCCAACCTTTACTTGATTCTTTGTGTCTTTTTATATTTCACACTATCTAGAAATTATTTTTGTATACAAAATTAGTGTTTTTTTTACTAATATTCTTAGTTCACTGAAGCTCCTTACATTTGAATATGCTACATACAATTGTCCATGAGAAAAACATTCATGCCATATGTCAATTGCTGCCTTTCCTAGTGACTTTGGTTTCTGTTGATAATCACTATGAAACAGTTTTACATTGTTCACTCAAGCATTATTGTTCTTTTTCAAACTTCAATTTGTTTGTGTTAAGAGAATAATATGTGTCATGAGATTTTCAGTACAACATCACACCACAGTGTGAGCTGGAGTAATGCTCACACCTTGAAGCTGCTTGACAGGAAGTTTACAGCATATAACACAAAAATTCACAATCTTCATAATTTTTTATTGTTACAAATCTTGTAATCAAATAAGTAAATATAGGTATATAGTGTAAACTTATGTTGTATATATTGTCACGATCTGAGGAAGAAAGCACTAGCAAAGTGAATAAAGTTGCTGAACAATTTATTGACACAACAAATAAGTTTATTTGTTTCAGAACACAGTGTAAACATTCCATAATTTGGTGTATGTACTATGAAGAATAAATTAATTAAGTCACTGCATGAATAGTCAGTGCAGGCACTAGCATTCTTTACACTCTAGGCAACCGTGTACATATCACAGCCTTATGTGGGAGTTTTTATAGCGATTTTGTCAATTTTCAGTTTACTGCAGACTACACTGCAAATAATGGAATAGCAATTTCCTATGGGTTATAAATCACTCATATGACAACAACACCTTTAAACATTGTTATTTCAAAATTCAAAAAGACATTTGCACTTTCTAGAGAGTTGGCCCCAAATATAGTAATTGATGAATCATTTTTCCAACTAATCTACAACTTTGGTCTGTCTCCTCAACCACACGTCAGCTCCTCAGTTCTGCCAATCCTGCTTCGTACTGCTTATCTCTAAGCCCGATTCCCACTCAACTGTGCTGATTCGAGTTACACCACGTAGGGGGTGTATGTGACACACAGTCCACTTGTTTAACCCATCTCTTTGAGGACCTGTAGTGCCGCCAGGCTGTACACAGGGATGCTGTATAGACCAGCATAAGTACAGAAAGTGATGTCCCACAAGTGTTGTTTCCTAAGTGCTCTGCAAGGCTACTGTTATGGCCAATACCTCAGCCCTCTTCTGTAGCTTTCCAGAAGGGCCAAGATGTTACACTATATAACCAGAATCGACAACAGCATGTATTAGATAATATTTAGTTGGCTAAGATGTTTAGGTGCTTAAACTAATTGATATTGGAGTTAAGACTCCTTTAATTCGTTAAGTCATTGGCTGACATAATGAAACAATGCTGTTTCATTATAATGTGGTAAATTATATTTGTTTTAGGGGAGATCAGAAAATATTGCCTTTTAAAAACAAACATTACACAAGCTAAACATAAAAAGTATACCGTAAAATCTATAGCTGGAATGTCATTGCATTTTTGCTTGTACTTATAAAAATGCTAGTTAAAAACTATGTTGTTTTATTCACCATCTTATATAACTATCTTCAATATTTATGTACTTTTGTTTATTAAAGATGATTGTTGGACTGTATGTGCAGGTTGAATAGACTTAAATGCCACTTACTGCTTCTTGATGAATGGAACCCACCTGAGACCTGTTAATATTGTAAGTGCAAAAAAAGAAAAGTTGAGTGTTGCAGCACTCTAGTTTAGCTGTGCTCCAGCTCTCTTTTATGTTGTGGCTGGTCACATAGTCACCAATTCCTAGATGTGAGAAGCACTTGACTGACCCACTTGTGGCTGCACATGAATGTGCGATCAGCCTAGCACCTCAATCAACCTGGAGCGTCAAGTGCACATTTTTACATGCACCTGCACGCTGTGAATTACCTATTTAAATTTAAAAATGCACTGCACCACAAACCTCTCTCATCACCAAGGTCAGGACTTGAAAACTACTTGAGATGTGAATATTAGGATTTCACACAGTGACTTACCGAATAGATGCAACTTTAAGAAATCTCTCTTTCCTCATTTTGTTCTGCAGACCACAATCCCTACAGAAGTAAACCAAAAATATGTAGTTGTTTGTGTTCTGAATATGCATTGCAGACAACTTTAGGCTTACTTGTTTTATTTTTGGAATTTTTATGTATTCTGGTGACACCATTTTCTGCTATACAATACAATACAATTAATTTTTGTATAGCCCAAAATCACACAAGACGTGCTGCAATGTGCTTTAACAGGCCCTGCCTCTTGACAGCCCCCCAGCCTTGACTTTCTATGAAGACAAGGAAAAACTCCCAAAAAACCCTTGTAGGGTAAAAATGGAAGAAACCTTGGGAAAGGCAGTTCAAAAAGAGATCCCTTTTCCAGGTAGGTTGGGAGTGCAGTGGGTGTCAACAAGAAGGGGGTCAATAAAATACAAAACACAGAACAGAACAAATCATTAATACAGTATAAAAAATAAAAAAATTACAATTATGGAGCAGAATGTAACAGTAGATGATATCACATAATATGATTTGGATTTGTTTAGAGTGCTGGAGACCTCGGTCATCAAGCTGCCTCCCCCATTTGGCCATTCCACAGCTGAAACAGCGCTGGGCCAGCCAATCCGATGAAAGGACCCCTCTACCCCACGATTCCTGCGATCCTTCGTCAGGGATGACTTTACCTTAGGCAGGCAAAACAACTTGGCAGGTGGGCTGTAGCACCAAGTTTCACATTTGAGTACCGAGAAAAGAAACAGAATAGGTGAGGGTTAGTAACAAATTATAACTATCATGTTACTTATGTTTTAGTGCTAATGACCAACAACAGAGATGCAGTCTGTACAGTTAATCAGCAGCTCTCGTCAGAATATGCTAAACTGAAGTAGTGAGTCTTCAGCCAGGATTTAAAAGCTGAGACCGAAGGGTATCTCTTATGGTAGCAGGAAGACCGTTCCACAGTTTAGGGGCCCTGTAACTAAAAGCTCAACCACCCACTATTATTTTATTAAACCTTGGAATCATAAGCAGACTGGCATCTTGAGATCTTAATGTATGCTGTGGTTTGTAAGTCATGATAAGTTGAGACAAGTAAGCCGGACCTTGGCCATTTAATGCTTTATATGTTAAAAAGAAGATTTTGAAATCTGCCCTAAACTTAACCGGGAGCCAGTGTAAGGATTTAAAAACTAGGTTAATGTGTTCGTATTTTCTTGTTCTTGTAATAATTCTTGTAGCAGCATTTTGGATGAACTGGAGGCTGTATAAAGAACAATCTAATTTCCAAACATTTTTAAGATGGAAGAAACATGATTTGGACAACTTTGCAAAGTGCGCTTTAAATGACATGTTAGAGTCAAAGATAACTCCTAGATTGTGGGCTGATTCAGTAAAATTAGTGCTGATTCCAACTGTGTTAAATGATGATTTGGATTGGTTTGAATCCTACCTGACAGAGAGAAAATTTTTTGTTAGTTGTGGGAATTACAACTCGAAGACACATGATATCCAATATGGTGTTCCACAAGGCTCTATCCTGGGTCCGCTGCTCTTCTCAATCTACATGCTTCCGTTAGGTCAGATTATCTCAGGGCACAACGTAAACTACCACAGCTATGCTGATGACACACAGCGGTACTTATCAATAGCACCTGATGACCCCGATTCTATTGATTCACTAACACCATGTCTGACTTGTATCTCAGAATGGATGAATAGTAACTTTCTCAAGTTAAATAAAGAGAAAACTGAAATCTTAGTGATTAGCAATAATGGATACAATGAGGCTATTAGAAATAAACTGGATACATTAGGATTAAAAGTCAAGACGGAGGTAAAAAGCTTAGGGGTAATTGTTGACTGTAATCTGAATTTTAAATCGCATATTAATCAGATCATTAGGACAGCATTTTTCACTTAAGAAACATAAGTAAAGTTAGACCTCTTATATCACTGAAAGATGCTGAGAAATTAATTCACGCGCTTGTTTTCAGTCGTCTAGATTACTGTAACGCACTCCTCTCAGGACTACCCAAAAAAGACATAAATCGTTTGCAACTAGTGCAGAATGCAGCTGCTAGAATCCTAACTAGGAAAAGAAAATCTGAACACATTTCTCCAGTTTTGATGTCACTACACTGGTTACCTGTGTCATTCAGGATTGACTTTAAAATTCTGCTTGCGGTTTATAAAGCCTTAAATAATCTCGCCCCATCTTATATATCGGAATGTCTGACACCTTATATTCCAAATCGTAACCTCAGATCCTCAAATGAGTGTCTCCTTAGAATTCCAAGAACAAAACTTAAAAGAAGTGGTGAGGCGGCCTTCTGCTGCTATGCACCTAAAATCTGGAATAGCCTGCCAATAGGAATTCGCCAGGCTAATACAGTAGAGCACTTTAAAACACTGCTGAAAACACATTACTTTAACATGGCCTTTCTATAACTTCAATTTAACTTAATCCTGATACTCTGTATGTTCAATTCATCATAATAACTATTCATGGTGGCTCTAGAATCCGTACTGACGCCTACTCTCTCTTCTGTTTCTTTTTCCGGTTTCTTTGTGGTGGTGGCCTGCGCCACCTCCACCTACTCAAAGCTTCATGATGCTCCAACAATGATGGATGGATTAAAAGGCAGAAGTCTACGTGACCATCTTCATCAAGCCCTTCCATGAGAACCCTAAATCCAAAGAGGACTGTTTCATTTATGTTAGGTAGAATGCCCAGAGGGGACTGGGCGGTCTCATGGTCTGGAATCCCTACAGATTTTATTTTTTCTCCAGCCGTCTGGAGTTTTTTTTTGTTTTTTCTGTCCCCCTTGGCCATTGAACCTTACTCTTATTCGATGTTAATTAATGTTGATTTATTTTGTTTTCTTATTGTGTCTTTTATTTTTCTATTCTTTATTATGTAAAGCACTTTGAGCTACTGTTTGTATGAAAATGTGCTATATAAATAAATGTTGTTGTTGTTGTTGTTGATGACAAAATATTGTGATCTGCATCATTCTATGTTTTTACATAGTTGCTACTAGTTTTTAATTTATTTTTCCTTGACCTTAGTCATGTTGTTTATAGTTGTATATATATTTGTTTGTTTCTGGTCAAGTCATATATATATATATATATATAGTTGTGTATAGTCATATATAGTTATAGTTATATAGTCATATATAACTACACTGTCATATCCATTGCCATGTCATGTCATTGCTCTCTACATATACAAGATGGTGGTGCCCAACACCATGAATCCAAGTATTGGATCTGTTACTAAAAGTATCTAACCTTTTTTCATTAGTGTTAATGCAATTTAAAAGGAGCTTCCATAAAGATTTTATTTTTGGTCTAGGTGTCTGTTACAGTTTGTAGTTTCATTTAGTGGGATTTTAGTCGCCATTCAGATATTATTGAGGTTGCGGCTTGCTTGTGTGACATTTTAGGGGCTTTCTCTACTGAAATTACTTAATTTACCTTAAAAAAACATATTTAGGACTTCTCTATGATGTGTTTTGTGAATTCAGAATCATGCCAGAATTACTCCTTAAAATTAAACAACACTCCTCTTCTTGACTTCCTCTCCAGGTTATATCTTAGACCTTTTTAAAAGTTTATTTTAACTTTTCCTTAAAGCAATTTATAAAAGTTCAACTTTTTTCTTAAATCCAGCCATGAATACTTTTTATTAATGTATTATTATTAACTACTATATTAAATGAAAATGGTTACAAAAATAGAACATTTAATGATATTGTATCAAAGAAAATCTGTCGTCAATGCTAATATTAATATAAGTAAACCATGTTTCTTAAAAGGTAATGTTATATTCTTCGTTATTATTTTATAAATCATGACATTTCTGTATTAGCTTAGCTTAACTCATAAAATTTTATTGCAATCTTGTAAGACATGAGCTTTTTTATTTAAATGCTTTACTGATTTATTCTGTAAGGTTTTTTAATTAATCCATTTTCAAACCTGTTTAATTCAATTATAGACTTGCTGTAGGCTAAAACCTTTTCCTACAGAATTTGGTGCCATGTAGGACATGGTTCCAGTTGAAAAGAGGTACATGATGAGAAGTAATACATACAAAAAGCTGGGTTTAAAATGTTCCCACCTCATAACCCATCTTCAACTGATAATCATTAGAAAAACAGAATTATTATGCACTTATAGTGAATCCCATGACTTCCAGGACCTGGTCAGCTGGGCACTCCATGCTTAGTTGATGTAAGTCATATTTTATCGTGGACACTCTATCTTCCAATGATTTGCCCTTGGTATATTGTATGTCAGTCTGTGTGATATTAACTAGCACTAAGAATTTCATTAACCGATAACACTTTAAACATGTTTTGGCCTCTCATATCTAAAACAAAGAAAAAATAGAAGTTCCTCATTTGAGAAGACACAGTTAACACTAAAAGCTGCTTGAAGATTATACACAAACTATTTATTCAAACTGTATTTTCAAATCTTTGGACTCTAACTTCTGTGCTTAAATACTTGTGTACCATTTCAAGACCTGTTGGACATTTTTAATACACTTTAATTTTGAAATTTCCAGTAAGCAAACTCATGTTTTCCATGACCTCTCCCATCTCCACGATTCCTACATATGTAATCTACATTTTCTTCTTAGTCATTCTCCATGACACTCTCAGTGGCATTTCTGTTCATCTCCTGTGAAGATCTTCCCAGCTTTTTATATATGGTAATTTCTTTATCAGCCTTTGCTATCGATCAAAAACTTAGCTATCCTTCTGTTCAGTTTGAAGCATCGTTGATATGTTCTTCTTTAGTAACCCAACCATCAATATTTCAGCATTTTAAGCTTATTTTAGTTTTTGATGTTTGTCTTTGCAACTCACTAAGAGAAAAATGTTAATTTCTCAATGCACTTCATGAATTTCTCTTTAATAGGATGACAAAAAAGTCTTGCAGTTGACCACTTAAACTGTCCTATCTCATCAGTAAATGTCAAAAATTACATTCAGATAATTGGGGAACAGTGATTCACTGTAGGTTTATATATTTATATGACTATTGATAAGAGATGAGACATCAATGCATATTAAAACTATTACAATTAACATTTTAGCAGAGATGCAGAGATTGTGAATGTTAGGCAAGATACAGCCAGGATTGGATAAACCCGTCCCCACCACACTGAGAACCAAAATGAAGTAGCTGGAAAAACATAATAGTGAGCAGCAGTACATCCTTTTACCAGTAGAAGGCAATATACTTGGCACCACAGAGTTGGTTAAAAGGGGTAGTGTCCCTTAACTGAACTGACTTAACTCCTCAATTTTGGACAAAAGCATTATTGAACACTTTTACTTACTTAATTTACACCCTAAAACTAGATGTACTTTGTCGATGTTCTAATGACAACACTAACCCATAATTCATATCAAAAATAAGTAAAGCTTCGCTTGGGTAGATAGAACAGCTCAGTTTCAACCAAAATATCAATGCCTCATCAGAATTGTTGACACCCCCTACAGATTTTTCCTGAGATGGCATTAACCTGCCCGAATTTCCTGCCACAGGATGAAGTCCAGGGGCCTCATGTATAAAGAGTGCGTACGCACAGAAATGTGAAGAACTTTTCCACGTTCAAATCGCGATGTATAAAACCTACACTTGGCGTAAAGCCACACACTATTCCACGGTACCTCATACCTTGTCGTACACAAGTTCTCCGCTCAGTTTTGCAGACTGGCGGCACCCAGCGTCAAATCAGTGCTACTGTTCGTGTGTGGTTACTCATTATTTTCCTGACGCAGCTTTATAAATACACTGAAACTAACTGCATATTGTTTATTAGTGTAACGCATCTGATTGTAATTAACTTGTAACAATATAATGGTCCTGGGAATAGCCATAGTATTCCAAATACCATAACTGCTTTAGCATTGTTACTCTCACTGCACCTTCTTCCTCTTCTTCTTTCAGCTCCTCCCGTTAGGAGTTGCCACAGCGGATCATCTTTTTCCATATTACTCTCACTGCACCACTCGGAGTATTTATATCACTATATCTGAGTGTGAATCACAGCAGCAGCTGATTGGAAAGAGAATTATCGGTATACAGCTTCAAGGACACGCTGTCTCAGCCACGGCAAAATGTTTCAAAGCCTTTCCTGTACTGACCTCGCGGCTCAGAAACAGTTTCATCCCAAAAACTTTAAATGCGCTTAATCAATTGCTCCTTGTAGAACTGTTTGTACTTATAAGTACAATCACCCCACTGTAAACTTGCACTACAGTTATAATATTGCACAACCTGAGCCACTTTATAAAGCGCGTATTTACATATGATGACAATACCATTTTTAAGGTGAAATGCAGCAAAATATGTTTATTATTATTATACAGATAAAACTTTAACTTCATTTAAATAATCTATATTCTTCACTGGGAGTGTCGTGAAGGATAGAATAATTAAACATGTACTACGAAGATATTTCAATGTTCCTTAAACGTTTTGAAGAATTGGCCGCCCTAAGCTTACAGATGGCTTAACTTCTTTTACAGAGCTGATTGTGTGGTGGTTGGGTATTTGAGGAAAGAAAAGCAAGGACTGCAGTGGCGGCTACGCCAATATATATTGAATATGAAACAGAAAGAGAAAATAACAACACAGCTAAAAACGCAGTGACAAATTTCAGCAAAAGTTAAATGCTTGTGTCATGAGCACGAGGCGGCTATGCAGTGTCTGCAACAGACGTGGCCATCCACCATGCATAAGCTACCTTACTGACGAGTGGGCGAAGGAGCCACCGATTCTTCCTCTGCACAGGGCCACCACAAGCCTAGATCCGCCCCGAGTACTGCTGCAATAAGTTATTTCATCGAAGTGAAACACATGTTTAATAACGTGCTTTAACTCCTATCATCATAAAAATTATATCACGTATATATCTCAGTATTTTAGTTATTCAGAGAGCTGTAATATCACGAATGTAATGGATTCTGTATCCAGTCGGAGGAAGAGAGCTGGTTTAAGAAGCAAGTAGTGATTCACACACATAGAGCACATAGAAGATCAAATACAAAACAAAGCATTTAACGTGCTACTTTAATTACGATGTGATTTGAGAAACTGGTTAATTAAACGATTTTTATTTTAAGATGAAGTTTATGATGTTCTACTTTAATGACAAAATAAACTACGTGATTAAAGTGGAAATGTCGAGATTGAAGTTGACATTTAGTGCTTTTTCCCCACTGTGTGCCTTTTTTTCTCTGTACCCTAATAAGCTTTGATATGACACTGAGACAGTGGGCTACAACTCGCCTTTTCACGGCGACTTTGATATGTGACTTCTTTTTTATTTCCGGCACTGTGCGATTTTGTGAACGTGAGCTTTCAAGTTTCTCCAACACGCTATGTCACTCGATCAACTTCCTTTTGTTGATTATACCACGGTTTATTTGAACAAATAGTATGTTTTTCCTTTGCCTCCACTTGGTATTTGCTGAAATTCTTATATTTTCTCCCGTGCTTGTCTTTTCACAGAAGGCTGAGCTTAAGGGCGATTTATATTCATTTGCATATTCAAAGAGGCGTAATTCTGGGAGGAATTGGGGCGTTACATAAAGCGCGTGCACAAGCGTTACTTTTCACGCTGATCGGGATTTATGTAGCGGAAGAACGTGGAAGTTAGAGTATGCACAGATTCCTGCATCTGGATTTTTCTGTGCATAAGCACATTTCGGCTTTTGTGCTTACGCCATGTTATAGTGCAAGTTCTACGCACGGCGTTATACATGAGGCCCCAGGACTTTCTTATGTAATCCTTTTTTATAAACATCCCATAAAATACATAAATAGCAATAGTGATATTTGAAAATATTTACAAAGTACTGTATAGACAAAATGTGTATATACAAACTTCACACAACAAAGGCCAGGTATGATTTAATCTATGTTTAATGACTGAAGATGTTTTCATGATATCTGGAGTACCACAAGGAAATATAGAGAAAATTAAACCGAAGGAAAAATCCATTCATTGTTTTGGGAAAAATTACTGCAGTTAATTAAAGATCTGTTCAATGGCTGCCGAGTCAGGTAGCTTAATTGAATTCAATTAACAGCTACAAGTGACAGCCTCATGTGAGTTCCACAGGTGGAAAAGCATGTGTGCCTTATCTCCTAATGGGTAAAACATGGATTGAAATCTGCTACAGGAACATTTCAGATAGTAACTGATGTTACAGGTGAACTGTTAAAACTGCTTTGCAAGAAAAAAAAAAAAACTATACTTGCTGCATTCCTAAAATTGCTCATCAAAATTATTTTGGTTTTATATTGTTATATAATCTCCTATATAGCACTCTATTGATATCCTTCTATATATTTTAAAATATTATATTCATTTTGTAATTATTAAGGTCTCCATTTTAAATTAACATGGTTGTTTGTTGATTCAAATGGATATTTCAAATGAAAAAAATATCTGGTCTTAGACATAATGTGACTTATCCAATGCATCAGTTTACAACACTTATTTTAAATATTGGCAGCGAGAGACTGGTTGGAGAACACAGGAGTGTCTGGACTCATATTTGTGTCATTCTTATGTTTATTTTCTGAATGTCCTAATTTTGTGCCAACATCAATAAAAGTAAATCAATTGATAAGTAAGATAAAAGCAGCTTAACCAGTGTCTTTTATTGATACTGCATTGATTAGAAAGCTTGACTAAAGTTGAACACCAATAATGAATCAACAGGAAGACACCATGGGTTAATCCATATTGTGCTTAACGTTTTAACAAGGTGCCATCCTGCTGAACAGTCCTTTGGGAGTTCTTTTCTCCCTAAAGCACAACAGGCATGCTAGTCTCTTTTAACACTCTATAATCTTGGCTCCAGTGGCACAGTTGTTAGTACATTTGTATTGTGGGTTCTGTTTCCTGGGTTCACAAACCATGCTTGATTGGTTGTCTGCATATTCTCACATGTTTGTGTGACTTTTACTCAGGGTACTCTCTTGTCTCCTTAGATGTGTATGTTATATTAATTGCCATTCTTTCTAAAGTGGACATGTGAATGCTCTCCTTTAACCAGAAAATGGCAGAGAGGTCATATATCTCAAGTACAACAATAACAACAACATCATACAAAAAAATGTAGATCAAAGTGCTTAACAGGATGAAACAGAAAAGAGAGTTAATATATAAAAAATATAAACAAACAAGATTAGGCAATAATACTATAGAGTATTTAAAAAGAAAAGGTTAGGTCAGATGGCCAGGAGGACAGAAGAAAAAAACTCCAGTTAAACCAGAAAAAAAAAATCTGCAGGGGTTTAGAGTCCAAAAGACCACCCAGCCCTCACTGGGCATTCTACCTAACACAGATGTTCGAAATCAGCCCTCATGGTTTACAAGCTTCAAATAGAAGAATTTAATAATGATGGTTATGTGGACATCTGGAACACCACCATTCAATCCATAAACGCAGGGGTCAGCATGGTACCTTCGTTAGGTAGTGGTGGCTCAAATAACCAGCATGAAAGAACTGGATTAAACAGCAGAGAATAGTACAGATTACAGAATTGCAGAACCCAGAGGACTTTTTTCTTGTATATTTTATATGAGGTCTAACTTTAGCTATATTCCTTTAATGAAAAAATGCAGTCGTAGTAATCTGATTAATATCTGATTTAAAATTTAGGTCAGAGTCAATAGTTACCCCCGAATTCTTTACCTGACTTTTTACTTGACTTTTGAGCCTTGAGGGATCAAGTTTATTTTTAATACCTTCGCTATGTCCATTTTTGCCAATAATAGAGATTTTTGCTTTCTCTTTATTTAGTTTGAGAAAGTTAATGTTCATCCATTCAGTAATACAAGTAAGACACAGGATCAGACAGCCAAGAGTGACAGGGTCATCAGCACTATCGATAAATACAGCCATGTTTCATCAGTAGAGCTGAAGTAATTTACCTTGTCTGTTGAGATAATCTGACCCAATGGAAGCATACAGATCAAAAAGAGCAGTGGACCCAACAAAATGTAAAAATAACTTAAAAAATAATTAAAATTATACAGTAAAATATCATGGGTCTCCAAAGTATAATCACCACAACTAACAAAGAATTTTCTACCTGTTAAGACTGAAACAAATTTAAGATGTTGCCAGAGAAACCCACCCATTGATTAAGGTAATTTATAAGAATACTGTGATCAATGGTGTCAAATACTGCACTCAAGTCTAAGAGAGCAAGAACAGATATATGGCCTCTGTCTGCATTAACCCAGAGATTATTTACTACTTAAACCAGTGCAATACCCGTACTGTGATTTCTTCTAAAACCCAACTAAAACTTGTCAAGAATAGAATGTTTATTCAAGCAACCATTTAGCTGTGTAATGGCTGCTTTTTCTAACATTTTTCTTAAAAATGCAGGTTAAATATTGGTCTATAACTGTCAAACAGAGGAGTAGATGTTATTTTTCTTGAGCAGGGTTTTGACAACTCAGTTAGCACAAAAGAGACTTCTTTGAAAAAGCCTGTTGGAATTGGGTCAAGGGGTGCAGGTGGAGTGTTTCAGTTGAGAAATTATTCTACATATTCTGGCAGATGTATTCTAGTGAAATAATTTAACTTGCTTAAAATGGAATACTGGTTTTCAGGCAGATTCATTTTGGGGGATGACCTATATTATTTCTAATGTCATTAGTGTTGTGTTTAAAAATTATAGAGAGAGTTTCACAAGTTTCACTAATACTTTTTAAGAGGCATTCAATTGAGTGAGCTGGGTTTAGAAGACAATCAATAGTTGAGAGTAAAACTCTTAGATTGCCAGCATTTTCATTTATACCTTTAGAGTAGAACTGCTTCTCAAGGTGGCCTACGCTATTATATTCAGTTATATTAGTCCTCAGTATTTCATAATGGCATATCAATTTACGTTTTGTACATTTGCACTCAGCTTTCCGAAATGTTCTCTTTTAAATCAGACACTCTTTGGATTTTCCAGGGTAACAGTGCTGAAGGATATCTTAATTGTCTTTTCATGTCAGCTGCAGTTCTTACCTTAGCACAAAAATTTTCCACCTTGTTATTAACATTGTTAGCATTGTTGAAGTAATCACTACAAATGGATTGTTTAGAATATTAGCAAACTTTGAAGCTGCAGATGTATCAACATTTTAATAATGTGCTCCTCATTAGTTGTAGTTATCAATGTTTCTACATTAAATAATAGAAATAGGGGTGTGAGATACCAATATCCATGATCTGCCTCAAGTCAACTTTTAATCCTTTTGCCAGTGCCAGGAGATGAAAAGGCAAAAAACAGGTAAGATTTAAAACAAGAAGGTCAAAACAATTCTAACATGAGCAAAAGGACCAGCTCTAGCTAGTGAAGATGTCTTTTTCTCTTTATTATGTAATACAGAAACTGACGCTATACATAGTGTCTGCCACCATCTTATATAGGTGGGTATAATAATATAATACTGTAGTAACGTCTGAAGTGACGGATTTTTAAATGTAATAGTGCTCAGAAGATAAGATGCAGTCAAACTCTGAATCTAATTTTGTAACCAATACGCCATGTTCTATTTTTTGTCAAACCCTACACAGAGATCAGAATTCCTAGTTGTTTGTGCAAACCAAGAAAAGTTTTACTAATGAGTTGAATGTTTTTATCCACATACATCGGCCATCCCTTCTTAGTGGTATCACATGGACACATACATAAGAGAGACACAAAATATTTTTAACTTTAATAAAAACACTATAAAACAAAAAATAAACATTATATTTGGGCTCTCCGTAGTAAAATACAATACAAAACCCACACTTGACATAAGACATGCATGAATATTGTATAAAAAAAATAAAAAAAAAAACAACCAAATCACAACAAATATGTCATTTGGTCCCCATGGCTATGCAAAAACTTGTAGAATGGCACCACTCCTTAACAAAATTAAGATCATTTTAAAAACGAGTATAAAAATGCAAAACATGCAAAAATGAATTCTGTCCATCTAGAATCCTGTATTCATAATAGTGCATATGTGTGAGGGGACCTTGTGATGCACTGGCAACCTGAACACAGCTGGTTCCTGCCTCGCATCTAATGCTGCCCGTGGTAGACTTTGGCACGTAGTGACCATGAATTGCATGAAATAACTTTAAAAATGTATGTTTGGATATAATCTGGCCTTTTTTCTAACATCATTTACATTACATTCCTTTTGTGTTACCCCATCTCCATCTACATTTTATTACATCTGCCTTAAACGTAGTTGAAACTAAGTACAGATCCTTTTGAAAAAATATTGGTTTGATTCAGTTTTCTTATTTTGGTCTATGGAAAGGACCGACGAGCTTTGTAGGGATGAATGGCTTTTTCTTATCTGCTTTGTTCTAATATTCTAATGAGATACTTAAATATATTTACAGATTTCTACATCAGATTTACACGGTTGTGTGACAGTCATCACTGGATTGATCAAAAAAGTATGCAGACAACTGCATACACTCCTTAATTTTCTGATAAGAAACCGTGGCTTGCCAGTAACTTCTGTAATTTATTCAATATAAGGACATTTTTAAATGATTCAACATCCATGAAGCATCCAAATGGATTGTGATGATGACACACAGCTGTAGTTATCAATAGCACCTGATGACTCCGACTCTTTCGATACACTAACAAAATGTCTTACTGGTATTTCTGAATGGATGAATAGTAATTTTCTCAAACTAAATAAAGAGAAAACTGAAATCTTAGTAATTGGCAATAATGGATTCAGTGAGGTTATCAGAAATAAACTTGATGCACTAGGATTAAAAGTTAAGACGGAAGTAAAAAATTTAGGGGTAACCGTTGACTGTAATCTGAATTTTAAATCGCATATTCATCAGACCACTAGGACAGCATTTTTTCACTTAAGAAACATAGCTAAAGTTAGACCTCTTATATCATTGAAAGATGCGGAGAAATTAATTCACGCTTTTGTTTTCAGTCTAGATTACTGTAACGCACTCCTCTCAGGACTACCCAAAAAAGACATAAATCACTTGCAACGAGTGCAGAATGCAGCTGCTAGAATTCTAACTGGGAAAAGAAAATCCGAACATATTTCTCCAGTTTTGATGTCACTACACTGGTTGCCTGTGTCATTCAGGATTGACTTTAAAATACTGCTTATGGTTTATAAAGCCTTAAATAATCGCGCTCCATCTTATATATCGGAATGCCTGACACCCTATATTCCAAATCATAACCTTAGATCTTCAAATGAGTGTCTCCTTAGAATTCCAAAAGCTAAACTTAAAAGAAGTGGTGAGGCGGCCTTCTGCTGTTATGCACCTAAAATCTGGAATAGCCTGCCAATAGGAATTCGCCAGGCAAATACAGTAGAGCACTTTAAAACACTGCTGAAAACACATTACTTTAACATGGCCTTTTTATAACTTCACTTTAACTTAATACTGATACTCTGTATGTTCAATTCATCACAATAACTATTCATAGTGGCTCTAAAATCCGTACTGACCCCAACTCTCTCTTCTGTTTCTTTTTCCGGTTTCTTTGTGGTGGCGACCTGCGCCACCTCCACCTACTCAAAGCATCATGATGCACCAACATTGATGGACTGAAAGCCAGAAGTCTACGTGACCATCATCATCAGGCCCTTCCATGAAAACCCTAAATACAAAGAGGACTGTTTGACTTATGTTAGGTAGATTGCCCAGAGGGGACTGGGCGGTCTCTTGGTCTGGAATCCCTGCAGATTTTATTTTTTTTCTCCAGCTTTTGGAGTTTTTTTTTTTGTTTTTTCTGTCCACCCTGGCCATCGGACCTTACTTATTCTATGTTAATTAATGTAGACTTATGTTTATTTTTTATTGTGTGTTCTATTTTCATTTCATTTTGTAAAGCACTTTGAGCTACATTTTTTTGTATGAATATGTGCTATATAAATAAATGTTGATTGATTGATTGATTGATTGATTTTGAAAAACATTTATGACCAATTTTTAGACATTTTAATGCCTTATCAACATTTTCAGTCTGTTTCAAAAACACACTTTCTGCCAAATAAATCAAAGTGGTCTTTCTCAATGACTACAGAACAGTAGTACTCTTTCTTATTTTGATCTGACCGGGCTGGTTTTGGACCACCTACAGTTTGCCAGAACAAGTCCATAGAAGATGCCATATCCCTTGCACTTCAAGCCATCCTGGCCCATCCTGTTAATAAAATTGCTATGACAGACTATGACTTGTCATATATCACTGTTGAACCATCAATGTTGATCAAGGAGCTCCTAGTCATAGGAAGGCCAAAATCCAGCGGAGTGACACTAACTTTCATACCCCAGCATTTGCCAATCAGCAGCCTTAAGTTTTCTCCACAAACCCTCAAAACATACACGCCATGGGGTAGTGTACTGAGCTCTACAGCTGCAATTCCATCTTTGAATTTTCTGATGACACCACCGTTATACACTCACTTAAGGATTATTAGGAACACCATACTAATACGGTGTTTGACCCCCTTTCGCCTTCTGAACTGCCTTAATTCTACGTGGCATTGATTCAACAAGGTGATGAAAGCATTCTTTAGAAATGATGGCCCATATTGATAGGATAGCATCTTGCAGTTGATGGAGATTTGTGGGATGCACATCCAGGGCACGCTCCGTTCCACCACATCCCAAAGATGCTCTATTGGGTTGAGATCTGGTGACTGTGGGGGCCATTTTAGTACAGTGAACTCATTGTCATGTTCAAGAAACCAATTTGAAATGATTCGAGCTTTGTGACATGGTGCATTATCCTGCTGGAAGTAGCCATCAGAGGATGGGTACATGGTGGTCATGAAGGTATGGACATGGTCAGAAACAATGCTCAGGTAGCCCATGGCATTTAAAAGATGCCCAATTGGCACTAAGGGGCCTAAAGTGTGCCAAGAAAACATCCCCCACACCATTACACCACCACCACCAGCCTGCACAGTGGTAACAAGGCATGATGGATCCATGTTCTCATTCTGTTTACGCCAAATTCTGACTCTACCATTTGAATGTCTCAACAGAAATCAAGACTCATCAGACCAGGCAACATTTTTCCTGTCTTCAACTGTCCAATTTTGGTGAGCTTGTGCAAATTGTAGCCTCTTTTTCCTATTTGTAGTGGAGATGAGTGGTACCCGGTGGGGTCTTCTGCTGTTGTAGCCCATCCACCTCAAGGTTGTGCGTGTTGTGGCTTCACAAATGCTTTGCTGCATACCTCGGTTGTAACGAGTGGTTATTTCAGTCAAAGTTGCTCTTCTATCAGCTTGAATCAGTTCTCCATTCTCCTCTGACCTCTAGCATCAACAAGGCATTTTCGCCCACAGGCCTGCCGCATACTGGATGTTTTTCTCTTTTCACACCATTCTTTGTAAACCCTAGAAATGGTTGTGCGGGAAAATCCCAGTAACTGAGCAGATTGTGAAATACTCAGACCGGCCCGTCTGGCACCAACAACCATGCCACACTCAAAATTGCTTAAATCACCATTCTTTCCCATTCTGACATTCAGTTTGGAGTTCAGGAGATTGTCTTGACCAGGACCACACCCCTAAATGCATTGAAGCAACTGCCATGTGATTGGTTGATTAGATAATTGCATTAATGAGAAATTGAACAGGTGTTCCTAATAATCCTTTAGGTGAGTGTAAATTTAATCATCAACACAGATTAGTCAGATTACAAAGAACAGCTCTGGTCTAAATCAATTACTGTTCCATTATTCATCTAAGACGATCTGTCCGTCTCTTACTATTATAGCCAATTGCAACTTCTATTGGTAACTAATAATTTATTATAACTGTCCACCCTGGCCATCGGACCTTACTTATTCTATGTTAATTAATGTTGACTTATTTTATTTTTTACTGTGTCTTTTATTTTTCTATTCTTCATTTTGTAAAGCACTTTGAGCTACATTTTTTTGTATGAAAATGTGTTATATAAATAAATGTTGTTGTTGTTGTTGAACAATTTTATGTTTTTGTTGATAGTGACATGTACTTTTAAGCTTATCTTCTTAGCCTACTCTCTTTTTAAAAGGGGCAACTTAACAGCACTTTAGAAATAACTTATAATCTTTGTTTTGTCTTGTAAGACACTCCATCACTCTGGTCCTCCATAAGATAGACCTATCTAATGAACCTCGTTTTTTTCCAACATAGAGGAAACTGGAAGCTATACTAGTAGTATCAGGTACGAAAGAGAAGCAACCCTTGCCAGAAATAGAACAATATACTCATAAATTCAACTGATTTGACACCATTGTCAAAGAAAATCCTTCAGGACAATTGTTTTTTTTTTCACTCTCCCAATACAAGCATCTAGTACCCCATTGTATGTGTTTTTTAGCAGACCTTGACTCAGTCAATTGAATGCTGTTGTATACTGCAGCTGTCACAGACCATATTAAAAAACCCATGAAAAAAGGATTCATAGTGACATGATTATCAGGGTCTAGTTTAGTTAGTTAATGCCTTCTGTCACAATTCAGAAAAAAAAAATATTTTTCTGTTTTCTTTTTTATACTTTGTTTTTATTATTATGCACCTGGTAATTGGGTCTGATCCATGTATATGTGCTTGATGTCACAAGGGCATGGTCATGTGATCATGATGACTACCTTTTAAAGAGCAGAAAGGGTCTTTTCTACTACAAGAGAGCTTTTTTAGGTTTTTGACTGAATTTTCTCATGACTACAAGTATTGTCTAGCACTTTTGATTTTTGCTCCATGTACCCACATTGTGATTCTCTATTCATATGTTATCAATTAATCAAAACATATTTTATATAGGACCATGAACCGCTTGTCCTGTAACACAGAGATTTAAAGGACAAATACAGTACTAAATGCACAGATCAATATCAACATGGCAGATATGAGGATGAGCTTAACTTTATACCTGACATATTGTAAACAGCATAATTAGAAGGAATTATACAAATGAAACACTGTTAGAGTTTAAAACTAGAAATAAAGGAGAGAGTTGTTTATTAATGAAAGCCACAAAAGCAAAATTTCAACTGCCACCAAACAACATGACTGGAAGGATAAAAAAAGGCAGCTGCCTATTAAAGTTGAGATCTGGCAGCTGCACAGGCAACCACATGCACAGTTGTTTGGGTCTGAACAAGAAATGGAAAAGAACCAAAAATAAAAGCACCTTCAGGAAGTTGGCTTGTTACCACTAAGGTCTAGATAACGGCCTGTCAGTGCAACACAGATAAGATAGATAGCCTTGCTTTGCAAATAATATCTAGGAAACAAAAAATAAAAAGGACACAGATGACATATAGAGGAAAACAACCACAACACAAGATAGCCATTGTTCATACAAGCTATGGCTAGTTATTCATGAACAAACACAATGTATTGGACTATTTTTGTTCTAGTGCTCACGTTCAGTCCAAAGCACCAGGTCCCCATCAACAAAAACAAGGAACTAAAGTGTTTGCTGAAAATGTGCAAATATCCATCCACCACACCAGCAGTCAGGAAACCCATGTGAAAAGAAGGTGAAATACACACCCCACAATACTTTGACCAGCCTTGCAATCAAACCAAGATCTCTCGTGCAATAATGCATAAACACTAACAGCTGTGCCCATTCCATAATCACAGGAAAAATGGCAACTTCAATCAGAAGCCCAGAAGGCTAAATAATTATGTACTGATGTTTTTCTAGTGAGTGCCCTTTGAGGCACAAGGGTATTACTGAGGCTTGATTAACAGTCTGTGTCTGAATGATAAGATGTGTAAATCAACTATAAAACTGACTTTGACTAACTTTGAGATGACATCTTGTGAAGGTTCTTTAAATTTATTTTCTCCATCTTAGTTTATTATCTTCCAGCCTGATGAACCGGTACCTGAGGGCATGAACCTGAATGCAAAAGAAATCAGCTAGTTTTATGCATAATTGTGCCAGAGTAAAATGGAGAAGAGCATAAAATATCCGACAAGAATGCATTTTTCTGAGCATTGTCAACCACAGTACATTTCTTTTATCTCCTCTCCATTGTGTTTGACTACTGGATAGCTTTGCACTTTTCCAAGGAGAATCAGGTAGAGTTAGCATATACATTCCATGTTCATAGTAAAAATCCAGTAAAACATTATTTTAATCTAACACTATAAAGTAATAGTGAAACATTTACTTCCTCTTTTACTTTGTCAAGTATTTTCCAGAGATATAAAAACTATGTTCTGTAAATTTCATAACTAATTTTACTCAAGTGTGTTCGATTGAGATACATTTTAACATTTTTCGGTTATTTCACTGATGCTAAGTATTCATTTATATTTTATAGCTATTAGAGGTACTTTGTTGAAAAAGTAATTTGCATTTAAAATAGTGTATTTTCAGAAGAAATTCTTTAAAGAAATATTTGAAACTAAAGTCAGTTGAGTCATTATTTTATGAAAAAACAGCATTTTTTACTTCTGCATATTGTTGAAAGAGTCTCATTGTTGCATTTTCATTTTTCCTATGTCATAAATGAAACAATATAATCAGTTAAAATCACAGAAACAAAAGTTATTCATTTTAGAACCAATTAAATGTGACCCAGATAAAAGTGACATACAGTATTACAAAAAATGTCATGTTTTTAACTAAAAATATTTTTTGTCTTACATGAAAAGCTGAATTTTATATCATTCACAGCTGCATTTAGGGATAGATAAATGTGCATAAAACAACTTTAGTCATTAGAGTTGATTCATTTATATAGCTGCTTTCTGGATATTTATTTTTTTCCTCTGCACACTTTACTCAGTATGAAGACATGAAATGTTGCTTATTAGATGATTCCAATAGTGACTGTGCACTGCCATCTAGTGATCATTTTTATATATTTACAATATCAAAAATGCTAACGCTTTCCAACCAACATTAATCTTTAAAGAATTATCTTCTAGAGAATGAAATAAAAGATATTTAAAGAAATATTGTAAACTATCATTTAGCATTTAAAAAGATAGCAGGACTTCTGTTGATTTAATTCCACAGCTCATTTTTCATGCGCACAGGAGCCAGTTAAATCAGTGCCCCAGCAGACATCCTCTATACAGTAGTAAATGTTGTGGTCTTTCATGCTTATCTAATTATTTGTGCAAAGTCTTAAGTAAACTGTCAATCAAAGTTAATTATTGTAAAATTTCCAGTAGGTGTGGATCTATCCTTTTCCTACATACTGCACTGGCATCACCTTCATCACCCCTGTTCTGCTTACATTCCACTGACAGATGAAATAACTTAAGGGACATGTATGAGGAATTTCTTTATCTTGCACAATTTTGGCTGCCCAGGTCCTAAACTCATAATCAACTATTCTCAAAGACTAACAGGAAGAGGTAAGTTAATTCTAAATACTTCGAAATAGTCACAGATAGAGTTTATAGTCTGTAGTCCATTGCAAGCTGTTTAGAGTCTGAAATTCATACATAAATGAACTGTAGTTTTGCTGCGCACATGCTAAATAGATGCTGTACAA
Organism: Polypterus senegalus; assembly: GCF_016835505.1. NCBI lineage: Eukaryota > Metazoa > Chordata > Cladistia > Polypteriformes > Polypteridae > Polypterus > Polypterus senegalus. The sequence continues at coordinate 102,099,092 of NC_053155.1, read as the reverse complement.
CAATAACATTGTCAACCCTTCACACACCTACCCAGGGTCAAAGCATATTTTTAGTGTCTGCTTTACTTCATTATGTCTATAAATTTTTATTAACCAAAAAATCAATATGCAGAAAACAATAGGAGGTCAAACTCTTTGTTAACATGGGGATTAATACTATGTTTGAAACATGCACAAATAGAGGAACCAAAATCACAATTACAAAATTACAGTTATTCACATAATGAATATTATGACATTATAACAAGATAACAGGTGATTCCAAATTGGCCTTGTGTTAGTGGGTTTGGGGGTGGTTGGGGGCTATGAGATCAACTAATATCCCACCCATGTTTGGTTTTTGTCTTGTGTCCAGTAGTCTCATGGGGCCAGATGTGATTGTTAAAAAGTGTGTAGTGAATAGCAGAGAAATCTTGCACTGCAAAGGCTACACCCACTGGACTTCTTCCTAAAACAACTACCTACAATTTCACCTGTCCGTGCATTTTAAACCCTCACTGGGGTTGCTATCATTTGGACTATTGTAGCACTATTTGGCATAACAACAGAAAACAGTTTAGGTAAGCACTGTAGTCTATGGACACACTATATTTTAAAATACCATGGCTATATTCTAGCATGGCATGTTTGCAGTTCCAATTAGAAAGTAATGTTAACTTATTTTAGTTACTTGTTTAGACGTGCAGTCAGAAGGTGGATGTTGTGCAGTCTCATCTGTGCATGATCTGGTGTTACTAGGCAGATGTGTTGATTCAGAGGTTTTGAGTACTGAAACCTGCATCTCCTGTGGCTTTTCCTTATCAGCTCTCTTAACAGCAGTCTTTTTGATGGAGTGTGACACACTGTTTACTTCAAATGCATACTTTGTAGTTCATATTTTCATGAATACAGCTGCCAATTTCTTTCAAGCTTACATTGACTCCTACACTGTCTTTGAAACACTGAACAACAGAGAGCGCACACAGCACCTGCAACAAAATATCATTCAAGTTTACGATTTGGCCAGTGATGCCGTCAAATGCCAGTGTATAATCTGATGCTACTGAAAGGTTTTTCTCCTGCATAAGGTTACGTTTATTTTTAAAATGTACAATATGCTCTCTGTACAAGTGACATACATTTATATGTCTAGTAGGGTTTTTTAGGAGACTTGTTGACTCTAGATGGTTCATTGTAAACAAAAGGTTGCTCTTTGTCAGACCAGGTTAACAAGAGCACTGCTGATCTTTGCAGTTCAAAATCACTGTCACTACTTTGAGTGCCACTTACATGAAGAAATATGACACTCAGTGAGCTGCTTAATGGTTCCCACCATATTCACCGATGGTTGCCTCTGAGCATATATATTATATGTCTGGCTTCAGTGAGATTATGTCTCCAGTGCTGCTAAGATAGGCTCCAGCCACACAGACAGTGAAGTGGATGGGAGAATATTTTGTGGCTACAAAGAACCACTAAAAGACATGATTTGCACTGGCACTGGCATCCTTTGTTTTGCTTAGTTTCAGCTGACAACCTTCTACACATTCAGTTACAGAAGGACTGGCGCTCAACAAGGGATTTCCCAAATGGCACAATTCCCTGTGTGAATTGACCTAATTACCCCTGTATATTTCTTAAATCTTCCTCATGGCGTAGAATAAAGGTAGAAGATGTTTTTGGCAGCTACCCCCTTGTTTAAAGAATTCAGTACAGTTGGATATGTTATAGAAGGCAATGGAAGAGAACAGAGCAAAACCCAAGGGTAACAGGGAGAGAGTGACCTAGTATGTGAGCCACTGTTTTAATAAGGAGGAACAATTCTGTTTCAGTTTCTTTCCAAAAATGATGCATAGCCATAGAATATGCCAAACTATTCCTGTATTTTTTTTTCCCCACAAAAGTTGATAAACTATGTAAAAGTGCATTTGATGGCTTTACTAGTAAGGAAACACCATATTATATTTGAAAATGGTGTAAAATAAATTGGGGAGCAGATACAACACTGTAATGCATTCACAGCTCCCTTGTGGGCTTGGTTCACCTGCAGCTTAAATCTGAATCTTCAATTACTGGCTACTCACAGAGTCAGGTAAAACATGAGGTCTCACACAGGATGCAGGAGGTGGTATTGATCTATGAGAAAATAAAGTTTTATTTTAAAAGAACTGATGCTTGTAGAGATTACATTTGAAAAGCTACACAATTCAACTTCATACATGTTTGCATAACACTGATAGGGCAAATGGATGAACACAAGGAAATGACTTGACTCCTTTTATATTTTGCAGTATTCATTATATTTAGACAAGCATTAGGAAAAGACTTTTTGTTTTTTTCAGAAATGAATCTCTAAACCTGGTGTTTGGAGCATCAGTAAGAATAATGCAAATGTTGGTGGACCATATTTATTTTGTTGATATATATAAGGGAAAAAAAATTTTAAAAAATTGTCTTGCCCAGCGCTAGAGATTCAGTTGCCAAGGACTAATTCAGGCTAAATGATCCCAAAGCACACAGGGAAAGTTTGTAATTACTGTTTAGAAATTAAAGCTGCTGATAGAGAACTGGCAGTAATGATTTTACTAGTGCAGGTTTTAAACAGTAATTGAGCAGAGTGCCTACACCACAGTGTGAAATCTCAGATGGTGATCCACCAGATAGATATTCCGTAGAGTCCTTGCTTTCATTAACACTCTGTCCCATTGTAAATCAATCAGCATGCACAAGCATTGATATCCTGAATAAGATGAGTAGAGCTTCTATAAAAATCAGTCAGGGGATACAGAAAAATAAATAGCACCACCCACCTATCTCCAAAAGTTTTACTGCAAAAACATAGCACATGAACAACTGTTATTAAGATTTTGTAGATCATACAATGTTTGGACTATATTTCTCATCATACAATTGGAATTTATTATCAATTAAATAATGTGTATTTTATAAAATAATTCAAAATATTGTATTATTTTTATTTAGGACAGTAAATTGGCATGGCAAAAGCTAGGGTGTGTGCATGCATCAGTGTCATGAACTGCTGGGCTGGTTGCTGTATAATGCCTTGCAGTGAACTGGAGTCCCACTCAGGGGTTGGTTTCTGTCTTGAACCACACATGCCCTGATACCGCTTCTCAAAACCTTGTAATTGGTTAAGCAGATTGAAAGTATGGATAGCTAGACAACAAAAAGAAAGAAAACAATCCAGAAACAGTTTTGAGAGTGAAGCAGGAATAGGGAGTTTATACCACAGAGATTATGCTGCTGGTTTGTAGTGTAAAGATTTCATGACTGCGTTGTACCGACAAAATGGAAAAATTAGGAACAAATATTTTCACTAGGCGAATGCAGTGTTAAATTACTAATGTGAACATGCATCTACTCAGTAGTCTAGAATTCCTATTGTTTCCACTATTATTTAGATTAAGAATTCATTTCATGTCATTGGCTGTGTTGGCTGGGATTGGCTCCAGCAGACCCCCATGACCCTGTAGTTAGGATATAGCGAGTTGGATAATGGATGGATGGATGGAATATGAAGGATTCACAGGTATTATAGTAAATATTTAATATCAAGGTATATCTGCCTCGGTTAAGCCACCTCAGACCACTCCAAAGTGATGTTTATTTTTAGAAGATCACATTGTAGAGAAGGATAATTAAGAGTTCTGAACACCCAAAGAAGTGAATGATAATAAAACCATTTTTGTAGTACCTAAACTAAAGTGTTACCTTAGTTTTTTCTTTCCATGTATTACTTATTTCATATTAGAACATGAGAACACTCTAGACGAGAACAGGCAATTCAGCCCAACAAAGCTCGCCAGTCCCATCCACTTATTTCTTCCAAGAAAATATCAAGTCAAGTTTTGAAAGTTCCCAACGTCTTACTGTCTACCACACTACTTGGTAGCTTATTCCAAGTGTCTATCGTTCTTTGTGTAAAGTAAAACTTCCTAATGTTTGTGCGAAATTTACCCTTAACAAGTTTCCAACTGTGTCCCCGTGTTCTTGATGAACTCATTTTAAAGTAACAGTCTTGATCCACTGTACTAATTCCCTTCATAATTTTAAACACTTCAATCATGTCACCTCTTAATCTTCTTTGGCTTAAACTTTAAAGGCTCAGCTCTTTTAATCTTTCCTCATAATTCAACCCCTGTAGCCCTGGAATCAGCCTAGTCGCTCTTCTCTGGACCTTTTCTAGCGCTGCTATGTCCTTTTTGTAGCCTGGAGACCAAAACTGCACACAGTACTCAAGATGAGGCCTCACCAGTGCATTATAAAGGTTGAGCAGAACCTCCTTGGACTTGTACTCCACAGATCGTGCTATATAACCTAACATTCTGTTAGCCTTCTTAATGGCTTCTGAACACTGTCGGGAAGTTGATAGCTTAGAGTCCACTATGACTCCTAAATCCTTCTCATAAGGTGTACTCTCGATTTTCCGACCGCCCATTGTGTAATCAAACCTAACATTTTTACTTCCTATGTGAAATACTTTACATTTACTGACATTAAATTTCATCTGCCACAAATCTGCCCAAGCCTGTATGCTATCCAAGTCCATCTGTAATGATATAACGGATTCCAAATTACCTGCTAATCCACCTATCTTGGTATCATCTGCAAACTTAACCAGCTTGTTACTTATATTCCTATCTAAATCATTTATATATATTAAAAATAGCAGCGGCCCTAGCACTGACCCCTGTGGAACACCACTCTTAACATCGGCCAGTTCTGATGAGGTTCCTCGCACCATCACCCTCTGCTTCCTGTGTCTGAGCCAATTCTGCACCCATCTGAAAATATCACCCTGAACTCCCACTTCTTTTAATTTGATGCCCAACCTCTCATGTGGCACCTTATCAAATGCTTTTGGAAAGTCCAGATAAATAATATCATAAGCTCCACTTTGATCATATCCTTTTGTTGCCTCCTCATAGAATATAATGATGTTTGTTAATTATGTTGCATTTTGGTGTTACAGTAATATATATTATTTGCATTAGTTTCCTTTTTTTCTACTTTGTGATCTTTATGTAGAACCTAAGGGGGCAGGGCCATCTGATAAAGCAGCTGAAGGACTGCTCTCGGCAGTATAAATACAGAAGTAGCTGTTTTAACAGCAGTCCTCTATTGTTTTTGATTTCCTGAATTTTGATCCATGTTCTCATTTCTATTACTTTTACTGATTTTGTGTTTTTAGATTTGCTTATTTTTAGGCCAGCCTTTTAGGCATGCCTAATTTTGTTCCTTATTTTTATCTCCTGTCTTAGGTTTGCCATCTTTTTTAATCATCTTCAATACATTTTTAAATATAAATTAACTTTTTTTGGTTTATCTTGGACCAGAGGTTTAATGATTTTCATCTTCTCCTGTTTGAGTCATTTCTAGACATTTATTGTTTAAAAGCCTATATAATAATTCCATTATTGAGCTTGTGTAGTCCAGAAGCTTGGCGATTTAGTTTGGTGCTAAGGACTACACTTTTGGTCCAGACTGGTGTGCAGTGCAGGTCTGGCTTTTGTGTTTTTGAAGCCTGCACCCAAATTTTGACATTTTTGTATGGCAGTATCATAAAACTCCAAACAGTAATCTGATGGATCTTTCAGGTGCCCCGTCTTCTGCAGAGCTCTAAAAGTAATGTTAAGTTTCTGATCAGCCATTTTTCTATTTTAACACTTAAATATAACAGACCCCATGCTTCTACTTTTAAACTGCCAACTTTACTACTGATCATTTATACAAGCAATTCTCTTTTTAGTGGAACACCTATTTTATAATTTGATTGAACCTTCTGTTGCACATTTGACATCTTTTGTAGTCACAGCTTCAAACTAGAAAAAACAGGAGTGCTTCATTAAAATTCCCTATCTCCTGGTGTAATAATTACTATTTTCCCTTGGGGTGAATCTTCATCCTCAAGTGGAAATCTTTTATGATATTATCCAGATTATATTCTGCCATCTATCTCACTTAAGAATTTGCTGCTTGATCTAATGTCCTTTGTTAGCTTCACTACAACCTTGTCCCAATTCTGTGCTACTTCTGTCCCTTAATATATTTCAGTATCTGTACTGTACCTTTTGTTAAGAACAGGGAATTACAGCATCATTTGAAAGGCAGCTGACATGTTAGTGCAGAAATCTGTGCTACCGCCTTATGGAAAGTGAGCTGCTGCTTTAATTCTGGCACTGCAGTGGCTTGTTTTGGAAGAAGGAATTTACTTGGATTTTCTCAGACACCTCTAGTTTACTTTAAGACACATGCAACTGAGACAATCCAGACATGTCAAGTTCTAAATTACAGAAGCATGTGTGTGCCTGTAATATGTGTATTACAAAAGACTGGAGCCCTAGTCCTAGTAAGACAGACCCCTGTTCCATATGATATCAAAATGGGTGAACAATATATGGATTGAGGAATATAAAATGTCAAAAAGTAGAAGAAAGTAATTTGGTGCTGCTTATTAAATGCAAGCAACACACACAAAGCAAAATCAATGTGCCCCCAGAATACACACAACATCCAGAATTATGAGTTCAGGGACAAGTATAAAAAATCCATTTCAGTTCTCTTGAGTCCAATCACAGAAATATGAGTTCTTTTACTTTGATGAAATGCTGCCATTGATGTAAAATGAGTTGCATTCCATTTACTACATAAGAACACTTTTTAAAATAATTTTGACTAAGCAAGCAAAATATAAAAGAAATTTTCCAGGTCGGTAAAAGTAAATATATGAAAGAGATTTTATTGTGTAACAAGTACTCCTGGTCAAAAATGTGAACATTTTTGCATCTTACATAAATCTATTTATTACAATCCATTTTCTGTACCTACTTTTTCATACAACTTGCAGTTATAAGCAAGCTAAGGTTTATACCTGCAGTGAAAGGAATAAGGCAGAAAGCAATATGGGCAGAATGTAAGTCCATTACAAGGAACACAATCACACCAGAACTACTACCTTGTTATTTTACTTTTGCTAATCAAGCTAACAGCAAGTCTGTGGCACAAAGCATAGACCCCACAGAGAACCCACACATTGCTGATGAGCACCAAGACAACATAGTAGGGAGGATTTGAATGTGAAAGGCAAGCATTATAAAGTCAGGAATTTATACGCTTTGGCACTGTGCTACTTTGTTTATAACTGGTAAAGCCTTCTAAAAAGAAAAAAAAAACAATGCAGTTAGAAAGATTGTGGCCTTAGGCAGTGTCATGCACGTGCGCATGGGAGGCAGTTAAAGGGCTTGAGTAAGGGCAGTTCTGAATCATACAGGGATGTGGCAGAGTGCACTGACTCTTTTTCTCCCTTTCCTGCAGACCATTCACGGGAGATTCCACCTGGTCCTCTTGACGTCCCTTCTGGGACCGAGTCTATGGAAGAAGTCCTTGCCGACTCCGGCCCCTGTGATGTCACATCCGGGTTCAAACCTATGGCTGAAGACCTTCATGAGCCTGGCCCCTTTGATCTCACTTCCTGTCTTCCCCTTTAAAAGCCTCCAACTTTTCCCTATTCCCTTAGTTCTGTTTTGGACTCGGTTTTGTGCACATCAGTGCTGTATACATTTTTACGACTTTGCAGCCAGGATGCCAATTACACGGGGGGCTGCCCCAAAACTTTCTATGTCTCTGAGTCAAGTTTGTGACAGCAGGAAAACCAAATTTATACTGTTGATCTGATAAATGCTGTGCGCAAGTGCTCTGTCAGCTGTAATGCCAGGGTATCACCCCAGATCAATTTTCTTTTCTTTTTTTTTTTTTAATTTTTATTATTTTTGAGTTGTTTATTCTGCCTGTTTGCACTTTGAGCCTTGGGCGTCACACTCCCTGATATCACAGCTGAGATACCACCCTCAGTGTATTTTGCTTTTTAGGCAGGGCTTTTTTTTAGTTTTAGTCTTTTGTCCAGAAAACCTTTCTTGGTTCACTAAAACAAATTAATAATTTAATTTTTCTAAATAAAGAAGCACTCCAAAACAAACTAGAAAACAAAAAATGTCTGAAACAACAAAATTAAACAATATGAATGACGCTAAATACTAACACTCAAAAAAAGTATTTCAAAATGACTAAAGCAAACCAGAAAAAACAAGAAATTCAAATAACCCAGGAACAAAAGCAAAATATTACAGAAAAAAAACCCATAAAAATCTATAGAAAATCACAAAAGACTTATAAAACTTACAAAGAATCAAAAGTGGACCTGAGCAACACAAGCAGGAGCCAATTCTACAGCACAGGCCTGAGGCATCCAAGAGCTTTATATAGCACCTGGGCCAAGCCTCTTAAGGTTCAAGTTACACATACTGTAATATGGAAGATACCCATTTAAACAGATATGACTAAAACAGGAAAAGTAAATTACTGAACTAACTGAAAAATAAAAGTGCTTTAATGGAAAAACAAACACAAATAAATAAAAATCTATACTAATAAAAGGCAAAGCCCTCACTGACCCACTCACTCACTCATCACTAATTCTCCAAGTTCCCGTGTAGGTAGAAGGCTAAAATTGGGCAGGCTCATTCCTTACAGCTTACTTACAAAAGTTAAGCAGGTTTCATTTTGAAATTCTACACGTAACAGTCATAACGGTCAACAACAGCTGCCATGTTGAGATTTCTTATTTATGGCCCCATCTTCAACGGAATTTGGTAGGTGGCTTCCCTGCGCTAACCGAAACTAATGTACGTACTTATTTCGGTGGTATGATGCCACTGTCGGCCACTATATTGAACTTTTCAACAGTCTTTGTTACTTATGAGCCCATCTTCAAGAAATTTGGTGAATCTTGCAGATCACTACAGCCTTTTTATTTAATCCATGGCTTCTCCGCTGTTTTATTGTTCGTTTATTACGATTATAGTTATTTTGTAGGTATTTTAGACTTACTTTACATTGTTCAGGTACTCATTTCCTTTATCATTCCAACCATACCCCCATCAAAATGTCTATCGAGGTGATCACCATCGATCAAAGAACAGTCACTTAACGAGTGGTTTCCATGCCCGGAGATGGCACCTACCTTTTCCATTCTCTGTGTTACATATTGCACGGCCATATCAGGCTCAATCTTGATATCCGGAGGAACATTGTGTCTTATGTATTGAATGACTGGGACAGGTTCAAGGTGTGGACTGATGGCGGTACAGGAGATAATTATACTACACAGGAGCACTATAAGAGTGAAATGCTTAAGCCCTTCACCTATAGTTCTGCATGTGAGTTGATGGCTGCCGCTGAATTGTTCGGTTGTTGCTTTCAAGTGTACCGAAATGGCCAAATATTTTACATCTTTCGACAACCGCCAATGCCTCTTAAACATCTTAGATTCACAGGTGACGATTTGAGTAGTGGACACTTTGATGTTTATGAATGTTTAAACTCTCAAAAGCTGGATGTGAAGATCGATGAAACCGGTTGTATGCTTACAACGTTTGACAGATGCCGAATGTCTCTTCAACACAAGTCCTACAAATACTGTCGTAATTGAAACAAACCATGAAACTCAAACTGATTATGACAGCAGCAATCCAAGCTGTGAGATTTGAGACGAGATTACTTTTCACATGGCCAGCTGTACGTTGCATGCTCAAGAGTAAGTTCAGCGCACAGCTTGATCATATTACAACCGGAGGGCCGAACTGACAACATTGTATAGAAAGAGATCCTTAACAAATAATTATTGGTATATTTTCTCTCAGTTTAAAAAGGTTTAATTTTCTTCTTAATAAAAATTTTAAGGCAGTAATTATGTATATATACACATACACACACATATATATATACATACACACACACATATATATATATATATAGTAATAAATAATTCGAGTAACAACTCTGAAGTGTTGGGGAATTGCCCCGTATATTGCTTGACAGCAAAGAAATGGTCCAGTTAAATGAGAAAATAATCCAAATAACAGACAACAGATATTGAAAACGGGTGGCTTTTATAGGGAGGACAAAATGGCTGAAGGAATTGATGACAGGAAGTGACGTCATCTCTGAGGGACCGGAAGTGGCATCATCGTCATGAGCCGGAAGTGATGTCATCTCTGAGGGACCGGAAGTGACGTCGTTGTCATGAGCCGGAAGTGAATTGAATGATGAAGTGATAGGTGGTTCGTTCTCCGGATTATTGTTTGTCTTGAGAATGGGTTCGATTGTCTTCTTTAGGTCTACAAGGTCAGAGAGAGAGGCATTAATATCATGAAACAAACCCTTATCATGTTTTATTTCGCTCACCTGAGGACTTGTTGACTGCTTCCTAATCGCGCGTGTGTGACAATATATATGTATAATCTAGACACCCATGGAAAACATGCTGGAAGGGCTGTGGATTCACTAAGCTGCCGACAAGTAAGACACCTATGGCGCACGCAGGGAGGAGCCATGCCCACCAACTCCAAGGCCATTGGATACAACGACAACTCGCAGAGCCACGCCCACCAATTCGGACGTGATGACACAGACTGAACGGCGTCATTTATATTCGTCTGTCGTAGAGGCCTCATGTACCTCCGAGCCACCTTGACTATTCATAGAGGCATGTTTCTCGCGGAGGTGAGTAGCCATATGCAGCGTGTAAAACGGTTTGCGAGGGGTATCCCATGGGATCCTTAAAACAATCCTTTACAACTGAGGTTAAAGCACAATGAAGTAGGCAGTCTTTAAAAACTGAGTTTTCGGTTACGACACACAACCTCGTGCACCATAGCAAACTGTTTGACACGCTACATACAGCAATTCGCATCCGTTTGTTATGCCGCGGGTTCACTATTGTGTTGTATTTTGCTCTTTCCAGAGTTCCATCTTTTCATTCACTTACTGTTGTATTCTCACACCAACCCGTTTTAGAAAACCGTGTCTTTCCATTGAGTGTGTGTCTACCTGGTTCAGAGAGGCGTGGGTAAGCCGTTGAACCCCATTCGGGCTGCAAACCGTGGAATTCCCACTAAGTGGGACTCATACGCTCCCACTGGTTATGTCCCTACCCTTTGTACACACCCACCTCCCACCTCGCTACTACCGTGGTCGGGTGTCTTGGTGGGTATATAGAAAAGCAGCCAAAACCACACAGAGCAATGAAACATCTACGTGAGTCACAGGTGCAATCTGGACTGTGTTAAGATGACAATGACTCAAGTGACGAGTTGGAGGTGGGCACATGAGCGGGCAGTGCATACTGAAAGAGAAATCGGCAGACTAGCATGACGGAGGGAGCTGAATGGACGTCCTTCTCCTCTCCTCCCGTTTCACACTCCGCGACTGAGCGCAGTGCACACCCATCCCTCCGTCTGGCAGGAGAAGGCGCGATGGCAGTCCGCCAGTTTTCAGTCACGAACGATTGTGTGTTGGTTCATTCCATACATTGTTACAATGTTGCTTTTCTTGCTCATTTATTACATTACCGATTTTTCAAATTTAAATTTTCTCCCTGCGCTTAAAAATCATTAAAAAACCGGCCTGATTATATATATATGTGTGTGTAGATATATGTATGTATGTATGTATATATATATATATATATGAATGTGTATATATATGTATATGTATGTATATATATATATATGTACTAGCAAAATACCAGCTTCAGAGAGAAGTAGTGTGTTAAAGAAGCAATGAAAAAGAAAAGGAAACATTTTGAAAATAACGTAACATGATTGTCAATGTAATTGTTTTGTCACTGTTGTGAGTGATGAGTGTTGTTGTCATATATATATATATATATATATATATATATATATATATATACACACACATAAACATATATATATACATATCTATACATATACACATATATACATACATATATATATCTACATATATACACATACATATACATACACACATACATACATACACACACATATATACACACAAATACTTATATATATATACATATATACACACAAATACATATATATATATACATATACATACATATCTACATATACACACACACAGCTATTTCGTATCAGTGCAATACGCTGCTTGTTAAAATGGATGACTCCCGCTCTTACGTGCAAGTCTGCGTGGATATTATGAACTTATCGTATTTGTTCAAGTTCTATTTAAATTTTAAATAGAAGGAATTTTTATTTAGTCGACAGAAATATCTTTGGTAGGAATGGTAAAACAGACAGGAATATTATTCCTGAATAAATCAACTCAAACCTTAAACAACTTATAATATTTTGCTCTCCATAAAAATATATCCTGTCTAAATTATACAAGTTAGAAATAAAGTAAACATTAAAAGAACAAACATTCAAATTTCTTTACTCTTATGTAATTTTATATAAAAATAAACTTAGATTTTAAATATCCCAAAAGATTTTGCTCTCCATAAAAATATATCCTGTCAAAATTATACAAATTCAAATATGAACATGCTGCATAACAAAACCTGGAAATATAAATAAAATGTGTTCCTTTCAGCAATAACAAATCAAATCATTCAGTTGTCTTTGCTCATATGTCATTTTAGAGCTGGACGCCTGGCATCTTTTTGGCACAGGTTCGTTTATGTTTGGTGTGAGGTTCTGTGTTGTGGAGATTCTCAGGATGGATTGCAGGTGCTCATCAGTGAGGCGACTCCTGTGTGCTGTTTTGTTAGTCTTTATCACTGAGAAGAGCTTCTCACACAGATATGTGCTGCCAAACATGCACAAGGTTCGAGCCGCATGTAGACGGACTTTTTTTGTTCTTCAAAGTCACCAAAGCGCCGTGCAAACTCAGTGCGCTCAGTTTATCAGCAAAGTGCGTATTTGGGAACACCGTAGTGACGACTTGGTTTAACATTACTTGGCAACAGGGAAAGTGGGGCAAGGTGCACTGGTGCATTTGTGTCTCCCATAAAAGCAGCTTCACTTGAAATCACTTTGTGATTGTGCACGGGTAAAACGTCCGCTGAAGTGTCAGATTCTTATTTAATTATTCTGCTTTCTGTATCTTCTGCATTGCATTCAGGTTACCCTGATGTTTTGTCTCATAGTGCCGTCTTAGATTAAATTCTGTAATTACAGCCACATTAGCTCCACAAATGAGACACACGGGTTCAGTAAACATATACTCAGCCTCCCATCGGTTTTAAAGGCTCTATTTTCAGAATCAACTTTTCTCTCAGCATCGTGTGAGCTAGCCGCAATAACTTGCAGCATCATAAGCTAGACTTGATTAACGCGTAAGTGTTGGCAAGGCAGCTGAAGCGCTGCATTATGGGATCTGTAGTTTATTGTGTTACCAGCGCTTCATATACCTGGGCCATTAATAACAATAATACAGTATATAAAATGATCTCGGGCGGATATAATTACGCCGGGCGGATGTGGCCCGTGGCCCTTGAGTTTGACACATATGGACTAAATAGAACTTGAAAAGATATATTTTTTCAAATGTGATCGCGCAATTCAGATAGAGTTGACGCGCACTACAGCCTGCATGCCTCAATAAGTCATCCTCCCCTCGCTCTTACTTTTTTACCGTTCATCTAATGAATACACTGAGTATGGCTTTACCAAAACAATCATTGATGGCGAATAAAGTATCCATTATTCGAGTATGTAGATCGGGATATATATATACATATATATATACCCGCGTATCAGCGAGAAGTAGTGTGTTAAAAAGCTAGAAAAGAAAAGGGAACATTTTAAAAATAACGTAACATGACTGTCAATATACAGTATTTGTTTTGTGAGTGTTACTGAGTGTTGCTGTCATCAAGGATTTGATTATCATTATTTCTTTCAATCAGGTTCGTATTTGTAGGATGTGTTGTGTTCAAGTTACATTCCGTGTTTGTCAATCGTTGTAAAGATGACAGGTTTTTCATCGATTCGTTTCTTACTGCATCAATAAACAGCTCGTCTTCTTCTTTATCTGAGACCTGACACACTGCATGCACGGGTTTTTTTACACTGTCTTCCTTTAGCGGGACATTGACTTTTTCCACCGTGTGCTTTGTTTCCACAGTAGCTGGATTTATGAATATGCTTATCAGACGCTTCATATTTTTTGCTGCCTTTTCAATTGTGTAATTCGGTTTTGTTCAGCTCTTTGGAACTGTTGCTTTTATCTGTGCACTGCGTCAGTTCACGTGAGCCGCTCGGTGTACATGCATCGAAGGTTCCCAGCTGTGCTGGTGCCATCTCGTGCTATGTCCATGGCTGTATTTAATGTTACCTTAGTCCTGGCACTTAAAACTTTCTCTCGCAGTTTCGCTGAGTTTGTGTCAAACACCACCCTGACCATCTCATCTTCCTCTCCATAAGCACAGTCCTTCACCCGTGAATATTTAGTGGCAGTTTGCTATTGGATTGCCGCTGACGGACGGCCTTATATGGGCAGGCACTAAATTACAAACGCCAGCGCAGCCTGTCTATGAACTTAATTTAAAGTGTAGGTTTACATCGTGCTTTGTTTCAGTAGCAGAACTCATGAATATGGTTGTATATGTCACTTTCGCTTCGCTTCTTATTGTTTCACTGCCTTCTCAATTATATAATGCATGTTTTCTTCAGCGCTTTTTGGAGGTCTTCCTGGTTTTCTATGTACTGCGTGATTACGTGGGAGGCGTGATGATGTCACACGAAACTCCGCCCCCCGGCGTTGAAGCTCATCTCCATTACAGTAAATGGAGAAAACTGCTTCCAGTTATGACCATTACGCGTAGAATTTCGATATAAAACCTGCCCAACTTTTGTAAGGAAGCTGTAAGGAATGAACCTGCCAAATTTCAGCCTTCCACCCACACGGGAAGTTGGAGAATTAGTGATGAGTCAGTGAGTGAGTGAGGGCTTTGCCTTTTATTAGTATAGATATGTATATATATATGTATATGTACATATGTATGTATATGTATACAGGTGCCGGTCATAAAATTAGAATATCATGACAAAGTTGATTTATTTCAGTAATTCCATTCAAAAAGTTGAACTTGTAGATTAGATTTATTCATTACACACAGACTGATGTATTTCAAATGTTTATTTCTTTTTATTTTGATGATTATAACTGACAACTAATGAAAGTCCCAAATTCAGTATCTCGGAAAATTAGAATATCAGTTAAGACCAATGCAAAAAATGGATTTTTAGAAATGTTGGCCAGCTGAAAGGTATGAACTTGAAAAGTATGAGCATGTACAGCACTCAATATTTAGTTGGATGCTCCTTTGGCCTGGATTAATGCAGCAATGCGGCGTGGCATGGAGTCGATCAGTCCGTGGCACTGCTCAGGTGTTATGGGAGCCCATGTTGCTCTGATAGTCGCCTTTAGCTCTTCTGAATTGTTGGGTCTGGCATATTGCATCTTCCTCTTCACAATAACCCCATAGATTTTCTATGGAGTTAAGATCAGGCGAGTTTGCAGGCCAATCAAGAACAGGGATACCATGGTCCTTAAACCAGGTACTGGTAGTTTTGGCACTTTGTGCTGGTGCCAGGTCCTGTTGGAAAATGAAATCTGCATCTTCATAAAGTTCGTCAGCAGCAGGAAGCATTAAGTGCTCTAAAACTTCCTGGTAGATGGCTGCGTTGACCTTGGACCTCAGAAAACACAATGGACCAACACCAGCAGATGACATGGCACCCCAAACTATCACTGACTGTGGAAACTTTACCCTGGACCTCAAGTGGATTCTGTGCCTCTCCTCTCTTCTTCCAGACTCTGGGACCTTGATTTCCAAAGGAAATGCAAAATTTACTTTCATCAGAGAACATAACTTTGGACCACTCAACAGCAGTTTTGTCTTTAGCCCAGGCAAGATGCTTCTGACGCTGTATCTTGGTCAAGAGTGGCTTGACACAAGGAATGCAACAGCTGAAACCCATGTCTTGCATACGTCTGTGTGTGGTGGTTCTTGAAGCACTGACTCCAGCTGCAGTCCACTCTTTGTGAATCTCCCCCACAGTTTTGAATGGGTTTTGTTTCACAATCCTCTTCAGGGTGCGGTTATCCCTATTGCTCTTACACTTTTTTCTACGACATCTTGTCCTTCCTTCGCCTCTCTATTAATGTGCTTGGACACAGAGCTCTGTGAACAGTCAGCCTCTTTAGCAATGACCTTTTGTGTCTTGCCCTCCTTGTGCAAGGTTTCAATGGTCGTCTTTTGGACAACTCTCAAGTCAGCAGTCTTCCCCATGATTGTGTAGCCTACAGAGCTAGACTAAGAGACCATTTAAAGGTTTTTGCAGGTGTTTTGAGTTAATAAGCTGATTAGAGTGTGGCACCAGGTGTCTTCAATATTGAACCTTTTCACTAGTTATCACCTTACTTCTTATCCTAGCTTCCACTACTCTTTTCCATAACCATGCTGTGGCTCATCAATTTTATCCCCCTGTAGTTACCACAGCTCTGCACACCCCCCTTTTTCTTAAAAATCAGCACCAGTACAGTTCTTCTCCACTCTTCAGGCATCCTCTCTCTTGCCAATATTCCATTAAACAATCTGGTTAAAAACTCCACTCCATCTCTCCTAAACACTTCCATGCTTCCACAGGTATGTCATCTGGACCAACGGCCTTTCTATTCGTCATCCTCTTCATAGCTGTCCTTATTTCCTCCTTGTTAATCCGTTACACTTCCTGATTCACTATCTCCACATCATCCAACCTCTTCTCTTTCGTTCATTCATCAGCCTCTCAAAGTACTCTTTCCATCTGCTCAACACACTCTCCTCACTTGTGAGTATCTTTCCATCTTTATCCTTTACTACCCTAACCTGTTGCACATCTTTCCTAGCTCGGTCCCTCTGTCTAGCCAATCGGTACAGGTCCTTTTCTCCCTCCTTAGTGGCCAACCTCTCATACATCTCCAAAAGGGGTAAAGCCAGTGTTGAAAACCTGGCAAAACCATAATGCCTATCGCTATTCTTGTTTTTTATTTTTATTACTCTATGCCTATAAAGAAGAAACTGCCTTGTAAATAAGTACACACAAAAATAATGTAGCTGTAAGGTTGCAATATACCATAATAAATAATTTTCAAAATTGACATTTTCACAGTTCCACCTTATTTTGCACTGGATGTTTTGGAAGTACAGCGGAAACTACTACAGGAGGGGTGGGCTCTCCAAATGGCTCAGAGCTTATCTATATTATATGCAAGAATGAACCGGTAGCTGGAGGACCATATCTCATCCCTCCAGTTCAAACATTATGTATGTCTCAGAAAAGAGACCAGACATCAAGAAGATTTAATTTGTTTGGGTAGAATCAGAAAGAAATACAGGAATCACCACTTTTTGTGATGTGCCATCCCAGGATGTATTAAAGTGAGCATACACAAACAGAGGGCAGTTCATTACACCTCTTGTCTGAAAGTGAAACCTTGCCAGAGATGCTGCTCTAGACAGCCTTGTGGGATATTAAAACATCTGTGAGGTGTACACAAGTAGTGAGGATATAAAATATTAACATGGTGGTGGCCTTTATTATGAAAATAATGTGTAATCCTGTGTTTTGATTTGCAATCACAATAATATTTGTGGACATCCACATGATCGTGTTTTGCAGGCATTTCAAGTGAAATAGTTGGCATTGAACTTGGTGATATACTGCTTAGCAAGATGATGAAATCTTTTATTGGCTCAGGGCACAAAATACAGACTAGTACAATATGCGGATGCATGGTATTGATTCTTACTGAGAGAAGGCTGTTGAAAATGACAGAATATATCAAGTCTAGACAATACATCTACCGGTAGGTAACCCATAAGTATGTTTAAATATTTCTGTAATAAATTACAAACAATGAAAAAAATCAAATGGTAAAATTTTCTAGACATCTCTCATACAATGGGATAGTTCCGTTATTCAACAGCAATGAAATCCACATTAGTCTTAGGAGGAGTTCTATATTTTTTATATTCATAGACATCTGGCATGTTCTTCTGGCAAACCATGACTATGTGGAATGTGACCCAAAATTGATATGGGGATTAAACAGTATGTATATGTTAAGTAAATGGTTCCCCAGACTTACTTCAGATTACAGTGGCAGTTAGACACAGTATATTTGGCACTTATACAACAATATTAATTTCAAGATATTTAAATACCTTTGCCAGTGGAACAAATGGCATATGGGAGTTGGTTGTTGACAATATCAGTTTAAGGAAAGAAGGACATATTTGGGAAAATTAATTTTACAGCCAGACAAGAACTTATAGGAATTAAATAAGTTAAGAATGTGAGGAAGATCTGAAAAAGCATTACCCAGAAAATACAGGGCATCACTGACATATAGCACAATTATTTGAGAAACATTGTGTATAATTATGTGGTGTATCAGGTCCAGTTTATGAAGGCTGATGGTGGAAGCCAAAACTTACATAACATACAGTCAGATCTGATGAGAAAAGAACAGCTGATCACCATAAGTTCAATATGAAAGTAGTTGTTGTCTGCAGCATCTTGACAGTGGTGTTGCTCAGTAAAATTGGGGGGTAAATTAAACATTCATAGAATTCCTTGCCATACTTTAGGTGGAAAGTGATCATGGTCAAATTCATTTTGTAATTAAATTTTGTGGAGGCAAAAGCAGGAAATACATTTGAAGGAATGAGGTAGATATTTGTTCCCAAAAAGTAATTCTGGTGTTAATTTATTGAGCCCTGGAGACTTACAGTGGTGTGAAAAACTATTTGCCCCCTTCCTGATTTCTTATTCTTTTGCATGTTTGTCACACAAAATGTTTCTGATCATCAAACACATTTAACCATTAGTCAAATATAACACAAAGTAAACACAAAATGCAGTTTTTAAATGATGGTTTTTATTATTTAGGGAGAAAAAAAATCCAAACCTACATGGCCCTGTGTGAAAAAGTAATTGCCCCCTGAACCTAATAACTGGTTGGGCCACCCTTAGCAGCAATAACTGCAATCAAGCGTTTGCGATAACTTGCAATGAGTCTTTTACAGCTCTGGAGGAATTTTGGCCCACTCATCTTTGCAGAATTGTTGTAATTCAGCTTCATTTGAGGGTTTTCTAGCATGAACCGCCTTTTTAAGGTCATGCCATAGCATCTCAATTGGATTCAGATCAGGACTTTGACTAGGCCACTCCAAAGTCTTCATTTTGTTTTTCTTCAGCCATTCAGAGGTGGATTTGCTGGTGTGTTTTGGGTCATTGTCCTGTTGCAGCACCCAAGATCGCTTCAGCTTGAGTTGACGAACAGATGGCCGGACATTCTCCTTCAGGATTTTTTGGTAGACCGTAGAATTCATGGTTCCATCTATCACAGCAAGCCTTCCAAGTCCTGAAGCAGCAAAACAACCCCAGACCGTCACACTACCACCACCATATTTTACTGTTGGTATGATGTTCTTTTTCTGAAATGCTGTGTTCCTTTTACGCCAGATGTAACGGGACATTTGCCTTCCAAAAAGTTCAACTTTTGTCTCATCAGTCCACAAGGTATTATCCCAAAAGTCTTGGCAATCATTGAGATGTTTCTTAGCAAAAATGAGACGAGCCCTAGTGTTCTTTTTGCTTAACAGTGGTTTGCGTCTTGGAAATCTGCCATGCAGGCCGTTTTTGCCCAGTCTCTTTCTTATGGTGGAGTTGTGAACACTGACCTTAATTGAGGCAAGTGAGGCCTGCAGTTCTAGACGTTGTCCTGGGGTCTTTTGTGACCTCTCGGATGAGTCGTCTCTGCGCTCTTGGGGTAATTTTGGTAGGCCGGCCACTCCTGGGAAGGTTCACCACTCATCCATGTTTTTGCCATTTGTGGATAATGGCTCTCACTGTGGTTCACTGGAGTCCCAAAGCTTTAGAAATGGCTTTATAACCTTTACCAGACTGATAGATCTCAATTACTTCTGTTCTCATTTGTTCCTGAATTTCTTTGGATCTTGGCATGATGTCTAGCTTTTGAGGTGCTTTTGATCTACTTCTCTGTGTCAGGCAGCTCCTATTTAAGTGATTTATTGATTGAAACAGGTGTGGCAGTAATCAGGCCTGGGGGTGGCTACGGAAATTGAACTCAGGTGTGATACACCACAGTTAGGTTATTTTTTTAACAAGGGGGCAATTACTTTTTCACACAGGGCCATGTAGGTTTGGATTTTTTTTCTCCCTAAATAATAAAAACCATCCTTTAAAAACTGCATTTTGTGTTTACTTGTGTTATATTTGACTAATGGTTAAATGTGTTTGATGATCAGAAACATTTTGTGTGACAAACATGCAAAAGAATAAGAAATCAGGAAGGGGGCAAATAGTTTTTCACACCACTGTATTTATAGAATTTTGCGTGATTTTGAGCATGAAAATATGTTGTGATAAAGGCGCTATATAGGCGCCCGACCCAACACAGATTTACACTGAGACACATGTAAAATCAACAGGCTTTTATTTTTCTCTTTAGCCGTGGGGCATGTCTTCCCCGTATCCCACCGGCCCAACACAGTCCCAAAAGCACTTAGGCAACTCACAGACACTTTTCTCTTCACCTTGGCACCACCACCACTCCTCCCAGGTAACCTCGTCCTCTTCCTCCCAATTCTGGCTAATTAGTGGTGGATGCTGGCCCTTTTTATAGCCCGTCCGGGCGGGGCTGTACAGGTGTCCACACAGGCTCTGGGATCCAGGCAGCACCCCCTGGCGGCCACCCCAGATCCCCACAGGGTTGTTGAGAACTCCATCTTCCATGGAGCCCTGCGGGAAACTGAGGCACCTACGTCACCCAGGGAGGCTGCCACCAAGCATCCTGAGGGAGGTAATGAGGAGCACATGGCTGTTCCCCCGGAACATATGCAGAAGGGGCGTCATGGGACCCGGTCGCCCGCCACAATGTGTACACCAAAATACAGGAAATGCATATGCCAAAAAAGAATCAACTTTATAACTCCTGATGTACACACATTTCTATGCAATTCATCCTTTAAAAATCACTGTCATTTTGTAAATGTGCATTTGTGAACACACAGCAAACCATGACTGCTTCCATCCCATATATTAACCATACTAATCAGCTTCAAACGTACAGTATGCATGTAAGTTACCATTTAGCTGGTTTGCCTGCATTCCCTTACTTGATCAAGGGTGTCATCATTTCCCAGTTGCTCTGAAATGTTATATACGTATGGGTTTCTGTAAATATACTCATGTTTCTCTGTCAGGTTTTCTTTTATAAATTCCCCTGTATGCATGGGATGCTGCGTTTGCACGATTCAGGCCTCATTTTTGTATGCACAGAAGTTTTATAAATGAGGCCCCTGTCGATTTACCATTACCCTTATAGTACAGGGGTCCTCAATCACGGTCCTGGAGAGCCGCAGTGGGTGCAGGTTTTTGCTCCAACCCAGTTGCTTAATAAGAAGCACTTCTGCTTCACTTTAGTGATTTTGAGCCCTTATTGCTTAATTTTGTCTTAAACAGCTATTTTAATTGCTCCTTATTATCAATAACATGCAAATGACAAGAGAGAGCAGCATTTCTCCATTTAGCTTATTTACATTTACACCTGTGTGTATTTATATGCACTATTGGGTTTAATTAAATACTTGGAAGAAAAATGAAGAGAAAAAAGTGAAGGACTGAGAATTACTCATCCATTTTAGCCTTCAAATCATTTGCATGATAGAAAGGGAAAGAAAATCTAGGATATGAGAATGACCTGACATAGCAGAGTTAATTTAATTTCATAGCTTGTTAGTGCTTTATTGGCAAGAATTGCTTTCTAATTAAACAACCAGGTCAGAACAAAAACCTGCAGCCACTGCGGCTCTCCAGGACTGGGATTGAGGACCCCTGTTATAGTAAATAGAAGCTTGGACAGAATGTTCATCTTGACAGTATTGATTCTCCCTACTAATGTTAGATTTAGGGTAGACCATCTGTTTACATCTTCTTTAATTTTTTCCATGCATATAGAAAAATTTTGATGAAAAAGATCTTTATATTTTCTTGTAATGTTTAACCCCAGGTATTTAAACTGATGTGCTAAAATAAATGGGAATGTGTCTAGTCTAATGTTGTGTGGTAGAGAGTTCACTGGAAAAAGCACATTATCTCCCTGTAATGTTGGACTAGAATAAGTGGGCAAACAAGCAAGTGTACATTGCCAATAAGGGGTTTGATTTGCTGTAAGCGAATGAGGGGATCGGTCACAAAGTGGCAGAATTGCTTTTTCAATGAAATCAACTTTAAATTTGTTGAAGTTACCACAGGTAGATACAACACATCTCAGCTACCATGAAGAAGGCTAAACAAAAGGCTTAACTTTTCAGATGTTTGAAGAAAGCCTTGATGTTTCTAAACCCACCCACTTCTATAGGTGCGTAGCAGACTCGATTCTCACTCACTGCTTTACGTTCTGCTACTGTTCAGCACATGATTGCAAAGCAGTTTAAAGGGGGGGTGAAAGTAGCTCAGGTAATATTTCTGTTATACAGGTGCTTTCTATGCAGGACATAACACATGTAACAAACAGTATTACGCAAGACCTTACCTGTCCTGCACAGTCACTTTTCTCTCTGTCCTCTATTCTTACATATGGTAAAGGACCATTTTATCCACAAGTCATTAGGCCAGTCATCAATAGTACTAAATGTTTTCCTGTTTATTTTCTGATGTTGGCAAAGGATAGCTCATCCAAGTGCTTAAAAGGCTGCAGCCAAGGGATGGGACACAGGCACTCCTGCAAGTAACCTTAGCAGTCAGGTATCTAGAAACAGTAGGAAGGATAAGAAAAATAAATAAGGTGGTAGCTTATGTCTTCTCCTACTCACTCCTTCATTCTCTCTGTCTGTCTCTTCCCTCTGACATTTCTTCCTTCTGCCATCTTAGCCTACATCAAAGCTTATCTACCACATAGGACTCTGCTTCTAGAACTCATTCTAAATGGCCTATGTAACCCTACAATCATGAACCACTCAGGCAGTTCCAATTCTGTAATATAGTAGAAAGTTGGGAGTCACCTATTATGGGGTGTGCTGCTCTACTTCCTATTGTTCCCCAGAGTCTTCCATTCACATCTGTGCCCCAGGAGTAAGTATCTGTAATGGAGTATAATGCCTTCTACTGGTGGTGTAGTGACATTGACAATGACATTACTGCCAGTACACGATCCAGCAAGGAATCTTATTACCAATTGCTTGTGCTGAAGTGTAGGACCCTTCCCGTGCAATTGAGGTCCATACTGGGCCTCCCATCATAATGTTCAGGTAAGCTCTGCATTCCTTATAATATGAACAGACTGACATTAACAAGTTTTTTTAGCATCATGTTTCTGGGGCTGGAGGCTTTTTGAACATATATCCAGCTTTAAAATAACATATTTAATACCTTTAAGTGTAAAGTACTATTTGTAGCATATCAGTTCATTAAGTTGCAAACATTTTAGCTGTTCTTTGGTTCTAAATCTCTGGTGAAGCAAATTTTTGTGACTAACACCAGCCTATCAGTAATCAGTTTCATGCCATATCTGTACTTATTTTAAAAGGCTGTTTCTTCTCAGTAATTGGTTTCATGCTTTCTGCTCACAACTCTGTACTTATTTTGTAAAACCAGCTGTACCTACAATCAGTTTCACGCCTCCTGGTCACAATTTTGTATAAAACTAGGATGGCAAAATCTCCAGTATTAATCTTCAGGGAAGAACAAACATGTGTGAGCAAACATGGGCTTTCACAAATAAATCTGGCAACAGAAGTAATCACAGAAACTTTGAACTGCTATTATGACATACATTTTTTTGTTTGTTTATATATATACTGTACATATATATATACTGTATATATATATATATATAAACTTTTCTTCTACCAGTCCACTTAATGTATATCGAATGGTCTTCTTGGACTTACTTTGTCATCTTTTAGGCAGAACAATCAGTAATATTTTTGTGTGTCTAATCTGATGGGCTAAAGTATTACGGCTGGGGTTCTGTCCAAGGTGGTAAGGGAGAGTGATAACATAGACTGATATTAAATATGGAATGTCAATCTGATCTTGGTAAAAATGTGGAAAGTTTCAGTGGATGAGGGTCTTAAGTGATTCAGAGAGTGTACAACATGTACGATAATTACATGCAGTGATTGAATTTTCCTGAAGAAAACAACAAGACTTCCCAAGTAGACTATAGGCTTATTTTTTAGCTCAGTAAATTAAGTTGCTTGTGAGAGTGGTAGGGCTAAGATGATCATGGGTATGATTCTGTCATAGGCAGTAGATAAGCTGTTGAGACCACGAAGTAAGATGATCTTGTAGTGTAGTGCTGAAAACATGATATCTATCTTGAGAAACAACAAATTTGAGTGAGGGGAGTAAAGTAGTGCCTATCATGCCTCCACAAACAAGACTGATGCTAATCTATAGAAGTTCTTTTTTCATTTAATGGGTAAGTATTTTTCAAGTCAAAGTAATTTCTTCACAAACATCCTATATATGCATTTGCCACACGAAATTGTGTTCTAAAGTTAATTGCTTTCTATAAAATAGAAAAAAATGTTTTGCCTGCATTGGCACTTCACATTGCAGTGTATGGGGCACAAAAAAGAGCTTAAAACTTTCCAAATACATACATTTTTCAAGTCAAGGCAATTTTTGAGTATTCATCTGTGTATTGTGATTATACACACATTATAACATAATTTATTCATGTAACATTTTAAAGAAAAAGATACCGATAATAAGAAATTCTCCAATTCTAATATAATTTCTGAAGATTTTAATGGAAGAAGAACCTTTCAACAACCTTTCACCCCTCCCTCAGGATTTGGTTTTCTCCAGACACACCAAATCACAGTAAACATTTTGTGCTACATGAATGGTTTTGTTTTGATTTACTTCCGTATTTTGTGAGAATTTGCACAAGTGAATAGAAAAACATGTCCATATCACATGAAAAATAGTACCATGAATATGCAATAAAATGAGTATTTCCAGATCTCTTTTGTTGTCACAAACACACATCAGAAACACAGAAGGTGCAAATCAATACTCAGTAGCTTCCTTGGCTTCAAAAATAAACGTATTGGTAAGTTTTTAAGCTTTTCCTCCGTACCCTCCATTGTAAAGTGCCTGAGTGGGCAAGATTTTTTTTTAATTTTATAGAAAGCACTTGACTGTAGAAGACAATTTTGTGTTGCAAATGTACTGTATATATAGCATGTTTGTGAAGAAATAGCTTTGATTTGAAAAATACCAATATTATCACTTGAGTGGCTTGGACACCTATGATTCTATGAAAACTAAAACAACAGTTCAATACCTGATCGGTGATTAGTGAACTCAATTTCAATATTTAAAAGCTAACACAATGGAAACATTCTGCCGCTAACCTAATTTAAAAATGTTTTCAGTGAGAACTAACCTTTATTCCTTTACTGTAAAGAATGTAATACAATTTTTTAAAGTTGTTGTACTCCTTGATTAGCATATTTGGGAACGCTGTACCTGGTCTACCCTGTAGGAGAAATATCAGCATCCACTTGATATTGAAACAATGCATTTTTCACATCTAGTAGTTAATCCATGATGCACTTTAGTATATAGGATATAGGCACAGAAATAAGACAATATTGTAGTTTATTATGATGGTGCACTTTCAAAATGTTATAAATTCCTTTTTGTTTAGCAGTCTTGTACTCTTGAATCAGGGAGGATTGGTCTTATTTTATACTGAGAGAGAATCATAATTTCTTTTATTTTCTTTGTTTTTGTTATAACCCAGTGGTTTAGCCAAAAAGATTTAAGTGCTATATCTACAAAAATTACCTCCAGTAATTCATTTCCTATACTCTTTATGCCACTCCCTATTATAAAGCTATAAAGAATTTTTTGATCCCAAGAAGACAATACTGAGCCAAATAAATTCATATCATTTTGAAATTTTACACCTTGACATGAGGAGATAATTGACATTGCTTTCAGTGCATTACACAGAGTCAGCAGAGTCAGCGAGTGAAGCATTTGCCTTTATGACTACAGCAGATATGAAACCTGGCATTTGAAATTTTCAAAGTGAAGATAGATTTTACATAAAAGCGAAGCAGCAAATAATAAACAGTCACTCTGTTAAGAGATGGTACGTTTAAAAGCACGTTCACAATTTAGACATGTGTATTGTACTGTATCTGATCTTTAAATAAATGCCTCAAAAAAAGATTGTATTTATCCTACATAAAAAATACCACAGGGGTTATACAAATGTATTCTACAGGAAGAAAATAAAATAATATAACACATTGATGCCTGAAAGTCTTTGTGGACCCAGACTGGACTTTCTTAAGTAATTATAAAATCCATAGTAAACTGTAGTAAGTAACTATACAATCAGAGGTTTACAATTTGCTGTCAACCAGGACAAAAGTGCAAGAAACCAAGTATTCATGGTCATTGTTCTGGCAGCTACAAGTCTGAGTTAATCAGTGTATTGTGCAAGCCAAAAAAGTAACGTAAGACATGCAGGTCAGAAAATATAGAGAGTAGAATGTCTAACATGACATGTTGAAGCCACCCATTTTGTGAGTGGTCAAGAGTGCCAGTTTATGCCTTGTAGTATCATTTGTAATGTAGTTTCCTTGCTTTATCATTTTGTAATATCTTTTTTGTTTCTTAGTACATAAAAGGTGTAATATAGGGTAAATAGTACACCATTTATGTATCCCAGGCAGATTTTCTGTCACAGTGGGACTTGTAAAACATAAACCAGATCATTTCAAGCTTGCAACAGAAGTATCCTTAACACATTTAATATCTTGTTTATCCTCAGAGCAAATAAAAAGCAGAAGCTGGCAGAATTTTATTGGTGCTGTAATCAGAACAGTGCTTAGGGAAAAAACACAGATGCACTGAAGTGCATGTAAATCATATTAGTATGCCAGACAGCAGTCTATTGTTAATAAATTAATCAATATTTTATAACGGATTTTAAACTTTTTAGTATGATAAAAGATTTCATACTACAGTGCCTATAAAAAGTTTTAACCCTCTTAGAAGTTGTCACATTTTATTGTTGTACAACATTGAATCACAGTGGATTTAATTTAGCCTTTTTGGCAATGATTAAGAGAAAAATACTCTTTAATGTCAAAGTGACATGTGATCTCTGTACAGTGGTGTAAGTTAAAAATTATAATACATAAAATAATCAAATGCATAAGTATTTACCTAAATCATCACTGGTCCAGCCAATTGGTGTTAGAGGTCACAAAATTACTTCAATGGATATCACCTGTCAGTAGTCAGGGGGTTTCAATTGATTTAGTATAAATGCACCTTAACTGGAAGGTCCCACTTGTGACGAGTCAATATCATGGCCTAACCTACACAACAAAAGCAAAAAAAAAAAACAAAACATGCCAACAACTTTGTGAAAAGCACAACGTATGGGATTTATACAAGAAAATATCCAATCCAATATTTCCATGGAGTCTTTTTAAATCTATCAGTAAGAAATAATAAGGCTATGCCACAGCAGTAATTCTGCCAAGAGCAGAAAATCTTAATTGACTGTACAAGAAGAAGACTAGTGAGGGAGTCCACCAAGAGACCTATGATAACTCTAGCAGAGTTACAACAACAATAATCTATTTATATAGCACATTTTCATCCAAATGATGCAGCTCAAAGTGCTTTACAAGATGAAGAAAGTAAAGCTTATAAAAAGTAAAAATATAAAAAATAAAATAAGATTAGGCAATACTAAAAAACAAAGAATGAAGTAAGTTCAGGAGAACAGAAAAAAAAAGCTCCAGGGAGCTGGATAAAAAAAAAATCTGAAGGGGTTCCAAGGCCATGAGACCGCCCAGCCCCTACTGCACATTCTACCTAACATAAATGATCTAAATCAGTCCTCATGGTTTTCATGCTTTATGTGAAAGAATTTGATGATGGTCATGTGGACATCTGGCATTCAATCCATCAATGTAGCAACTGCATGGTACCTTGATCAGGTCGGTGGTGGCACAAATCACCACCACAGAAAAAAAACAGAAAAAGAACAGCAGAGAAATGTAACTTGAACACAATACATCCTCCAAATACGAACCTGATTGAAAGAAATAATGATAATCAAATCCTTGATGACAGCAACACTCATAACAGTCACAAAACAATTACATTGACAATCATGTTACGTAAAATGTTTCCTTTTCTTTTTCATAACTTCTTTAACACACTACTTCTCCGCTGCGAAGCGTGGGTATTTTGCTAGTTCTTTAATAATTACTAAATCCAGTGCGTGCCCCCTTTTTATGTTGGCTGACTAACGTGCTGGCTCAGATCAAAATAGTGCAGGAGATTCATGAATTCTTTTGCTTTTGGGTCTCACTGATTATCAGTGTGAAAATTAAAATCGCAAATAATTAGGAACCTGACGTAGTTAGTTATTATATTTGATACTAAGGCTGAGAATTCCTTAAAGAAATATGTATTATATTTAGGATGTCACTAGAGGAGACAATACCAGACACTGAGAAACCCATTGAATAACAATGGCAAGTTACTCAAAAAACACAAATGTACCAAAGCCAACATCTTTACACTTTAACCAAATCAAATAAATATTTGCTAAACCACTGCCTTTCTTGCTTTGGCAAACCGCATGAGTAAAACAGTAATTCGGAGATGCAAATTCAATTAAAACAGCCACACCATCAGAGTAAAGCCACGTTTCACTTAATTTTCGAAAAGTCGATTTTCCTATCACTAATAGGATGTTGATGAAAAACATCTTTTTGGTTAATGCTGTAACATTTAATAAGGCCATATTTAAGGTCTTGGAAGAGCAAAGCTAAATTGGCGGAGTATTACGGCTGTTCAAAATGGTGATTAAGTTATTTGTATTAATGCCGCCATGTGCAGATTTTTCATTTAATCCATAGTCTCTTGTTATAGTTTTAATACAGTACACATCTAGAGGGGAAATGGTAATTAAATTATTCACATTTACGCTTCATTGTCTGGATTTTTAACTTACAGTGAGGTTAGTTATAATAGTATTAATACAGTGCACATCTGAGGAAGAGTTATCATATCCTAGTAAGGCATTATGAAAAGGTTTTGGATTAAAATTACATAGTCAAGAAAGACAAATTACCTTACAGATGTTTGTAGAGAGGACCTGGGTCCCGAATCTATAAGGATGCAGGCCATCTCACCTGAAGAAACACTGCCTCTCCCAGAATTGATCCCAGTTGTCCACGAACCCGATGTTTTGTCCCTCGCAGAAGCCTTTCAACCAGTTGTTTAATGCCAATAGGTGACTGCAGTATTCACCCGATCTTCCAGTAGTGGCGTAGCGTAGTGGGGGAGGCAGGGGCGGCCCACCCCAGGCGGCACTTTTAGGGGGCGGCAAAGAATTACTGTATATTTTAGTCTTTTAAATTGAAATACCTAAATAAGGGGACGGAGAAATTTTCCTCTGCCCTGGGCGGCTGACACCCATGCTACGCCACTGTCTTCCAGCCAGAGGTAAGGGACCCGAAATGAAGATTCCCACAGCCAGGGTCCTCTTCTTTGCGGCATTAATAAGTACTGTGAAATCTGCCTTAAGTATCTCTGACTATTGGAGTTTGTATACAACAACTGTTACTGTTAATGAGAGAGTGTCAAAGTTTGTTGGACAGCTGGAAGAAAGTTCTATGCTCTGAGGAGAGTAAAACTGAGTTTTTTGGCCATCAGACTAAATGCCATGTTTGGCCTAAGCCAAGCAATGTACATTATCAAAAACTGGAGCATATATACCATGAATCATTGTGGTTGTCATGAAATGAAATTTTCTCCAGTGCAAAAAAGGTGAGGCTTCCAAAAGGACCTAGGAAGCATGCCAGAATTCTACCTGGTCTGCCCAGCAGAGGCTCACCAGACTTCAGCCAGGCCTCCAGGGCAACATCTGGCAAAACAACATAGAAATATTGAAAAAATATCAGAAACGCCCCACAAGTTGAAGGATGGCCATTAACCTTTGGCTTGTCAAAACGGAGCCAACAAAGAATCTTTACAAAGAGATAATGTATTTCACAAAACAGAAACATATTAGGCAAAAGCTCCTCAGAGTAAAAAGGGGCAGTTAAGGAATTGCCTAAAATGCAAACAACAGCAAACAAGTCCCAATACACAGCACAGAGGTAGAATCCAAGAAAACAAGACAAGAATATAATCTAGAAAATTGGAAATCAAATCAACAAAAGCAGTACTTATAAAATTCCTATCAACAATGAGAGATCCCTACTCCTGAGCCGTCTCTCTCAGTATAAATAGCCTGAGGAAGGGCTTAGGAGTAGTGATATCAAGGTGGCCCCGCCTCCTGGGGCTCCACCTCCAAAACACATGGAACATAACCACATTTGAAAAGACAGTTCACAATTATAAAATCACATGTGAAATCAACAAAAATAACATAATGACATGGAAAATAGTCATTCAAACTTAACAAAAACAGTAAAACATTAAATACATGTAATTTTAACCCAATGCATAACCTTGGTGGCAGAATTATGCTGTGAGAATGCTTTTCTGCAGGAGGCTCTGGAAGGCTTGTTAGGAAATCCTGGAGGAAGTGCAGTGTACAAGAAACCTGTGTATTAGGAGAACACATTTACTAGAAAGAAAATGACCACAAGCATAAAGCCAAAGCTACACAGAAATTGCTTAAAAATAACGTTAATATCCTTGGGCTTCATGTAGAACACAGTACATAGAACTCGTATTAAAACAAAGTGGAAATGTGCATATGCACAAAAAATTCCAGATGCATAAGACTGTGTGTATGCCAAGTTCCACACACTTCCCCTTTACAAATCCCAATGAGCACGAAATTTAATTACATGAACATGCCTACAGCCCCACCTCGACTTCTTCAAGAATTTCACATATTTTAATATGCAAATCAATATAAATATCACTTTCTTTTCAGTGTTTGTTTGAAAGACGATGGAAAAGGCACATGAAAATAAGAAGAATTTCAGCAAATGCGAAGTGGAGGCAAGTAAAAACGTACCATTTGTTGGCTTATGCAGTGGTATGAGCAACAAATGTGTGGTGGAGACTCTTGAAAGTTCAAGTGTTTATTCTGTGTCAGATAATATTACAAAAGCTCACCCCCATGCCAATGATATGATGGTGCTGCTGCACCGAGCACATCTTCACGCCCTGCCTGTGCACATACCTCTGGCTTGGAAACCGCTGGGAAGCTATCGGGCTATGTGCTGACCGACGCTGTTCAAAATGCAATGGTGGATGCTGTAAGAAATGTGGCAAATGAACTAAGGAATATAAGTGCTGTTCAAAGTGATAGTGCCCACAAATTAAAAGAATTGGTTAAAAAATAAATGCTGTATCTGATTACCTATTTTTCCCTTCTGCTAACTACATTCAAATGAAGTTGTAACACTGTCCAATTCTGCTGATCATTTGTTGGGTCAAGGTCAGGTTCATCGTAGTGCTACATTATCCATGCAAAATGCTGCATGCTTGCACGATGCAACACACTTTCTGTTCACTATGGAGCAGCACATTAATAAATTGGAAATGCTTTCTATTTACAGTACATAAGCAAATTCGTTCTCTGAAGGTGCCTCTATAGTGTATTGCCAGCGCCAAGCGCCACAACGGATAAATTCTCTGCTCTTTACTTTGAGGTAACTCAAACACTAGTTAGAAAAAGTACCTGCAACTGTGCAGACCTGCCATTTTAATAGGTCCTCCAGTTATATATGATGTAATGCCAGCTCATTCTTTTGATAATTCATTCATGGATGATGTAACTTGTATGGCGCAGTTGCAATTAGCAATGTGCGTGCAGTTTACCGCTCTGATTACATTTGGAATATCGGACGTTGCTGCGAATTGTGCTTTCATGTTTTCCATTTCAACCACAGCGTAAGGAAATCTTACACATCTGGATGACAAGTGGATAATACCATTCTATACAGTGTGGTCCATATCTAATTATGCAGATCCAGATTGTCTGGATGACTTTGATTTATGCGGGGAAGATTCGAGTTTGGCGCAAAGACAATTCTTCATGTCGTCAGTTCAAACACTTCTTGACGATCCAGGATTTTTCAGGTGATTTTCTATGTAATAAACTTAATAAGTTATAATGTAATGAAAATTGTATAATTTGATCTAGACCACCCTATACAACTGGCATGGTGCGACTCAGTGATGACTAAGAAATGCCCAATCAGTCAGCAAGTTCATGTTGAAAAGCTCCTGTGGACAGAACTTGCAGAGGAGGAAGTAGAGCACAATTCTTCAAAGTCTGCCTTTGTAAATTAGGCACCAGTTCAGCACACAGCTCCAAGAAGATAGCTCTTGGAAATCGAAATCAACTTAGAAATCAGTCATCATCACCTATAAATCCGTACCCTCTTCTAATTCTTCTATTTGCTATGTCTTCTGACAACACTAAAGCAGCTATGGTAAGTTGGAATCGTTTGGCCATTCTGTGCACCGTTATGTTGTCACAGAATGATTACAATCAAGTGAATTAAATTTTTAAATGATATGCAATTAATTTCTGTATATTTGATAAAGCCTACAACATGGATGTAAATATGAAAAAGATGGGAAACAACACAGAAACAGTAGCACTGCTTTGATGCAGGGTGCCGCCAGTTTGCAAAACCGAGCAAAAACGTGCTGGAGAGCCGAGAGCTCAGTCTAAATATGGCTGAACTTGAAAAAGTTATAATAATCCCGGTGAATCCTGACAGAGTCTGCACAGTTTTGTGAAGAAGATTCTGGAAAAACTGCATTGTCCAGATGTGCAAAGCTGATAGAGAGATATCTGTCTGTATAGACTCTATAGGGTGGTCCAGATCTAATTATGCAATTTTCATTACACTATAACTTTAAACTGTAAGTTTATTACCTAGAAAATCACCCGAAAAATCCCGGACCATCGAGAAGTGTGCAAACTGACGACATGAAGAATCGTCTTCGTGCTGAACTGGAATCGTCCCCACATAAATCAAAGTCATTCAGATGATATGCATCTGCATAATTAGATTTGGACCACCCTATATATCACTATATATATATATATATATATATATATATATATATATATATATATATATATATACAGTAGAACCTCGAGATACGAGTTTAATTCATTCCAGCACTGAGCTTGTATAGCGAATTTCTCATATCTGGAACAAACTTCCCCATTGAAAATAATGGAAATCCATTTCATCCTTTCCGCACCCCCAAAAATATCAACATAAAAATCAATTTTCCTAACAAATAACACTGATAAATAATACTTTATATACAAGTGGAACCTCGGTTTGCAAATAACTTGGTTTACGAGTGTTTTGCAAGACGAGCTAATTTTTTTAATTAATTTTGACTTGATAAAACGAGCGATGTCTTGAAATACAGGTAGTATGGATACACTTTGTCTGCTGAGCGTCATGTGAGCATAACTGAGCTGATGGTTCTTCTAACTCGTGCACATCTCTCTCTCCTTATCTCTCTCGCTCGCCCTCGCATCTCTCTCTCTCTCTTCTTATCTCTCTCGCTCGTGCACGCGTCTCTCTCTCCCTCCTTATCTCTTTCGCTCCCTCGCGCGCGCTTCTCTCTCTCCTTATCTTGCTGGCGCGCGGCGCCTCTCTCTCTCTCCTTATTTCGCGCTATGCCCTCTCTCTCTCTCCTCTTGAGGGCAATCGTCTCCTATTCTCCGTCTGCATGTCCACGATATTTTTGGATACGCTTATACAGCGAACTGCTACAGCGAAACAATGAAATCACAAGCGCCCAAACGCGTAGATCCTCACGCTATGGGAGAACAAGGAACACTGACTGAGCTGACGGGGCTGGCAGCGTCAGCTTGGGTGAATCCACGAGTCGAGGCGGATCGGGAAACGCGTCACGCATAACCACAGCCTGGCTCATGGCTCGTTACTCGAGCCAATGCTCGTATTTAGATCCGAATTTTTCACTCATACTTTCCTCTTATATTGAATTTTTTGTATATAGAGGTGATCGTATCTAGAGGTTCCACTGTATATATTCTGAAGTGTCCTGTACCCTGCTTGGCTGTGACTTAAAAGCACTTTGAGCTACATTATTCGTATGAAAATGTGCTATATAAATAAATGTTGTTGTTGTTGTTGTTATGCATACAATCATATTGTTTTTCTTCCATTCACTTTATCTTGCTCCTTGTTTATATTGGGTGCTTTATTATAAATTTAGCAAAGAAAATAAACCTTAAAAGAATCTTTTTTTTCCAAAAACGAACAGTCATCAAGTAAAGTTCAATCCTTTCTTTTGTTTTACATTTTATATTTTAGAGCTTTATTTTAATCTTTACTAAAAAGAAGATGGGGAAAATATTTGATTTCTCTTTTAAAATTAGCCTAATTTCAAATGGACCTACTGTCTCTGCTGGCTGCAATAGTTGATGAGAACCAGTTTTCTAAACCCTGTTATTGCCAGATTGGTTCCTGCCTCTATACACTATATGGCTCTCCCCAAAGGTTATGGCCAGTCTTACTCTCGGACTGTACTTGCCAAGTGCATTGGGAAGGTGTTTACTATAAAAATACACTATATAAAATAACACTTATTGTAAACTAATTGTTTCACAAGTATATCCTTTTTTGTTTGGTTCCTGTGTAGAAATACAGTGTTATTTATTGAACAGCAGTGTTCTAGTCCAGGAAAGCTGGCTTTTTCTTGATGTACATGTAACTGTAATGTGAAGTGATCTGTGACAGTTGTTCAGTCCTTTTAAGCCAGCCTTGACTTTCTGAACAGCAGCCATTTAGCTCCATGCCACACTAAAGCCAATTTCATGCCAAGAAATGACCTATTATGTTACAGTAGTAATTTTCTGTCAAATTTTAGATTACAGGTGTTCCAAGCCACCACAGTTTCAAATAGCTGGATAACGCTGTAGAACAATCTGAAATGGAGCTAGAATGTGTTGAACATGAATGAATATACTGAAATTCTGAAAAACATTTATACATTTTCTCAAAGACGGGTGTAGAATCATTAAAGGCAACACGTCTACAACTGCAACCCATTAAATGTCCTAAGAGAAGAGTTGGTGGAAGCATAATAACTCAGACAAGTAATCCAGACTAAATTTACAATACACTCACCTAAAGGATTATTAGGAACACCACACTAATACGGTGTTTGACCCCCTTTCGCCTTCAGAACTGCCTTAATTCTACGTGGCATTGATTCAAGGTGCTGAAAGCATTCTTTAGAAATGTTGGCCCATATTGATAGGATAGCATCTTGCAGTTGATGGAGATTTGTGGGATGCACATCCAGGGCACGAAGCTCCTGTTCCACCACATCCCAAAGATGCTCTATTGGGTTGAGATCTGGTGACTGTGGGGGTCATTTTAGTACAGTGAACTCATTGTCATGTTCAAGAAACCAATTTGAAATGATTCGAGCTTTGTGACATGGTGCATAATCCTGCTGGAAGTAGCCATCAGAGGATGGGTACATGGTGGCCATTAAGGGATGGACATGGTCAGAAACAATGCTCAGGTAGCCCGTGGCATTTACACGATGCCCAATTGGCACTAAAGGGCCTAAAGTGTGCCAAGAAAATATCCCCCACACCATTACACCACCACCACCAGCCTGCACAGTGGTAACAAAGCATGATGGATCCATGTTCTCATTCTGTTTACGCCAAATTCTGACTCTACCATTTGAATGTCTCAACAGAAATCGAGACTCATCAGACCAGGCAACATTTTTCCAGTCTTCAACTGTCCAATTTTGGTGAGCTCGCGCAAATTGTAGCCTCTTTTTCCTATTTGTAGTGGAGATGAGTGGTACCCGGTGGGGTCTTCTGCTGTTGTAGCCCTCTGCCTCAAGGTTGTGCGTGTTGTGGCTTCACAAATGCTTTGCTGCATACCTCGGTTGTAACGAGTGGTTATTTCAGTCAAAGTTGCTCTTCTATCAGCTTGAATCAGTCGGCCCATTCTCCTCTGACCTCTAGCATCAACAAGGCATTTTCACCCACAGGACTGCCGCATACTGGATGTTTTTCCCTTTTCACACCATTCTTTATAAACCCTAGAAATGGTTGTGCGTGAAAATCCCAGTAACTGAGCAGATTGTGAAATACTCAGACCGGCCCGTCTGGCACCAACAACCATGCCACGCTCAAAATTGCTTAAATCACCTTTCTTTGCCATTCTGACATTCAGTTTGGAGTTCAGGAGATTGTCTTGACCAGGACCACACCCCTAAATGCATTGAAGCAACTGCCATGTGATTGGTTGATTAGATAATTGCATTAATGAGAAATTGAACAGGTGCTCCTAATAATCCTTTAGGTGAGTGTATAGTTTTGAACTACCTATCATACAGCATAAAACAAAAATGGAAATGATGTCAGGAGCTGCTCACAGGCTCATTTACATCCTTCAACTGTGAGAGGACACCTGTATCAATATGGCAAATGTCCGAATTGCACACATAAGGTGTTATAGCCCAAAACTGTCAATGCCATGGGATAGGGGCAGTGCTAGCTGTTTTGTCACTTCACTGCCTAAGTCTATTAGGTTATTTGCTTATAATAAAATAAAGTAATTCTAATTTAATCAAGAATGAAATAATTATATGTCAATAAATGAAGCACACTTTGTTCCAAAACTAAGCAAAAAATCCCTCTTCAGTTTCACCTCAAACCATGCCTTTTTTGATTTTCACAACTTGAGCTGAATATTCCACCTGTGAACTGGTTTATAGTGATAATTTTCACAAATCACATGCTGCTTTATGTTAAATACAGCTGTGATGTACTTTTAAGTATAATCATATATTACTTACAAAATATTCAGAATAAATTATATTATTGATGGTTATAAAACCGATTATAAAAACATTTGTGGAATCTGTCATTTCAGTATGCCTTTTAGTATATCAGTATATATTATGAAGAGGTTTTTAGTAAGAACTGCCTTAGTATTACAAAGTTATAATATATTTTACTTTACTCATTGAACATACTATTCCTTCCCCTTGGGTTTCTTCTTTATTATTTTTTGGAATTTTTAAATAAAAAGCATGCATTATTTAAGCTAAGTTAGCTTTTGAATGTCAATATTTGGCAGGAGGTCTATCATCTCAGTTTTATGTTTATTTAAGCTAATTCTCCAAATCTGGACAGCACTGGATTAATTGCAGCAATCAATTACTAAAACCTGGACATTAACTAAATCTGCATTTACATTCAAAATTAATCAATCAGTGTCATGAGAGGAATAAAAGGATTATGTTGGCATGAGTGGTATTTTACTATTCTGAATTCAAGGCATTGTGGTTCTTATAAAGAATCTAACTTTAAATTACTAAAATCAGTTTTATGGCAAATGAATTGGTACAGCCTCTCCAGGAATCGCCAACCTATCATGGTGGAGAGGTCTGCATGCTCTTGTGAACCAGGAAGCAAAAGGTCCTGGCAGAGCAAATTGTTCCCAGGTGAGGGTCAGGCAAAGAGTGATTAATAGCCCCTTTACCATACAGTACTACAAGTATAAAAATAGTTCCCTACCTAGTATGAGCCTACACCTGGAGAAAAGCCTGGGATTAGTACCCACATGAGAGTGCCTACCACAGGGCCCAGTCAGGCACAGCCCAAACTCGTGATGTGGGACTACCCTTCTGTGGTCCCACTACCTGCAGGAGGCATAGGGGTCAGTGTGATGGTACAGGTCGGCCCCACGCTACTGGGTCCTCCCGGTGAGCCACTTGAACCCGCCACCACCAATAATGTACCCAAGGATAAGCCAGCATATGACGACACAACACATATAGTGCTCCTATTAAAACCCAATAACATGAATAGTGTTCAAAAGTGCAGTGCAAACCTTCAATAAATAAATAATCCATAAAAACAAATGATGGCGGAGTATAAAAACAGTTACAATAAGCAAATCAGTTAAAAAAAACATTGAGGTTAAAAGCCAGAGACAGTCCACAAAACTTTACCCCCCAAATACTGCCCTTTTAAACCTGGGGTCTCCTCCCCTTTATCCCATTCGGACCTTGCGGGAGGAAGAGACACCGACCAACAGGTGTAGTCAACTTTCATATCTTGACTCCGTTCTCTGCCACCTTTCAATCTGCATGCATAGGGCATCCTGTCAAGCCACACATTCTCTCCCACTGTACACACTTGGCTCTTGCGGGAGACACCGTCAATCGGGCTGCTCGTACTCTCCAGCAATCTCTCAGTAGGAGCGCCCTTTCTTCAGCTATCAGGCTCCTGTAGCCATGAAGCTTACTCTCAGCCACCTGCCTCTTGGTTCCTACAGCACGGGTGCTCTTGCTCTCTCTTTTCGTGACTCTGTATTCTTTCCTTTTACTTTAACTTCTGTCTCTTGCTCGTCCTTCTCTCTCTCTCTGGCTAGTCTATTTTTCCTCCCAATTGTTGTGCTGGCTCTCACTTATATGCCACAGTGGGTGCCACATCACAGTCGAAAACTGCAGGAAGCCAATGAAGCAACTGAGACAGATCACAGCCTCACATGCAGGTGTGTCTCACCCCCAATTACTCCACCATCCTCCCGCAGCTGCATGTGCACGCACACCCAAGGAGATCAAGCTGGCCAATTATTTATTAATTTATTAAAAATTGGCCACCTTTTTCTAAGCCGTGGACCCACTATACCACAGTCAGGTGCATTGAGACTTGGGTGGCAGTCAAAGGCAGAGGTCTTGGCGGATTGGAACTGTGGTGCATAAACTGACTCTTGGGATGTGGAATGTCACCTCTCTTAGGGGAAGGAACTGGAGTTAGTACGTAAGGCAGAGCACTATCAACTACATATAGTTTGGCTCATGTCCACTCACTTTCTTGACTCAATAACTAAACCTCTTGAAAGAAGCTGGACTCTCCATTACTCTTGAGTTTCCCAGGGGGAAAGGCATTGGATGGGAGTGGGCTTCTTACTGAGTTTATCCTAGATATCAAGAGGACTGTCTCTGTGTGACTCAAGTTTGCTGGGGGTTATGGCTCTGACTGCTGCATGCTTATTTACCAATTTGGATCTCAGAGTATCAGGCCTTCTTGGAGTGCCTAGAGGGGACCACAGAAAGGGTCATAGGTGGCAGTTCCACAGTTCTGCTGAATGACTTAAATACCACGTGGGTAATGATTGAGAAACCTCAATAGGTGTGATTGGAAGGAATCACGAGTGAGGGAGAAAGGGATGGTGAGATCAACAATGAATCTGGGTGACTAGTGCAGTTATGCAGTCACTAAGCCAGTCTGTATGGGCAAAGAGGAACCAAGCCAGAAGGTTAAGCTCTCAATTTATCAGTTGATCTGCATCCATACTCGCACCTATGGTCATGAGGTTTGGGCAATGACTAAAAGGATGAGTTTGTGGGTACACATGGCCGAAATGAACTTTCTCTGCTGGGTGTCAGGGCTGTTCATTAGAGAAAGAAGAAGAACCATTATCATCCAGGAGAAGCTCAAAATGGAGCCGCTAACCCTCTGCATTGAGAGAAAATCTGATACGGATGCCTCCTGAAAGCCTTTCTTTGGAGGCTTTACGGGCACGACCAACTAGGAGGAGGTCCCAGGGAAGACCTAGACCCCACTGTGGAAGGTGTGTATCTCCAAGATGCCTGCATCCCACAGTATGAGTTGGCAGGTGTAGCTGGAGAAAGGGACAAATGGCTCTTACTGCTAAGACTGTCCCTGTGATCTGGTTTCAGACAAGTGGTGAAAAATAAATGAATGAATTGGTAAAGAGGTTTGATTTTTAGTAAATCTTTGTAGAGAATATGGAGACAAGATGGAATAGTTTTGAAACAAAAGCACATTGTATAAAAAAAACAAATGAAATCAAGACTAGCTTCCAATTCCAAGTATAGTATGGAGTACCATAGCAAAATACAACCATTCTTAACACAGAGGTTTAAATTATAAAAATTGGTGGAAGAGACAATTAGAAACAACAGAAAGAATGCAAAGTACAACTAAACGGGTAAAATGAAAACACTTTTCATAGCCATTACGTAAGATAGTTGGTGCAATACTAATAGAAATCGCCTTAGTCAATGGGTGGGCCTCTCTGGCAGTGTCTTAAATTGGTTTGAATCCTACCTGACAGGGAGAAAATATTTTGTTAGTTGTGGGAATTACAACTCAAAGACACATGATATCCAATATGGTGTTCCACAAGGCTCTATCCTGGGTCCGCTGTTATTCTCAATCTACATGCTTCCGTTAGGTCAGATTATCTCAGGGCACAACGTGAGCTACCACAGCTATGCTGATGACACACAGCTGTACTTATCAATAGCACCTGATGACCCCGATTCTATTGATTCACTAACACAATGTCTGACTAGTATCTCAGAATGGATGAATAGTAATTTTCTCAAGTTAAATAAAGAGAAAACTGAAATTTTAGTGATCAGCAATAATGGATACAATGAGGCTATTAGAAATAAACTGGATACATTAGGATTAAAAGTCAAGACGGAGGTAAAAAGCTTAGGGGTGATTGTTGACTGTAATCTGAATTTTAAATCACATATTAATCAGATCATTAGGACAGCATTTTTTCACTTAAGAAACATAAGTAAAGTTAGACCTCTTTTATCACTGAAAGATGCTGAGAAATTAGTTCACGCGTTTGTTTTCAGTCGACTAGATTACTGTAACGCACTCCTCTCAGGACTACCCAAAAAAGATATAAATAGTTTGCAACGAGTGCAGAATGCAGCTGCTAGAATCCTAACTAGGAAAAGAAAATCAGAACATATTACTCCAGTTTTGATGTCACTACACTGGTTACCTGTGTCATTCAGGATTGACTTTAAAATTCTGCTTATGGTTTATAAAGCCTTAAATAATCTCCCCCATCTTATATATCGGAATGTCTGACACCTTATATTCCAAATCGTAACCTCAGATCCTCAAATGAGTGTCTCCTTAGAATTCCAAGAACAAAACTTAAAAGAAGTGGTGAGGCGGCCTTCTGCTGTTATGCACCTAAAATCTGGAATAGCCTGCCAATAGGAATTCGCCAGGCTGATACAGTAGAGCACTTTAAAACACTGCTGAAAACACATTACTTTAACATGGCCTTTTTATAACTTCATTTTAATCGTAATTTAACTTAATCCTGATACTCTGTATGTTCAATTCATCATAACAACTATTCATGGTGGCTCTAAAATCGGTACTGACCCCTACTCTCTTTTCTGTTTCTTTTCCGGTTTCTTTGTGGTGGTGGCCTGCGCCACCTCCACCTACTCAAAGCTTCATGATGCTCCAACAATGATGGACGGATTAAAAGGAAGAAGTCTACGTGACCATCATCATCATCAAGCCCTTCCGTGAGAATCCTAAAGCCAAAGAGGACTGTTTCATTTATGTTAGGTAGAATGCCCAGAGGGGACTGGGCGGTCTCATGGTCTGGAATCCCTACAGATTTTATTTTTCTCCAGCCGTCTGGAGTTTTTGTTTTTCTGTCCCCTGGCCATTGAACCTTACTCTTATTCGATGTTAATGTTGATTTATTTTTTATAATTATGTCTTTCATTTCTCTATTCTTTAATATGTAAAGCACTTTGAGCTACTGTTTGTATGAAAATGTGCTATATAAATAAATGTTGTTGTTGTTGTTGTTGTTGATAAGACCCTCGTATGTCACCATTTAATATTCTCCTTGGACCCTATGACCTTTTAAATGTGCTGTATAAATAAATTGACATTGACATTGATCTCTTATGTTCTACTGCTAGATGAGCTCTCACAAAATGCTCACATCTAGTCTCCATGCTAACTGGTCCTTAGACAAGAATGGGCTTTTAACCCCTGGTTCATTACCAGAGGATACACTGGGTATTACTTTAAAGCTCCCAGATGAAGAATAAAAGCCTGGAGGCTTTCAAAAAATCAGCTTCAGGCACTCCTGCACCTTCAAGTTAGGGCTGTCATAGATAAATTATATGTTAGTGAATTCTGAATACCTCTTATTCAGTACATTTGCTATTTTGTTGAACATTTTGAAATAAATACAGTATGTATGCTATTGGCAACATCAGAAAGAATAAATCGATGTATTACTATGTCTGTGTGACAGAGGCAGAGGTCTTGGCGGATAGTGGTACCTCGGTATACATCTTTAATCCGTTCCAGAACCTTTGACTTATACCAAACAGGACGTATACCAAATTAATTTTTTCCATAAGAAGTAAAGAGAAAATGATTAATCCGTTCCCATGAAAAAATCCTATTGTTATTGGCATATTATACTTTGATGGGGTTGTATAAAATAATTAAAACACTGCTTAATACTAAAATGCATAAATACAAAGGCAATTAGATGAAATAAATGAAAATTTAACCTCAATTTACTTTTTAATAACTTTGTTGTTTTTCACAATTGTGGATACCGTCGTTCTCAGCATACAGTATGCAGCAACCATGTCCCGAATACGCATGCCAACTTCATACTTTTCAACAATCAATTCAAATTTACGAGAAAAACACAAAATCACGTGAAAATTCACATAAAGTTATAGCGCGGGTTGTTCACTGAATGCTAGCAACTGCCGTATTGACGCTCGTGGGCAGTTGTGGCTTTGGTAAATAAGGGTAGCGTAGTGTTCTGCAGATTGAAGTAGCAACGTACCCAGAATAACGTTTCGAATGCTGTTTATTTTGAACCTTGTTTAACCAACTCTCCATACAGCGTGCCTTCTAAACCACACCCCTCCCTCCAGTAGTCATACATCTCAAAAGACTCAGACCATAGCAATCAACACCCAAACATAAAGCAATGGACAAAAGCATCATTGAACAATCATATACAACAGGTAGCACGCGGGTTGTTCACTGTATGCTAGCAACTGTTGTACTGATGCTCGTGGGCAGTCGTGGCTTTGTCTTGAGAGAGAGGTAAACAAAGGCAGCACGCGAGTCATATTCCAAACAAAGATCGTATACCAAGCAAAATTTTTCATGTCCAAATAGGACATTTACCAAGTTGGACTTGTTCCAGAGTGGACATATACCAAGGTAGCACTATATATATATATATATATATATATATATATATATATATATATATATATATATATATATATATATATAAAACACTAACCAGTACTTTAATTCTAGTTACTTAGTGGCACAGAAGTCAGAAGGACACTATTTAAAAACAGGGTAAAACAAGGTAAAAAAGAATGATGACCTTCTTCTAAATTTGTATTTAAGTGTACAGTATTTGGGTATGTATTTATAACACCATAAAATTTGTTTAAAATGTATATTCTGG
Organism: Polypterus senegalus; assembly: GCF_016835505.1. Taxonomy (NCBI): domain Eukaryota; kingdom Metazoa; phylum Chordata; class Cladistia; order Polypteriformes; family Polypteridae; genus Polypterus; species Polypterus senegalus. Next base: position 102,055,843 of record NC_053155.1, on the reverse strand, counting down.
AGCAATTTTGATTCTGATGCTTTAAGAGGGTTCAGATGCTTTTAGGGGGTTTAATCAGAACAGCTCTTGGACCTTATTTTTTGCAGCTGGAGTAAAATACAATATTCAGAACAACTTATTATTCCAATTGAAAAAGTCTATCTAGTTAGTTGAACTTGTGTCTTTTTCTCTATTTGTTTAAATACTACTGTTACTATTTGTCTATTTATTATTCCTGTTTAAAAAAATTCAGGGTTATTACCTTCCATGGCAAAAGATACATACCCAATATTGAGTAGTATGGTACTGTGATAATGAAAAGCTTTAGCACAGTAATTTTCAGAGTTGGAAAATCACCTTACAATAATATGTGCAAGACATAAAGAGAGAAGATCAATACTACAAAATATCACTTTGCTTTTTTTAAAGCTTTAATTTATTTGCAACTAGATAACAGGCAGATTCAGTATCATCAAATAAACATTACATTAAGTCATCAATACATATTTATAAAAGGCAAGATATTAAAACATGAAGCAGATGTGAAGACATAGGTTTTTCAAGTTCATTATTATACACTGGCATTGCTTATGTCTCTTTTAAGTGAAAATTATTTGACTTGTGAGACAGATTTTCCTGAACAGGTTTTATTTGTATAGCTGGATGAGGGAAATTACAAATTGTTTCATTTGTCTTTCCTCATGGAAAAGTTTGAGGGGCTCATTAAAAAAAAATCATAATTGCTGCCATCTGCCCTGATATCTGAAACCTAATGAGATTGGAATCGTTAACTAAGAGAGGATGGCACTTTATCAACAATTGACTTAGACATCTGGAGTTAATCTATACTAATTAATGGAACTAATTAGGCTTTAGTCAGTTCCCTCTGGATCCATTTATTGAGGGGGTACATGGTCAAATATTCAAAACGCACACAAATAACATGTGGATGGTCCTTAAATGTAAGAGCAAGCCCATGCACCCCAAAATAACTAGAACTTCAATGTGAAGAATCTTATTCCTTCCTTTCAAGGGATGAAATGGAAAGAAATTATGCATCACTGTTCAGTTTTAACAGGATCAGATGCATTAATCAAAATATTTAGCAATAATACAATAATGAAAAAAATATATTTAACAAATGGTTGATTATTGCTTATTCTCCATTTAGCTAATAACTTTCAACTACATTACTACATTAGCTAAAAACTGTCTAAATGACTGACTTAATTCAATTGTTGTGCATGTAGTGTGGTTAATGCATTTTGACTTTAAATGCAAAGTTTACCGTTAAGTTCTCAACCTCGAAGTCATTCTGTGAATCACTTAACGCTTCCGATTTCTACAGAAAGCCACTATATACGATAAAAAACATCTTTTACTTGATAAATCTACAAGAATGCTCTGGGGCACTTCATCAGTGATGCCTCCTGGTGTCATCACGTGTTTCTGCATTAGACGCCCTCACAATTTCACCCAGGCAACCCAGCTAGTGTCGATCAGGCCCCAACATGCATTCCAGCAACATTTGTCCACAGATCACCACTCTTCATACTCAGCAATCTTGAGTTTCTTGGCATCCTCTGGCATTAATTTGATGGATGATCTTTTCAGAAACCCCTTGGTTTCAAGCAGTGTGTAAACTCTGTAGAGAGATTATCCAGCAAAGCCTCTGCAGCCCAGCTCAACCGAGTGGCAGGGAGCTTGCCATCCATTTTTCCAGCATTCCTGCAGAAGTCCTTGGTACTTAGCTTGCTTCTTTTCAAATGCTTCCTTCATCACATTGTACTCACCCCTGTGCTCATTCTCTTTCTCTTCTCTTTCAAGACAAGGTCTCTGAGGTTTCTTAATGGTACTTACACACAAGCTGTGAAATACTATACACAAAGTTGACATCTTGACCTTAAAAGTCCTCCAAACTAATTTGATTAAAATGGCTAGGTGTACTATTTTTGTTAAAATGGTTGTTTGAGAACTATTGGGGACTGATGATTACTGTCATTCTAACATTGTATATTTGCATTGGTGTTTTACTTTTTCAAGGTTCACTAATCCAAATTTCATGTGCCACTGACTTTGTTATGGCAGTAAAGTAAATTAAGTTTCCCTGATTTCCAATTATGATTGTATGCATAACAACAACAACATTTATTTATATAGCACATTTTCATACAAATAATGTAGCTTTTAAGTCACACCCAAGCTGGGTACAGGACACTTCAGAATCTATATATACATGTATGTATGTATAGTGATATACAAGTTGGTCCAGATCTAATTATGCAGATCCAGATTGTCTGGATGAGTTTGATTTATGTGGGGACGGTTCCAGTTCGGCACGAAGACAATTCTTCATGTCGTCAGTTTGCATACTTCTCGATGATCTGGGATTTTTCTATGTAATAAACTTAATAAGTTATAGCGTAATGAAAATTGCATAATTAGATCTGGAACACCCTATAGAAGCTATATAGTGCCCAACCCGACACAGACTCACACCGAGGCACGTGTAAAACACTAAGAACTTTTAGTTTTCTTCACCTGTGGGGCATGTCTTCCCCGTGAACCCCAAAGGCAATACACAGTCCCAAAAGCACTTTAAGGCAATGCAAAACACTTTTCTGGCACCACCACTCCTCCCGTCTAGCTTCGTCCTTGACCTTCTGACTCTGGCCACTGAGTGGTGGTGGCTGGCTCCTTTTATAGCCCACTCGGAAGTGTTCCAGGTACTTTACCACCTGGTCCCAATTGCACTTCCGGGTGGGGCTGAAGATTTGTCCAGTCAGGCTGTGGAATCCACGCAGCACCCACTAGCAGCCACCCCAGCTCAAAACTGGGTCCTATGGAGCCCTGCGGGAGGTTGGAGAATCACTTTCGGCCAGGGAGGCTGCCACCAAGCATCCCGGGGTAGGTATTGAGCTGCCCATGGTTGCTCCCCCGGAACATATGCAGCAGGGGCATCCTGGATGGGCATGGGACCCGCTGCCCATCACTATATATATATTTATATATATATATATATATATATATATATACATATATATATATTGTGGTCCCCGACCGACGCCCAGGAGGACTGGAGGAGGGCTTGTGCCTCCTCCAGACCGCGAGGGGGCGATCGCCCTGGTTGTATTGGGGGCCACGGGTAGACGGCTTGGAAGCCCAACCCTGTAGGGGCCCGTGGCCACCGCCAGGCGGCGCCAGGAGCCTGAGGAACCGGGTGCACAGCCGGCACTTCCGACGGAAGCAGCTGGAGCCCATCCGGGTTCCCATTTAAGGGGCCGCCTCCCTCCAGTCAGAAGCGAGAGTCAGGTGGAATTGGACGGAGCTGAGAGAGGATGGGAGGCAGCCAGGAGAAAGGCATTGGACTTGTGAGGCCTGGACAGTTGGGTTAATTGGTGCAAGAGGCACTGGGGTTTGTGCACGTGAGCACTAGTTGTGTAAATATTGTAAATAAACAAGTGTGTGGTGGAACCAACAATGTCTGTCTGCCTGTGTCCAGGTTCAAGTCCACAATATATGTGTGTGTGTGTGTGTGTTTTATACTGGAATTTTCAATTTGTTTTATTTCACATGTTTATTGAAGAATCCTAAAGGTTAGTTTAATTTCATCAATTTTCTATAAGCCTTAAGTCATGAATCCCTACCTCTTGATAATAACTCTAAAACAAGCAAACTGTTAAATATTTAAGGATTTTAGTACATTTAAGGACTCATGCAGCATTGTTCTGCAACACTTAAAGATTGTTAATTGCGTTTGCAGGAAATCTAAAGATGGAAGTGTGTGCACTGGTCAATCCATCCTCCGCCACCAAAAATGTAATGCCCTGAAGCCACAGCTATGGGCATTACTTGTTTGCAGGGATATCGATAGTCAAGTACCGATCATGGACTAGGGCAATTAAGCAGACAAGCGTAAACTTAAAAATTAGAAGACTGGCAGTTTATTTAGAACAAGAGAATTAAATGTGTAAAAATGAAAAACAGTGCAGTCAAATAGATAGGTCAGTAAAAATTTGCTAAAATTTGTACCATAAAACAAGTGTCCTGGGGTATAAATAAACAATTAAATAGATTCGATAAATAAATTTAAATCCTTAACCAGCATTATGTCCATTCATATTCTGTCCTCATCAGGACATTGGGAAACTTCAAGGCTTCTTTGGTTCCCAAGGTGCCTTGCCTTTTCTTGACGCTGCTTAGTCTAGAGCCTGCCTCCTAAAACCAGCTCCAGTCTCTCTCTTCAGCTCCACTGCTTAGCCGATGAGACCATAGCCCATACATTTACAGAGCCTTTGCAACACCTTTTCTGGTTATATTCAATTAGTTTAGGTGTTTTCTTGATTTATAAGTTTTGCTTACATTTTGGCATTTGTAGCTTTAAGTTCTAATGACGTTATTGGGAAGTGCCACAATAAGTGTCAGTGCCTTAATTATTTGTGTAGTACTATGGATGGTATTTTCCATATGAAATACAATCCATCATAAGCAGAATTTGATTGTTGGAACTTTGCTCTAGTAAGGTTTGTCTGATCTGCCAATTTTAGACATCAAGTAATAGAAAAAATAATGTTTCAAAACTTCTGCCAGTGTGGTGGAGCTCAAATGGAATGAAAGGTTTACTGCTTTCTGAATTCTGTGTGGAGTGAAGAGCTGAGTTGCCATTCTGAGAACCAAGTGAGGATGGCTTGTGTGAGGAACACCACTGGCTAACGATAAGCCAGTTAAACTGTCTTTGACAGTTTTTAGTTACTGCTGGCTAAATGAAAGCTAAGTTTTAACAGAAACATTTATATCCCCATTCTCCCCTATAGCCCAAGAGCTGTAGGTAGTGCTTTAAATAAGATAGAAGTTCTTGTCTCTGAAATATAGGCATACAAAGAGCCTTTATTTGGTGTCCTATGCACGGGTGTCACCAACCAATGCAAATATGTTGAATGGCAACATATTATTGCTGTTGTAAATGCAGAGAGCTCTAACAGCTACACCATGCCTGAAATAAAAAAAAATAACAAAGCTGAGGTGAAGAATATCACTTGTCAATGGCAGAGTGTGAATACAACGGGAGGGGGAAAAAGCATATCTACACTCGCTGATTTCAATCTGAAAATGGCTTCTGTAAGTGTAGATGCCTTATTACACATTATGCCAGAGCAGTCTGAAGGCAGAGCAGCCACCTACCTGTGGTATCCAGGTACTGCCACCTGCAGTGAGGAGTTCTATGGTGTGCTTCACAGCTGAGTATGCAAGGATATGCATTGCAGCACATCTCCTCTGTACTCTGGGGGATAGCGAAAGGAGTTAAGGCACCTTGCTTCTGAGCAGATAGTCACTATCCATACAGTAAAATAAGCAAGTCATTTGACAGCGCTACTTTAATTCAAAATAAGTGAATAATGGGCTCACCCAGGCCAGTTCCATCCTCTAGATGCCTGTTTCCAGAAGGCCAACCATTGTTAAAACATGCACATGAACAAGTGTAGCCTGATTTTGGGCAGACGGTTTTTCTATTGCTAGGCCAAGAGAATGGACAATTGCAAGACTAGTAAAGAACTATGTATACTATACTAGATAAGTAATAGGTAATGAATAGAATAGATACTGATAGATACATAAATAATAACAGCAACTAATCATAAAAACAACAGTAGTAACAAATGTACTACATATAAATCCATTACAAGGAGCAGACTTAAGGGAGATGGGTAGAGCAGAGTTCAGAGTCCAGACAGCCAGTTGGCAGAAGCTGTTGCAGAGCTTGGTGGAATGTTTTGGGTGCTACTGTAAAAGCTTATTACTTTCTTATATGACAATCTGCTAAATCTTCAAGCAGCGTCAAACAAGGCATACTATGTCACGCCATTTGGCTATGAATAGGCTGTAGGGCATGATCTTTACAGCTTTCTCTACATAAAGAGTGAATCCCACTGGTGTTTTTGCTTAATGCAATTATTTTCACTGAGAAGTGAAAACAGATAGCTGACATGAACAGGAATGCTGAAATATAAGTTCTTCTTTGCAAATACACAGCACATATAGTCTTTACAGAATTTTAATCAAATGTTTTTAATCAATACATGATCATTTTTACAATTTAATACAAGTATATACTTAAATGAAGTTGTAACAATGGATTATTAAAAGCATAAAGAAAAGGTAATTAAACATGGCTTAAAGCTCGAGCACATGAGGGTTGCCTTATCTTAAGAAGAACCACGAGATAATTACTAAGGTTGAAATGAAATAAATGACTAACAAACACCCCCTTAAAAAGTGAGGGCAAACTAGTGAAAAAGTCCAAACACCTCTTGTGAAGCAGTGATAAGATCAATGGGAGTACCCGTAGGATACCTCTACTAACAAAGCGGTGTTTAGAATAATGGATGAATCAACATGTATATGAATTTACTGGTGCCTGTAGTTGATTGACTAAATTCTGCCAAAGTACAAAAGGGAATTAATTTTTTTATTGACTGCTCACTCCATGGACTGAGACATTTGTGAATATCTATGTGCAAATAAAGAATTATTCTTCATTTTTATCTGGTCTTTATGAATGTCTTGTTTGAAAACTGAGGAAATTTTTTTTCCACAGCATCTTCTGCTGCTATCTGACCAGTGGAGTGATTGCCCCCTTAAGGCCCTGTCACATTACAAGACTTTTTTCATTTCAGGTGTAGAGTTGAGTTCATGTACTGTACATAATCTTGATTCATGATTCAGGGTCAGTCAAAGCTCTTTTTGTATAGTCTGACATACCCAACAAATTTGAACATTTTCAAACAAGAAATAAGTAAAGCAGGTGTTCTGGACCCCACAAACAGAAATGAGGCTTGTATATCTGTTTTATGTACTACAACAGAATGAAAAAAAGGATAAAGACTACAGCTGAATTTGCCATACTTGGAAAACATTCGTACTGCACCAGCTTTGTCAGGCCACTCAATACTGGCTGTCAGAAAAAGGGGCAAGCTCAACATACCTTGGAAATATAATACTGTGCTGGAGAGTTATCATGAAGTCTAGGAATTTGTCATGACCTGCAATTTCTAGTCATGATCCTCAGGCAACAAGATTAACAGTTTGGCATCTTCTCCGATCAGACGTCATGTAATGTGCCCCTGGCTTTAGCAAAAGCCCAAACCAAGTATCACAAGAAGCACCTCCTGTATCAACTCTAACTCTACCTCTAGATGCACCCTTTCATTTCTAACCTCTGTTTATTACACCAGTCAAGCCCTTGTCAATAACAACTCCTCCAACACAGCAAGTTCATTTAAGTAATGCCAGGAATGAGCTTTAAAGCACCATCTGTGAACCACTTCTGGACTTTGCTACTAGACCTACTCTTAGTGGCCCTTGATCCCAATCCGTACTAAAAGGCCAGGCAATCCTACAGGGGTCTCTCTAGTGTTATACAATGTAGGCAACCCTATACATCAAAACATACCCTCTCTGCTGCCACCTGTCAGACCAGAGAACTCATAACCCATAGCCTAACATCCTATGTATTCCTGTGGCCTTAGAAGGAATGGCATTCCCTATAAAGAAACATTGGCAGCAGCCCTTCCATTTTTCTTTACCCTTTTGTTGCCTGCAATGCTAAACCTCACCTGGTATCAATTTGCAAACCACATACAAAGATGATTAGCAGGTCACTTTAAGAACTGTATACTCATAGGATTGTACACAGAGATGTTGTCTAATAGGTGGTAGAACTTTTGTTTGCAAAGGCAGAGGAAGCAGTGCCATTAGTTAGTAAAGCAAGAAAAAACTTACAAAATCAAGATGCTGAACCAAAATTACTTTTGGTATTTAATAATTAACTCAGCAAACTCCAGAAAGGATATGAAATGTTAGTTTCCTTTCTTTTTCATTCATTCTTGTTACTTTTTCAGACAAAGCATGTTCTTCAGAGTAAATGAGTTAGGACATCTTTCCAGCAAACTTGGCGAGCCTCTTAGAGATTACATAATGAACATCTTACATGACTTTCTACTGTAATAGACCAAAATTGCTTCCTGCTATAGCAGCTGATTCCCCTTCTGGCAGGTGGGCACAGTAACTTCTGCATACAAGCTGGTGCACTAAATTTAGTGGGAAAGGCAAGCAATTTGTAATAATTGGCTTTCACACTACCTTGTAGCGATTTTCAATTTGAAATGTACAAAGCAATTCTTAATACAGAAGACATTTTCTTTGTCATTTACTTGTAATTTTAGCAACCCTTAGGAAGCAAGTGTTTGCTGAATATCCGTTATTTCAGAAGAATGAAATTACAGATCTCGACAAGCACCAATTGTCACATAAATGCAGATCCAATTATGCTTTTTCTGCTATTAAACTGTGTCAAGCTCGAATGCTTGCTCAGGTACAGTCAGGGTATGATATCTAACCAGTTTTGCATTCATCTATTGCCAGTAACAGTAAACGAGTTGAGATCTTATATAAGCACAGGTGGTAAAAAGAAAAATATACAAATTTTAATAATAAATTTACAAAAGAGCATTTGCTGGTATTTTAAGATTATACTAAGTATGCAGGGAAAACTTTCGATACTTGGTCTTTTCATGAAAAATAAAATAGCAAATATACAAAAACCAGTATGCAGGAAGGGCTATAGAAATATGCATTTTTGGCAACACAAACTACTATACATGTAAGATCTACAAACACTTGTGGTACTTCTGGTTAAATAACCAGGAACTTGATAAGCAAGGGGTTGACAATAAGGTTGTCACAATACTGAAATTCATAACTGTGACACAATACTTAAAACTATTATTTGTGAATGTGGAGAAAATAAAATAGTACTAAACTTAGCCTACAAAGCACTCTCATTGCTAAAGCTGAGAAAATGCTAATGTTTTTAATGATTACTTCATCTGTTAAAGAACTCAATGCTAATAATGTTTCATTTCAATGCTGAGTAACATCTCACTCATTTTCTTTTTGTGAATTCACCCAAAATGAGTTATTGGATGTACTGAGTTCATTGTAGAACTTCTACTCATGTGATATGTATAGATTAAATATGCAGTTTGAGAAAACATATGTTTTATTATCTCTTTAATCTTTTCAGTTAGAAGCAGTTAGAAAACTGCTTAGATATTTCCCATTTTTAACGCAACAGATCCAACCTTTGTTTCCATTATATATCTATTTCTAGTCTCCCAGTTATGTTTAAATTATTGGAAAAAATTCTTGCTAATCAATTACCTAAAACTCTTGATTACAATCATTTACTAAATGAATTTCAATTTTATATATTAACTTTCGAATTTTTTTCCAACTGTGTCCCCATTATTGTTGAACTCACTTTAAAGTAACATCTCAATCCACTGTAATAATTCCCTTCATAATATTAAACATTTCAGTGATGTCACTGCCTTATCTCCTTTTGCCTGAATTTTGCTTAGAGATGTAATTAATTATATTAATTATCAAATATATTCATTGATTATATTTTTAACATGATCCTGTTTCAGTACACAAAGCATGACAACGTATAATTTAAAATGCATATTTAAAATAAGATTATTATCTTACAGAATTACAAGTGAATGATAATCATGTGGCTCAATCAGGTGTAATGATTCAGTTCAGAAATCAAATGAACGTGAATCATCCAGCTGATTCATGGGTAATGATCTGATTTGAAATCAAAAGAATCATATAATGGTACATGTGCAGTGCAGTGATGTCATCTGCATTGTTATGATTTTTGGGGGTTTTTTTTGTACCTTTTCTGAGATGTTTAATAAAATATTTACATTTAGTTACTGTATTTTTTAACCCAAGGATCTGGTCTTAATTAAGTTGCTCCTAGAAAATGTTATTGTAAAGATGATTATTTTTTACCATTTTTTCCATGAGACCATTTTGTGCAGTGGTTGTTGCTGAATTACTAGGAAAATAACCTGCTAGTTTGGGTCTGTGACATCAGAAAGATAACAAAAGGATAGCATGAGTTTATTTAATTAGTGCTCTAATGACTTCTGATCTACGTACATATTTGTAACTACAATTTAGTTTTTTTTTTTATTCTGGGCTTGACAATAGTGTAGAGTTGGCATCCCAGTTATGAACTTTTACTTGTTTTTCCAGTTCACATCTCTTTACCTGTTCCTTTATTTTCAAATTCTCTGTCACTTTTTCACTGACAGAATAGGCACAATTCCTTAAATACTGCCATGACAGATCATTCACTATCCATGGCTGGGATAAAAACAAAGAACTCTGAGCATTTATTTTTGAAATCTTTTTTGTTTTCTCTATTGGCTTTGATTCTTGGTTATTATTTGTCTTTGGTATTAGACTTAATGTCCTCTTGGTTTGATGTGTTTCTTGATTTGACTCCATTTCAACTCCTGGTTCTTAAACTGTTATTTTCTTTATTCTCTCAGTCTTCAGGCAAGACAACATTCCTGCAATTTCAGTCTCAGTTCTTGTATTATGCCCAGAGGTAGACATTGCATGCCCTGCCTTGTTTACTGATGGTGATCTATTCTACCAGTTCACTAGTTTATAATGAGACTAGTGCTTTTTCCTGATGCAGTCTCCCAGTTCTACTAGTTTTACTAATTTCAGTGACATAATGAGTTAATCAACAAAGAAAAGAAGAAGTAAATAATGGGAAAACTAATTCAGTTTAATTGATTTATTCTTCGTTATCACACTTTTACTGCTATACATTATTTAGAAACATAATATGAAAAATAGAAAATGCAACATATAAACAAAACATCATTAGGAGAAACATCAGGCAATATATAGTACAATATATTATACTAGACATGCTAGTGCCTCTCATATTACATGAAAAAGACAAAGCAGGGTCAAGGGACCGATAGATAGATAGATAGATAGATAGATAGATAGATAGATAGATAGATAGATAGATAGATAGATAGATAGATAGATAGATAGATAGATAGATAGATAGATAGATACCAAATCCTCATACAGGGGGTGAGAGACATCATCCAGAATGGTAAGTAGTTTGATCATTGAGAAAGCAGTATTGAACAGTCAATAACCAAGTGACCACAGCAATGTTGTTTAGTTTAAGAGAGAATTAAGAGTGTAACTGATGTGCAGATGGGGATGGTTGAGCATCCACCAGATGCTGCTTTTGGACTCTCCTTGAATTAACTGTATTTTCCAGGTGTTCCATGAATGGACTGAGAAACTAGTTTTCTTCTGCAAACATGCAAACCACTGTCAATTGTTGTGTTGCTTTCAGGTTAATGCGTCATGCATACAGCGCTAACACTGAACATCTTTTAAGGATATAATCCTTTGAGTTTTGAATGCAGCGCATTATACCAAAAAGGATATGACAACACTTGAAAATGGTTGTTGATCTTTCAAAGTTCTTACTGCTTGGATGATGACTGAGAATTCTGGTTTAATTTCAAATGTTGGCCAAATGGAACAAGAAAGAAGTTGTGTCTACAGGAACTTTGTATTTTAGTCCAAGATAAATTTCGCTGTATTGTTCTTACAGTCCTGGATTTGCACTCAGCATGTGGATGTTGTCTGTATGAAATGTGTACCTTCTCTGCCGTGTCCGCATCGGTTCTCCTTGGATAATTAAATGTAATACCCAGAAAGCTGCAGGTTAGTTTAATTAGGTAAAGTCAATATCAATTAATAATCTGCAGCCTATGGCACTCATTGTTTCTTATTTACAGAAGAGTGCTATTCTTGCTGATTGCCCATTTTGCTGAACTCTTACATAGGTGTGATTACAGGTTGCATTATAAAAGTCATGAACACAAAGTTAGCTAATTGAACTGAAATAATTTTAAATAATCTTTAGTAAATAAGCACAATGTATACTGATAGAACTATCAGGATGGACACCACCCCCTTATCCCCATGATGTAACCATCCTGAACAGTGGAGTCAAAATTACTGTGCTTCTTTACTAATGCCATTGTCATCAACATGTTTTTTATCTTTATGCTTTAAAACATAAAGAATTAACATAATTTTACATTTTACTTGCTTCTTGTTGTTTCCATAATTTTTTGTCCTCTTTATAGATGGTTCTAATTGTGTAGTATTTGTTGGTGTACCCTCTACAGTAAAGCTTGTTGCGCAAACCCTCAGTAGGATCATGACCCACATTATCACATGAATAAACTGTAATAGTCCCAGTCTGCTTAAAATGAATAGTGAAATTTTGTAAATCATAAGGATAAACTCAGCATTTGACCATCTTTAGAATCAGATTTCATAGAGCTGTTTTTCCCAAACAGTCCTGGGGACCCCCTGGGGATGCAGGTTTTTGTTCCATCCAATTTTTGTTTTTAATTGGACTCCTAGCCTAATTAAGTAAGCTGTTATTTTCCAGTTTCTGTGTTTTGTGGTCAATGAAGAACTTACAAACACTTAGTTATATACGGATAATATAACTTTTTACTTTTCATTTATGTTCATCATGATTTTCATTCTGCCTTTCCATTATTGAGTAATTAGTGGGTCTGTCTCTGAAGCAGTTGTAGCTTTTATCGTTTAGTATTATTCACCAAGGTGTCTGCTTTGCTTGTTTTTGATTGTCACTATTAGGATGCAATGAAAGGAGCAGACTACACAGAATTAAGAGAAGAACAATAGAAAAACAACAAAAAAGAGTTAAGTATTTAAAGCTATAGCAAAAAATATAAATATTTCTGTATGTATAATAATAAAAATCAGTATTGTTGTGCTTTAATAAATACAGAATAAGAGAAGAGAAAAAACACCAATTAACTAAATGAGATCACTTATTATCAGTTATTATCACTTACTGTAAATCTGGTTGGAACACAAACCTGCAGCCACAGGGGGTCCCCAGGACTGAGTTTGGGAACAATTAATTAATTACTTAATTAATTTTATAGCCTTTACTTTTGTGAGGTTTTCTTCACTTTTCAAGAAACTTTCTGAGCGACTTTAGCCTTAGGACCACTGTTTTAGGGGTCCTTGGTGTAGTGCAGTTTAAAAAAAAAATAATCTCAACCCAAAGTGTATAGGTGCCAGCTGGGTGTGGATGTGCGCAAACACGCTATGGCTTTGTTTGGGGTGCTTGTCTATTCGCACACTCACATGTAAATGCAAGCAGATGAGTCAGGTGCCTCATTCACACAATGGAGGAAGCAGAGTATCACACCTTCACACAATCAGTTCATATAAAGGGGGCCTGCACGGCAGAGAAGGGATGACCAACATAACAAAAACAAAGGAAGAAATGTAAAAGCTAGACAGGGGTTAAAGGAAGGATGGAGAAAAGAGCAGGAGCAGGAACAGGACAGGACCCAGTGCACTTGTGAGAGGATGCAGGCAGATTGCAAAGGGGGAGGGAACTGGAAAGTGAGAGGGAACATTCCTGCTGAACATTAATGGAGCAGGAAGTGACCAAGTGCTCTGGGAGGCCCCCCAAAATCCTGATGGACTGTGGCATGGGGAGAGCAAGGCGCAAATCTCAGTGCAGTACCATGTGAATGCAGATGGACTGGCAACAGGGGCCTGAGCTGGATTAAGGGTTGTCTGCACTTGCTAGAGAATGCCTCCTCGTGCTGAGCAATCCAAAAAGGGTAAACCAGAGAGCTACTACTGAATTTTAGAAGGAAGCACCATGCCACAGATTGCATTTTAGGGACATGATTTTACTATTTTTAAACTCATTATTAGATATGGTGGTCTTCCCAGACTGTCTGATGACTGCTGTTGTTAAACCCCTGCTCAAGAAAAATAATCTTGATTCCTCTGTTTTTGAAACTTTTAGACCTGTTTCTAACCTGCATTTCTTAAATAAAAGGCAGTAATTATGCAGCTAAATGATCACCTGAATAAACATTCTGTTCTTGACAAGTTTCAGTCAGGTTTTAGAACATATCACAGTACAGAAACTGCACTAGTTAAAGTAGTAAATGACTACTTTTAGGCCGTTTATCTGTTCTCATCCTATTAATTATGAGTGCTGCATTTGATACCATTGATCACAATGTTGTTAGAAATCGCCTTAGTCAATGGGTGGCCTGTCAAGCAGTGTCTTAAATTGGTTTGAATCTTAATTGGCAGGTAGAAAACTCTTTGTTAGTTGGAATTATACTTCAAAGACACATGACATTCTATATGGTGTTCCACAAGGATCTATCCTGGGTCCACTGCTCTTTTTGATTTACATGCTTCCATAAAATCAGATTATCTCGGGGCATAACGTGAACTACCACAGCTATGCTGATGACACACAACTGTATTTATCAACAGCGCCTAATAACCCCAAATCTCTTGGTTCACTGACACAATGTCTTACTTGTGTTTCTGAATGAATGAGTGGTAATTTTCTCAAGCTAAATAAGGAGAAAACAGAAATCTTAATGATTGGCAAAAATGGATATAATTAGGGTATTAGAAATAAGCTTGATCCATTAGGCTTAAAAGTCAAGACAGAGGTAAATAATTTAGGGGTAATTATGGTCTCTGACCTAAATTTTAAATCACATATTAAGGACAGCATTTTTTTACTTAAGGAATATAGCAAAAGTTAGATCCCATGTAACTTTTCAAGATGCTGAAAAATTTGTTTGCGCTTTTGTTTTCAGATTACTGTAATGCGCTCCTCTCAGGACTACCCAAAAAAGACATCAACCGACTGGAACTAGTGCAGAATGCAGCTGCTAGAATCTTAACTAGGAAAAGAAAATCTGAGCACATCTCTCTCTGGTTTTGATGTCATTACATTGGTTACCTGTGTCATTTAGAATTGACTTTAAAATACTGCTTATGGTTTACAAAGACTTAAATAATCTCACTCCATCCAATATTTCAGAATGTCTTTCACCCTGCACTCCTAATCGTAACCTTAGATCTTCAAGTGAGTGTCTGCTTAGAATTCCAAGAACTAAACTTAAAAGAAGTGGTGAGGCAGCCTTGTGCTGTCATGCACCTAAAATCTGGAATAGCTTACCAATAGAAATTTCTCTGCTGCTCTTTTTCCGGTTTTCTGTGGAGGCGATCTGCGCCACCTCCACCTAATCAAAGCACTGTGATGTCCCTACATTGATGGATTGAAGGCCAGAGGTCCACATGACCCTCATTGTCTAATTCCTCCATGTGGAGCCTGAAAACCATGAGGACTGATTGAGGTCATTTATGTTAGGTAGAATGCTGAGTGGGGGCTGGGCAGTCTCGTGGCCTGGAACCCCTGCAGATTTTTTTTTCTCCAGCCTTCTGAAGTTTTTTTTTTTTTTGTTTGTTTTTTCTGTCCTCACTTGCCATTGGACCTTACTTTTTTTCTATGTGAATTAGTATTGCGTAATTTTATTTTTATATTTTTTCTTTCTTTTTTCATCCTGTAAAGCACTTTGAGCTACATCAATTGTATGAAAGCGTGCTATATAAATAAATGTTGTTGTTGTACCCAGGATTTTAAACCTCATTTTAATGGATTATTATTGTTTTTTTAACCTCCACATTCACTTGATTTTATTGGATTATTTACTTATTTTGTAAAGACTTTGCACTGCACTATAGAACACTATTTGGTTTTAATAAAAGCACTGATCTACTTATGCATCAAACACTTGAGAATGTATGTGTCCTTATTTGCCCAGCTCATCTCAGTCTATGACTATTGATGGATATCGGGGAAGCAACAAGTGGACATGGAGCTAACCCGGACCATCACAGCCACACAATTGTTTGTCTGCAGTAGTGTCATTAAACATGTCATTAAAGTGTTTGTGTAAGCTAAAATTCTCTGTTATTATTATGCCTGAAAAATATGTGCCTGGAATACAATATCTATTTGCAATATCTCATTAGCTTTTCTTTCTAGTTTATCAGTCTGGAAAAAGCTACACCGCAGATTGAACATTTTTGTGTTTATTATGTTTGGGTTTGTAGGTACCTGACATTTATTCTTTAAGCCAATTGGATCTACAAAATGCAGAAATCATTCATTTTAAAGCTTTAATTCTTCATTATTTCATTGGTGAAATACACCAATAATTCTAATATAATAGATATTTTGTTTTTCAATTATACACAGCATCTTTGCCAAATGGACGCTAACATATTTAGTGTTCTTTCCCTTGAAACAAATTCCATGAATATCACACTACTTTCAAAGCATTCTTTAGCTTTGTAGGAAGTAAGGCAGGGATCTCAGTTTCAAACCCACACAGGCACATCAAATAAAAGTAGGATATTGTTTATGGATGTGAGAAGATGTGAGAAAAATAACTGATTGATAGATGTTGCTCTATCAGTTAATTAATTGTCTGTTATTTCAATAATTTGATAAGGCTCCCACTTTATTTTCCTTACCTTTCTCTGTAGTGGGGGTCTCAGACCATTAGACTTTTATCAAGCCATCTGAAGTTTATTCATTTCAAGAAATGGAATAATACAATTTACTGATAAAGGATTACAGAAATATTATAACTGCATATATATCAATACAGAAGGTGGATCACAAGACTGATAAGACAGACAAACATAACAGAGAAGAGGCTGGCTGTTTACTATCTTGGCACAGATAAGCAGTTTTATGAAAACCAAGGCTTTAAGAATTATGTTTGATGCTGTCTCAGATGAGTTTTTTTGCTTCAGGTTCAAGTGGAGCACTCTGCCTGCATTGAAGTGTACTCTTTGTCTTTGCAATATGGTCGTTGTCCATGATATCCCATGCTTTTCTCAGCTTGCTGTTAGGCTGATTGCTGTGTCCTTTGCAACTTCATAGGGAAAAGAATTACTCTTTCTGGAACAATGCTGTAGGTGCTGAAGTATCCTTGAAATAATTCTGCTTATTAGACTGGGTCCAATCACTGGCACAGAGCTTGGCTTGGCAGAGTGGTCTTAGAGCCACGTCAGGGCGTCCAGCTTCAAGGCTCTCTGGAGAGTAGCTTCCAGACCAAAGAATTATTTGTGATCTATTTGCTTTGCAGACAGTGGATAGCGTCTCTCCCCAAAGACTTGTCAGCTTTCAGATAGCAAAGAGCACAGATTATTGGAATTCAGCTCCCCTAAAAAGAACAAATCCTCAGCATTTGGTTAACCCAAAGACAGAGAGACTCATCAGCATTCAGAAAGAGTGGAAGAGAAAAATGCAGTAAATTTTGAAGGAAGGTATAACCTTTGGTGATTGCATCAAGATCCCTTCCTGTTACAGTTTCAGTGGCAGCTTACCAGGAAGGGTTCAGTTCACAGTCACAATATTAAAATGAATGCCCTTTTGGGTGTCTTAATGTCTGAAGGAGTCATTGCAGATGTGTTGGCCCAACTCAGATTTACACCCTTATTATCAGGTGAAGTACAGGGCTGACAAAAGTCTTGGTTCAAGTTACAGTTTATCCACTGGTGCAAATGGCTTTCTGCATCCCTGTTATATCTGTTGTCTTAACACTAGAATTACCAGAGCCTATGAAAAAAATTGTAGATCCGTCCCACCTTAGATCGCTTCTTAAATCCATTCACACCTCTACGCCAGCGTCTTTTGTCATCTAAATGTGCTGATAAAGACAAGCTGCAAGCAGCCGGCTATTCCATCCCCTCACTGACTTAGAACGTGCACGAACTTCTCCCAGCTCATGCCTTGATTGATTATCTGGGAGTGAAGTGGAGTTTGAGTGGAAATAATAGATTGTTATTTGGAACACACGCATTTCATGTGTGTTCCGTTTCTACAGTAATCTATGTAAACACATTTTTAAAACAGAAATGTTTTTCATATTCTAGTAGTAAGTGACAGAATATAGGCATAAACTATATAATGTATGAAGCCTGAAGTGCAAATATCAAAGCAACACTTTCACAAAAGATACAAATATAACAAAACAAGTGCGCTTTCATTCAAAAATATAACTTCAGACAAAAAAGCCACCTTAGCATGCCACATTGACACACGGTCACTACAACTGCCTCGGTGGTGTAATGGTATCAGCTGCTGACTGGTAATCAGAAAGTCCTGAGTTTGATCCTGCACGACTCTGTTTTGAGAAGTAAACTATTACTATTCTTACTATTTTAGAATAAAAACATACATTGGATTTTAGTCTGTAACAGCCGGTGTAATTTATGATACTTGTAAAGGTCAGCTTTGGTTTTTTTTTATTCACTTTTCATTCTCCCAGTCGCATTCAGGATCCTTCCCTAGCCAAACACCCCCCAAATCTGACACTGCTGTTTTCACATAACGACGCACTATAGCTCTGCAGTGTATTACGATACATTCTTGTACCAATGCTTGCGAACTGAAGTGTCTGCATGCACTTTTTGTGGCATTACATGTGTATTTTTTGAGCATGCCCATGTCGCTCAAACACAGGAACATATGTTGGTGTACAAGTATAACAAAACAAGTATAAATAACATTCGGGCTATGGCGCATCCCCAAATAAATAACATTCGAGCGCGTCTTTAAGTGATTCAATTTTTTCCAAGTGGCAAAAGAAAAGCTTTCATAATTTTGAGTCTGAAATTGATTTACAAGAACCAGAGTTGATATGGAACCTATTCTTCATTCTACTAGTGGATGCATCAACATCGCTAATTAAGTGATGAAATGAGATAGTTTTACAAAACAGAATGTCACATCTAGGGGCAAAATATTGTCAATTATTGACAACTCATTGATGTTGAGCAACAAATCTATGCTCATTGTTTATGTTTGTGCCTGTCTGGCGGACAGATGAATAAACACGTCAATATATTTCATTTTGGCTTTAATTGAACTTGAAAACACAAAGGGAGTTTTAATTTGAGTGCCTTAAATCTTATGGTTTAACAGAGGACTTCTTGACATCTAACTTGGTTTGTGTTGCATGTGAATGTGCAGCTGTTGTAGTAGGATGTAAAAACGGCATTAAGAAGCTAATGACAGACAAGTTTCCATCGGTTATCTTTTGGTACTGTGTAAATTACAGATTGTAACTCTCTGATGGTGATGTAATCAAAGAAGTTTCATTGATAAGCTGTACATGCTGTACCATTCCTCATCAAAAAACAGCAGCGAATTACAAATATGCACAAAAGAGCTGGACATCAGATGCTAAAATTTGGTCGAATTCTAAGCACACAATGGGTGGTGTTAAGTTACCATACCGCATCTGCAGTTTGGGAAAACTACAAAGTTGTGATTAAACATTTTCAGAAAGCCAAGCAATGTCCATCGTGTGATTGAACAGAGCGGTGTATGTATGAGGGTTTGCAAGGAAAACTCACTTCAAAAGAGTTTGTGTGACACCCTTCAAGAACCATCAGAATT